>NW_025953558.1:623975-989877 GCF_022495145.1 Xylaria bambusicola | reverse complement strand
CCCCACCACCCCCACCCCCCCCCCCACCCCCCCGCCCCCCCCCCCCCCCCCCCCCCGCCCCCCCCCCCCCCCCCCCCGCCCACTGTACTCTTATCTCTTGGTAGTACTAACTCCCGACTTTGATATGGGGCCTGTAGCATTGTCCTCCATGTTTCCTAACAGGCCAAGATGGAATTAGTTGGTCAGGGACTCATGCGGCCCTAGTTGATCACTATATTGTGAATAGTGTCAAGTTCCAAGCCCGGACTGCTGCCCTTGCTATAGTAGCTCTGTCAAGTAAAAGAACAACAAGGCATATATAAACTGGGGGTGCAATTCTTGCAGGATTTAAAAGGGGGGGCTGCTTGCTTGGTTGACTAGAATGCACAAATGGTCTTGGAGAGCCTCAGAAGAGCGAGTCTTCGCCTTACCCCGCTGCTAGTTCGATATTAGGGAGTTGAGATGACCCGTGCCTCACCGCTTGCATCACATTTTGGGGGTCAAGGGCCCAAGAATAATAGCGCTCTGATTGGATAAGTCTTATTTGTTCGAGTTCATGTCCACTGCGGTGACCTTCTTAGATGCCATGCTGGTTACGTCGTAGGAAACAGTAGTAGTGGCAGGTCGTAGCTATGTCACTACCTAAGAGCCCCTCGAACACGCTTAGTATATCTATATCTGTACATGTATCTACATCGCCATCTACTTTAACGACGTGTTTATTTTGCGCAGCTGTTTCGTTTGCTCTTTCAATTGCTTCGTGTCTTTTTTTGCTTTGCCTAGTCTCTTGCGTTTCGATACGCGCTGACGCCCGCCCTGAAGGTATCGACGTCGCTATCCAACGCATAAGCCTTGATCTGCGTCATTGCATATTCGAGAGGTATATCTAGGCTAGCCCGTTGTAATAGAGGATAACTTGCACGCATCGCCAGGTGGCCCCCGTAATATGTTGAAGGCAAGGTATATGCCTTATTGTCACACGCACAAGGCGCTGTGCCAGCTGAATATGTAGTTCGCCTTGCACTTCGGCCGTACGAAAGGCCATTGCAGGCTGTTCATGGGAAGCGGAAGCCAAGCCACATTTTCGATAACCCAGACGAGAATGTGTATTATCACTTCATGTCTAACTTGAGCACAATGCTAAGCTTATAGCAATACTAGTTAACTAAGTATATCAGACTCTATATAATAGGGGAAGTAGATATTAAAGATTTGAATCCCTTCTTGTAAAACAGATAGGTTAGGACCTCCTATTCTTGCAAAGCGTTTAATCCGTTTTCTATTGGTTAGGCTATAATAGTCGAGATATTGTGCAGTCTTCGGTTGTGTACTAAGCCAGCAAGGCAGATGAGAATTGAGAGTTTGTTTTTGTAAAGAATCCTAAGTATTTCAGCTCTCGTAAGACGTTTTCAGTTAAAGGAACTCCCCACAGGCTGTCCTAAAAGGCGGGCGGTAGTTTGGTCGGATAAGCGGGTTTAATTCTTAATGAAGTATCTGGATCAAAGGTTACAGGTTCTTATATGGTTAATATAATATGGATTCAACTAACTGGTTAATGTATTAATTTTTAATAATTAATAAATGGTGATATTTTAACTTATAAGGGGGTTGTGACCCCCTTTATCTCTTCTCTACTTTGTTAATAAGTCTAGTTCTGTTCATTAAGTTTAACGGCTCCCATAGTTTCTCCTTAGTTCCAGCTTTACCTTTGCAGCAGATATCAAATTAGGGTGGGGCTTACCCCTACAAGCTTATATGGTCTCGTACAATCTCTGGCGGGCAGATCGCCAAGCGCACAGCTATAGAGGGAGCCTTCGAGAACTACTCGAAGTAATCTAGATAGTCACATATAGACCAATCATAAAGCTTCGGTTTAGGCCTTGTAAGTGCCTCGCTGAAGCCCAACAGCGGGTATTTCAGCCATGAAGAAAGCAAATCCATAATGGAATGATGAAAAATCCGAGGTGCAAAAATACACCTTTTCACAAAACAAAGGAGCTGAAGGGAGGGGGTACTGTTAGGGGTTTGAGGAGCACAGCTTCTTGTGTCATAACACTTTTGAGCAACGCCCCGTCTGGCACTAAATGCGGCTGCATTCATGAAAATCGGTTGCCATCCTCGCTCGCTCTGTAATTACTAAGTGATTTCTTATTCTAACTGAACCCGCTCGCCCCAACACATACACACCCCTACGCAACCAAAACCCTTTCCCCCTCCCCTCTCTTAACGTCAAGCACTAGCGGTCCACCGCTGGCACCACTCGCATCAAGACTAAGCGTAACTTCACTTCGGTCCGCAATAACCCTCACCGTCTCGCCTAAATTCCTCGCGTCCGTCTCATATGAACTCTCACTATTCCCTCCACCAATTCTTCCTTCATTTCCACTCTCCGAAGTAACCTCCCTAATCTCCACGCTCGGAAACGGAATCCATCCCTCTCGTAGCGGGACAAGTAAAACCGGGATTTCCGCCTCAGTATCAACACTCGAACTGCGTTCTTTCTCATCATCATCATCAGTACTAGGCGCCGGGATAACGAAATGCCCCTTCCTCCGTCCGCCAATGAGCCATGAGTCCGTTGGGGCGGAAAGTTCATAGCTGAATTCCACATCCGTTTGAGACGACGGTGGGGTCAGAGTATCCCACATGCGTGTCCATTTGAGATGTAGTGTGGCAGGGAGGAGCTGGTGTGTGCACACAGCAGCCGCGGGAGAAGACGGCGATTTATCTGGCAAAGATTGTTGAAGGCGAATATCTGCTGTGTGGACGATAGTGACGGAAGGAGTGTCAACAGGGATGAGGATTGAGGATGGCGCTTCTAGCTGCTCCGAGGATGGCGGCAGGACGAGGGTTGGATTATCTGTTTGCCATTTTGCCAGGAATGATGTCAGTGATTTTGCCAGGTCCACGCCTGCGTCGTCTTTGCCTAGGCCGTAGAACACCTTGGGTTCCTCGACAATACGAGAGAGGAACGAGGTGTATATAACCCCGAGCAAGGCGGCGCGCTCAAGCTCGATGCTAGTGAGATCATTGCGCACTAGTGGTAGCACAGTAGACACCACAAGGCGCGACAAAGGATGTAAAGAGGTGCCTTCCAGTGCTTTGACAAGTGAATTTTCAATCAGCGTTTCGATCTCATCACGAAGAACTTGGTAATGCAACTTAAGATACATGGTCTTAGACATTTTCGGATCGTTCTTAACACCTAGCTTTCGTTTTATCTTATACAGCAAGCTGGCCGGTTGTTTCGGGAAAACAATGACGGTATCGCTGGGCGGAACGCCAAAGCTGGATTCGAACATTTTCGACCCTATCAACTCGCTTTTGAACAACCGTAGAGGACTCGGGCTGGCTGTTGACACTGTGAATCGAGATAGGAGAATTTTGTGCTTGAAGACATCTTGGACATTGACACCAAGCGCTAGGCTGGTACGGACCGAAGGCGTCTTGGAAAAGAAAAAGCTTCCATGCTCAGTCTCATACTTCACCTCAATGCGAAGATGAATGTTGGGCGTATCCTGCTCCAGGGTATATGGAAACTGTATTCTCAACTTCGTTCTGGCGGGGATAGAACCAAAACACAGCATGCCACCCTCTGGTGGCCGAGAAAACCCGATAGAGGAATCATGGCACTTTGCCTCACTGCTAATGAGTCGTAAGCCTCCTGTTGCAGCTTTGATTCGGACTTCTGCCTTTTGAATATCGTTCCACCCAGTGTCTAGCTCAATATCAATGCTATTGCTACGATCTAGTTGTATGGACTTCGGCGTGTAGAGGCGCACATCGAGTGTATCGGTTGGGTGATAAATGAAAACCTGAGGAGACCTAAGTAGACTGCTCTTATCGGAAGGATACCCAAACTCTCGATCAAAATAGAGATACAATTTGCCAGCTCTTAGGTCAATTCTATCAACCTCGTATGAGCCTGGTATCAAAGCCTATACTTAGAGATTAGGAACAGCTGCATCACCGGAGCAATTCACTTTTACTCACATTACTTTTGAGATTCAACCTACTCGTGCCTGGTCGAATAGTTATGGGTCCCTCCTGTTTGAGCCACATCTCCTTTATCGGCTTAGATGATGCGTTAATGAGGCGCAGGTTAGCTGAATCGATATTCAAGTCTTCTACTAACAAGCTGTCAAGCTTTAGACGAAGAGTCAGGCTGTCTCGAAACTTATCATATCGAGGGGCTTCATCCACCTCAATTGATGCAAAAAAGTTTGACAGTGGTATTCGCATCTCGTTCAGGATGGTCTTCGTCTCTGAGAGGAGGTCGCCTAGACATCCTTGTATCTCTTCGCTTTCAAGATAGTCCTGTGTGTCGGCACTAAGTGATGGCTTCACCCGACGTCGGTCCTTTTCCGCAGTGGCCGCTTTAGATAGTAACTTTAGCAGTACTTTGATGTACTCATCTTTGCGTTGAAGCTGCTTAAGACATCGCGAGTACATGATCAACATAGAGAGCTCTAGAAGGCTCCATCCACTCTCACCAAAGAAAGGCGTAGTCCTCCAAAAATAGGAGGCAGCAGGGGCATAATCCTTGAGATGGTACTTGAGCACAGCAAGATCAGCCATAGTACTCTGGATAGAATGCGTATGAGCGGCAACTGTGTAATGGCGAAGAGCCTTATCGGTAAGTATTTCGTATAAGCGGTAGAAGTCATCGCTGTTGTCCAGTGCAGTCTTCAATAGCTTGTTGTCTATACCAGCCATTGAAGCAACCGTTTCGTCCGGCTGTTGTGTTGGAGCAACAGCTTCATCTCCGAGGTCAATATCGACCATGTTGACCATGATAGACTGTCCAACAACTGGAGTGTCAGCCCACCCATTGCTCCATCCACGTTTCTTACCAGATTCCTCCAAGATGTTCCTAGATAAGGTGTAAAGCTCCGCTCTCCTAGCTGCGAGATCTTCTAAACCAATTTTTAGGAATGACGAAGGTGCACCAGCATGGTCTGACATGCTTTGTGGTCGTCCGGTAGAGAAAACATTTGGACTGGGCGGCGGACGGGACACGCCGGCTCCCCCAGTCCCCACTCTTAATGATGAGTTCCTAGCTGGATGCATCATTGTTTTCGGCTCTGGTATGGCAGCTTTGGACTCCTGTCCGCCGAGAGAGTCAAGAGAAGAGGAGGGTATAGGTAGTGATTTGGTTGAAGTCTGGGCCAGTATTTGCTGAGCCGTGGAAAATGCAAATGATACTACCAAATTATCAATTACCTCACTTGTCAGAGGATCAACTGGCAGCACGGCGGCTGAATCGTCCCCAGTAGTGTAACCAGACGTTTCTGACAAGGCGCTAAGTAGATCGTTCCGCATGACTTGAGAGACGGAGGGGATGAATTCGAGGGCCCTTCGACATATCTCAGCTAACATTGGCAAATCTTCTTGTTCATTCTCTTGATGCTTGGGCGGTGGCGCTCGAGGCGCCACACCATGCAGAACTGACTCTTGCTGTTCCTTCAATTTGGCGAGAAGCTCTTCCCTTGTTGACCAAGCATTGCCCAGCCGTAATAGTAGCGTTATTTGCCTCGCGAAAATATAGCAACGGAAGTCGAAGATAGAGACGTTGTTGGCGACAATAAGGTCACGATAGGGTTTCTTGTTGGCACTAATGGGTATATCGTCATATAAATCCTTCGCTTGTATGCCACCCGACACCCGCTGCTCCCCTTCGAAACTTATCTCTCCCGTCTTAGCTTTGATTGCGAGATTTTTCAATTCTTCGGTATATGCTAGAAGAGTATTCGCCGTCGACCCAGATCTTCCGAGACTTTGGTCTTTAATGATCATATCTAGGCCAACGCTGAGCTCATCATAGCCAACCAGGGCATCCTCAACCAGGCCAACACTTTCGAACCCACGTGCAAGTCCCTCCTTCAAGATAAAAAAGGTGCAAAAATTCCAGCCGGGTAGACTTCTTTGAGCATCTTTTTCTTTGATATCCTCCTCATACTGAGTTACCCGCATATCGAAGCTAGAGAGGATTAAGCCACGAAATTTTGATATTAAGTCGGTCCAAGCATTCTCGGTCTCTTGCTCCGTCTCTGTATATCCAGTAGGCACAGCCGGCACGACACGCGGCAGACTATCGTAGGGAACATCATTCACGCCTATCCGAATTTGCGAGATGTGGTCTGTGGCATTTTTACTAGAACTGTTGAAATCCGACCTCAGCTTCTCTAGGAGTGTGCTTGACCCCGGGCGCCATCTCGAGGCAGTTGATGTTTTCTCAGACCCGGAACCTACGTCCGACTTGCGAGGCTGGGTGGCGGCCACAGTGTTGGGGATGACAACATGTACGATCAGCCACTCGAACGCATCGTGGTTCTCGGCAGCATTGGCCTTCTTGGACGTAGAAGGTGGCGTGTTCGTCTTGATCCAATCGCGGATCTCCTGCCTGACATGACTTTTGTAGGAATCATTATCGTCGCACCGAACCAAAAGTACTTTGAGATAGGGAGTCTGTCTCAAACCGGGAATTTGGTGACGCCTGGCGGGGATACTATTTCGGTTTGATGACTGGTCGATGGTCTCATTGGACTGGGTGGCACTCAAAGCAGCACCAATCTGGGACTGGGCGCCATCATTTTCGGACCGCCGCTGTTGGCCAGAGGAGGGCGGTGGCGAGGTAATGGGAGATGCTAGTGGATTCCTGTCACCAGAAGGTAGCAGCTCGATGTGGAGGGTCTCGATGGAGCGCAAGGGCCCGGCATGCGATTGCCAGTGAAGGTTGTGTAGAGGAAGGCGTGGCACCAGGCCGGGAGCTAGGAGTTTGAAGACATCGTGAGGGTCGAAGTATTCGACTATAACCAGTAAGCACGAGGAAGACCAAGGACCAGGCGAGCTTCCTGAATGGAGGGGGTCGCGAAAATACCTGTGACTTTGGAGGTTGAAAACGGCTGTTCCATGGCGAACAGCTTGGAGAATTGATCATGACTTCATGGCGGGCGTAGACAAGCGCGTGTAGGTGTGATTTGGGATTTGGCAATGAAGTGAGAGAGAGCTTTCCCCGGCATGTGCAAAGGTACAGCACCTACCTGTAACAAGTACTGTGCCCACTATAATCTAGGGGCACTTGGCGCGCTGACTGGCCGAACCCTTTCCCCACCTACCTAGGTACGATCTACATAGTACGAAGTATCTCGATGCTGGTATTTGATAGATTTGTAGGTAGGTAGGTATATTCTTGAGATTCACATCTCAACGGAGAGCTCTCGACTCTCTCATCTCACAAGCCAGCTCATATAGGTGTTGTTTCCGACCACTCTACCTAGGCAGTAATTCCCTGCCAAGCAGGTATCTTCTAGTGGATATAAGAATCGATGATTATGATGCAAGTAACCTGAAAACAGAGGTAGCCACCTACAATGAATTCAACATGTTTCTATCCCAACGCGTCATTGCCTAGCTGGTAGAGGTGTTCATAACGAGATCCCGGACTATGTGACAAAATGCAACATCACATGATGACCAGCTGTGTAACATTAGAGGTTGGGCAGATGTATCGAGCTCCAACAGAGCCTTACCCATGGAGCCTAATATCTATATCAGTTCAGCATCTCAGCCATCGCGATGGATCAGTATCGTTGTCCACCTGAGGAGCTGCCCCGGTATCTTTACCGGGTGCGGTATCCAGAAAGTCAAACCCGTCATACTGCTGAGGGACTAACGGCCGCAGACACGACTACAGTCTACGGCGACAACGAACACCAACGAGGTCTCTTCAGACAAGCCGTGGAGAAGCATTTCACGTCGAGTGATCGAGATTCTTCTCTGTTCATCTCGCTCTTTTCGGACCGGGACCATGCCGAGAACTGGGCATACATGGAGCTCTGGCATAGTCGGTGGTCGGAAAACTGGACTTTATGCACGATAGATACATCTTTACTCAATGAGGTTTACGTCTTCAAAGTCAGTACTCTTGTGGATGAACTGCGCGTGGAGATCCCCCCCCAAGCAGAACAGCACAAGAAAGGGGCGTATATCTGTTTGCACAGAGTACCACAGCATGCAATTTTGAAGGAAGAGCCTGTACAAGAGGTCAAACGTCGTTGTAAGTGACTTCCTTCAGCCTCGTCGAAATGATTAATAACAAATTATAGCCCTGGCATTGGATTATCATGACGATAACCATAACGATGACGACCACTGGGACCCTTACTACGGGTATGATAGTGACGATTCGGCAGTGGTGAACAATATTAATGATAATTTGATGAGAGCGCTTGAGTAGTCATATTCTCACTTGGAGATCTGAATACCTTCGTACTCATGCTCTCTGTACGCTTCGGTGTAGTATGGACTACATAGGTAGTTTTTGGCAGTCAGAACATATCATTGCATATAGCTTCAATCTCCAAGAAGCAAGGGGTTAACTTGGCGCGGGTGCTAGGATGGAGGAAATACGTTGATATCGAACCTCGAGTGTTACTATTACTTAGCTCTAATTATTATCATGAGCATGCAAGACATTGCTATAGCCGAAAAGCCCCCCTCCCAGAACTTCTCTTTCTAGACAGGTCTCCACCAGATCTCCAATGTCGTGCGCGTGTGTGCCAATGACGGGGCCGGATAGGCCCGGGCTTGGAGGGGAAGTCGCCGCAGATTTTATTTTCGCCATCGACTAGCTCCTCGTTCGAGGCAGGGGAGCCGTGTTGGCGAATTGTTTAAGCGCCTGTCTAAGCGTCCGTGTAACATCCTGGCGGACTCAATCTGTGATTAGCCGCTAAGGCAGGCACTGGTCGAGATTAATACCCAGGTAGGCTCCTAGGTACAAGATTTCGGGCCTCAACTTTTCATTCTTCTATATTATATACTCTCCTCTTCTTTTATACTCCTCATTCTATCGAGTGCCCTCCTTTCTTCCTCGGACTGCCACCAGAGCAGACAGTGAGTCGACTATCAACAGACCCTTCGCCATGTCGGGTCTTCAGGCCATCCGATACACGAGGGGCAAGTTAGAGGTGCTGGACCAGCTCCGACTGCCCCACGAACACCACTACGACCATGTCGCGACAAGTGAGGAGGCATTCGACTGCATCAAAGCGATGCGCGTAAGAGGTAACCATCGCCTTTGATCACGAATCCCCTCAAAACCATCATCCAAGAATCCGACTAACCCTAATCTTCACACATACAGGCGCCCCAGCAATCGCCATAGTCGCAGCGCTCGCACATGGTGTCGAATTACATGAAGGGGCATGCAGTAAGGATCCCCTCTCTACTCCCCCGGCAATTGGAATTTAGAGCCATACATAATAAATGGATTGCGACTAAAGCCATGTCGTCACAGAAGCATCAACCGCAGCCGAAACAATATCCTACATCGACTCTCGCCTAGACTACCTGAAAGAATCGCGGCCGACCGCCGTCGATCTGACCAACGCCATAACACACCTGAAGTCCGTCGTCCGCGCCGTCGAGACCTCCACTCTAGACCAAGCCGCTGCCAATTCAGCCATCATAGACGCCTACATCGCCGCCGCCGAGGAGATCTTTCGGAAAGACACCGAGACAAACCTCTCCATCGGCGAGCACGGAAGCAAATGGCTCTTCGCCAATGCGCCCGTCAAATCGCCCGAGGGCAAAGTCTCAGTCCTCACGCACTGCAACACAGGCTCGCTCGCGACGTCAGGCCACGGCACCGCCCTCGGCATCATCCGCTCGCTGCACTCAGCGGGGAACCTGCACCACGCCTTCTGCACCGAGACGCGCCCCTATAACCAAGGAAGCCGACTGACGGCCTTCGAGCTCGTATACGAGCGCATGCCAGCGACACTAATCACAGACTCAATGGCGGGCGCGCTCTTCGCCACCAAGAAAGCGGAGAAGTACATTTCCGCCGTCATCGTCGGCGCCGACCGCGTCGTGCGCAACGGCGACACGGCCAACAAGGTCGGCACCTACGCTCTCGCCGTGCTAGCGCGGTATCACGGCATCAAGTTTATCGTGGCGGCGCCCACGACAAGCATTGACTTGCAGACGACGACGGGCGCAGACATCAAGATCGAGGAGCGCAAGCCGGAGGAGCTCACGCAAATCAGCGGCGCCGTGGTCGGGTCCGATGGTAAAGTAGACATCACCCGCGTCGCGAGGGTCGCAACAGCGCATCAGGAGATAGGGGTATGGAACCCCGCCTTCGACGTCACGCCAGCCGAGCTCATCGACGCCGTCGTGACGGAAAAGGGTGTCGTTGTCAAGGGTGAGAACGGCGCTTTCGACTTTCGGGATATCATGCCGGAGAGGTGGGCAGCGGTCGTAGAGAAATAAGCCAAGTTGATATGAATTAAAAACGCTAAATAAGGGTATCTTTAATGCTGTCCCCTTTCCCCCCACATGTCGTGAGAGTAGCCTAGGCTGTCAGTTCCCTTTGTGCGTATCGCATGATAGCATCCCTCGCGGTATACCCTTGCCCGTACACCACCTCTAGCCTTACTGTAAACCAACGCTTTTCATTTATCTTGCTCATTAATCATGCTTGCCTCCACCATATTCCCTGAATCATCATCATAGCTCTCCCGCCTCATCACGCAGGGTATGCAAGATGATCTTCTTGAATCCCTCGACGCCTTGCTCCAAGTCCTTCAACTTGATAGCCTCGTCCGCGCCGTGTGCGACAAGGATACTTCCGGGCCCGTATAGGTAGCGCTTGTGGTCTCCCGCGAGATTGTATACGTCGGTGCCGTAGTTCATGGTCGCGGTGTCGAATCCTGTAACACTAGTCAGAGAAGAATTTTCTTATATGAATAGAAAATGAAATCAAAGTGAAAATGAGAATAAAACAAGAGATAGAGCTTCGGAATGAAGCCAAAAATGGATAGAGGGCAAATGTGCTTACCTGGGACATCACAAGCACACTCAACAACCCCATAGCCATTAACACACTCGATCTCAAACGCGCTCTCATCCACATCCCTCAACACCCTCTTAACCCTTTCCACCACAATCGCACCACCGCTCTCCTCAGGTCCAATCGCCACGCGTCCCGCGATCTTCGCAACCGCCTTCTCCGGAATAACATTGAGCGCGACCCCGCCCTCAATAACCCCCACATTGACAGTCGTATTCCCGAACTTCGCACTGCTCCCCAGCTCCGCGTCGAGCACCTTCACCACGCCCCTCATAAGCGTCTCCGTCGCGCTCTTCCCGAGCCACGGATACCCGGAATGCCCCGCCTTGCCACGCGCGGTGATCGTGCACGCGAAGAATCCCTTATGGCCACACGCCAGCTTGGCTTCCGTGGGTTCCCCGAAGATCGCAGCTTTCAGTTTCGGCGGGGGATCGAGGTGAGAGAGTGTATCGCTGAAATACCGCATTCCATCCCCCGAGCGCTCTTCTCCGACCACGAACAGCAGCATCACATCCTCTGCATTAATCCTCTTTTCCCTCACCAGCTCTGAAACCGCAATGATTTGCGCGGCCACGCTAGCTTTCGCATCGACGCTCCCCCGGCCCGCGATGAGCGTGTCCCCGCTCAGTTCCCCATCGGATCGCGAGTACGGAATATGCGGCGGGACGGTATCGATATGGCTCGTGACGAGGACCGCGGGAGACGGATGATGTTTAGGGCCCGGCCAGGCAAGGACATTGAACCGCGGCTTTCCATCACCTAATTCGTCACCAGTATCGTTCCACGGCGGGAGGAATTCTATTTCAGCCACAAAGCCGCGCTGCGTAAGATACTCGACGAGAAAGCTGCCGGCGTCGTTCTCAGTGTACGTGATGGAAGAGATTTCCACAAGGGACTTGTGCAGCGCGACCAGCTCGTCGCGATACGAGGGCGCCTCGAGCGGGATCGAAGCAAGAGCTACCGGGGCGCTCGCGAGCAAGCGGAGGAGCTTCATCGCAGGTAATTAATTGGAAAAAAAAAAGAGACAAACACTATAGACGGTAGTTGAGAATATATCCAGCTCTAGCCAATGGTGTCTGTATGAGGAAAGCGAAGCATAATACCAGTGTGACTCTTCTTTATTCCCTATCGCCGGTGTTTATATACTTAGGTAGGTATTATGTAAACTGCGAAGGAAAGAAGGTGTCACCGACTAGGTACGGATGGACAGTCAGTAGCTTACTTTAGGTAGCTTACCTAGGAAGCAACCTGTCTTACCTCGGCTTAGCTTGGGTGCCAAGAGATCTTCTCCAAATTGATGTAATCTGTATGTATTACCCTCGCTCGTTACCGTAGATGGTAGTAAGTCTGAAGTTATCTCAACTATATGCCCTCAACCTGGGACTCCTACTTACTCTCTTCCATTCATGTACATGAACTACGGTAATTATTACATACTATTTTCTCTCATCATCAGCAGCACCGTATCGTGCCACTGTACCTCAGATCTACCACAGCCGACCTGTCTACTAGTGAAATTGAACATGTCACCCCAGTTCTTATAAATCACGTATCGTCTTGGGCCAATAACTCTTCGCAAGGGGGGCCAAACGGCTAAATTTAAAAAATAGATAGAAACTATCACAGGGTATCTTTCAATTCAGTCCATGACTGGCATTAGGAATTCGACTTCTCTTCTGATCGTACAGCAACCCTTATCTCCTCGCCCTTCACCTCACTGTTCACCTCAATGCCTTCATCTTCAGCTGTGCTCTCGTAGATCTCCTCAACCTTCTCACCCGGTCTACTCAGGACCGGCGAAAACTGTTCCACCTCTTCGATCTCCTCCTCGGGCTCGAATTCCAGCGCTTCCTCGTCTTCTTCCTGTATCGTGATCTCGCCGCTTCGTCTGCCTAACCCGCTAGTGCTCGCGCTGCGACTATGACCCCCTGAGCCCGACCCACTTCTTCCTCCTCCCGAGCCGTGGATCGAGAGCGACGGACCTTTGAAAATGTTGCGCTTGCGCTTCGCAAACAGAACCCCTCCGGAGAACGGATTTGGCGAGCCTGGTGGATTGTGGGCATCCGGTGTAGGCATGCCTTCATTGAAGTTGAGTGCTAACGGTGGGCCGCGGACCAGCCGGATGTTAGAAGGGAATGACGCCGTCGTGGGCGTAGCTGGGAGGACCTTGACTGAGTGGTGCGGAGATCGACCTCCTGCTAGAGGAGTCTTCGTCGTCGAGACAGATCCATTCGAACTTGTCGAACTGGCCTTAGAGTGTGTATGGTGATGATGAGGCATCGTCCTGATCGACGATAGCGAAGACGAGGTCGACTTCCTTCCCCGCAGCCCGGTCGACGAGCGCCGCATTGTAGACCTGGGTGTCATGGGGCCTGGTGAAAGAGATTGGCGTTTGTAATTGGAGGAAAGTCTACGTCCCACACCAGGGACAGTCGACAGAGGCGCGGGCACCGGTTTCCTAGACGGGGTCCCGCGGATGTCCTTAAGAGTTCTAATGGTGCCATTGGGTAGGTCTGGCGAATGGTCCCCATTGCGAGAATGTTGACTGGAAACCGTAGCAGGATATTTGCTGGTTTGAGGTCGAGGACTTGGATTATTGGGCGATTTCCCACCAGGCTGCCCATCCTTGGCCACCAAGTTCGGCGTAGAAAGGCTGCCTCGCTTATTCGGTCTATGTCTTCTTGTGTTCTCCACAATCCAATGAGTCCAGTTTTTCCATGTCGCAACAATTGCCTGTGACGGGTTCTTGCGCGTCTTCTGGGGTGGACCTTGTTCGCGCCCACCGTGATTGTTGATCGCACCTGTGGTCGTGACCAGATGAAGCGTCGAGCCCCTAGACCTCGCACTTCGAAGAATCCCTTCTTTGGGAGGGGGCAATGGCCGTCGGTGTCGAGAGGAACTAACCGAGCGGACCGAAGCCTTGTCGAGAGGTGGTGGTGGTAGAGGATCATCCGGAAGAGGGCCCTTCTCTTTTGTTTCTGGAAGGTTAGGCAGGTCCGTCACAGCATAATCGGCATAGTGAGCACTTCTTCTCTCTGCACGACCTCGCGTCCTAGGCAACGGTGGCTCTCCAAGCCAACCAGGACCGTAACCATTGGAGGTTTCGTCGAGAATAGGAGCCATCCTTTCTAGTTTACTAGACGCTGCCGAAAAACGTCTCGAGTTTCTGTTTTCTGCTTCTTTCTCCTTACGTCTTCTCTCCCGCCTCTTCGCTTTCCGCTCTTCTTTCTCGAGCAGCAGGGTCCACCAGCCAGCTAATGCGTCACACTTCTGAGCGAGGACACTCTCAATTACGGCATCGATGTCTACACCAGCGCTACGCATTCTCTGAAGACAATCTTTTTCCAAGGCGGTAGCGAATGGTGGTGGCTGATGGACCTTCAGAATAGCCTGTTGCTGGGGAGCAAATTCCGCGATGAATGGGTGTGAGAGTATTTCGGGCAGCGATGGCCGTAGAAGAGGCCGCTTTGACAACAGAAGCTTGATCAGTGAGACAGCATCGCTTGTTAAATGGTCTCGATATCTTGGTTCCTCTGACAAAATCTTTGTTCTCGTAACATTATCATCATCGTCATCAAATGGGAGCTCACCGCAAAGCAGCGCGTAGAGGATTACGCCAAGACTCCAGACATCCACCTTTTCTCCGGCATACTTCTCCCCTTTGAGCATTTCGGGAGCAGAGTAGCAGACCGTACCGCAGAATGTCTGCAAGTAGTTGGATTTGCCTTCATATTCACGGGTGAAGCCAAAATCTACTAGTTTGACGTTTTCATGCTTGTCAAGTAGAATGTTTTCAAGCTTTAGATCGCGGTGCACACACGACTGTTGATGGACGTAAGAGACGGCACCGACGAGCTGAGAAAATATCTTCTGAACCTTATCAACAGGCAAAGGCCCATGATTTAAAAGGTAATTATAAAGCTCGTCGCCTGTCATAAATGACCAGTCAGCTAAGATTTGGCGTTGACGTGAGGCGCATTTAGCTTACCAGGACAATACTCCAAAACCAGCCATACCAAGGTCTCGGTCACAATGACCTCATATAGTCGCGCAATATGCGGGTGAACAAACTGTCGATGATGATGGATCTCTCGGGCGAGGTTTGAGTCATCCTTATTGGCCGACTTGAGTACAACCTAGCAAGGTCAGACAAGATGAGACGCGAAGACCAGCACAATCTCAGCCACATACCTTGGAGCCATTTGTGAGCTTATGGTGGGCGAGGTAGACCTTCCCAAAGGAACCCTTTCCTATCAGCTTCCCCAGAGAATAGTTCCCGACATTTTTCAGATCCCTGTTTGAAAATTCGCTGAACCGCGAGCGGGTCTTAGTATACGATCTCGCAGTGGCTCAGCGGATTTGCCTTGGTTGACATCAACTTACTCAAGGAGTTCTTGGTACGAGGTAGCGAGCTGTAACCAGTCATAGCAATTAGCAACTTGATTTTATTCGCGATTTTCTGGTACGAAATGATAGCAGGACAGTGACAAGCTCTTGTATCTGTGTGCACTCACTTTAGCCTTCCGCCCTACCACCTCACCCTTAGCCTTGGAAGTTTGCATTTCCCCCAGCGCCCACGACCTTGGGCATTACCCCCTTCCACCAACTGAACAAATCGTGTAACACGCGAAACCCACTGGTATTCGAAAATATCCGACAAGGTTTTAGGGAATAAGAGTCAGGGGTTATAACAACATCGAGAGAGTCAACGTGACTAAAAGGGAAGCGATGGACCTTATATCGTGTTCAAGCTCGCCAAGGCAGCTTGGAAGTCGGTCGGTATAATAGCGACTGGGATACTGAAGTTGCAGGACAGATGCGACAGAGAACCGGGCGTTGGGCAACAGGTGTAGTCGAAAGGGATTCGGATTCGTGGCTCGGTTGGTTGAAGGAGGATCGTATGATGGTGTGTCAGCGCTGGCGTCTTCAGCTGGATAGCAACGGTTTCGACCCAATATCTGCAATGCACAAGTGACAACTGGCGAATATTGAGTGGCGTGGGGGTCGACGGAGGACACGCCGGAGAGAACAACACAGGCCGGTTGAGGCACGGGATTGCTGATGTCAAGGGAGCTAGAAGGGGGAGATGTCTAGCTCAGCACAGAGCTGGCTGTTACTAAACAAGCGTGAGAGAGAGTGACAGATAATTAAAGATAATGAGCGGAAGGTCAGAATCGAAGGGAGGAAAGAGGATATACGAGTTGGACGGACTACCTCTGCCTACATGACACAAATGTGCCAAAGAATCACAAGTTTTGAAGACTTGAGACTTCAAGGATATCCTGTCTACCTTGATCGAAGGGGGCTGACGATAGGTAAAGTTAGGTAGGTAGGTTCTTAGGTAATAATAATAACGCTAACCTGGATACCTAAGACAGGCCTAAGCCAGGCCTAAGCCAGCGCTATGTACACGCGATAGCGACAGGGGAGGCTGTTTAGTGCAGATGCTTTACTTATTCAGCACCACTGCATGCACTAAGACCTTCGACATGAGCACTTATCATTGGCCCGCTGTTACTGGGAATATCGGCATAACATTCCTGCTATATATGATACAGTACGAACACAGTATTAAGTTCGTATAGTCACTGTCTCCGGGGGAAAACAGCAGTCCACCCTCTCAAGTCCCTTGCATCGACATGGGCAGATTCCTGACTTGACACCGAATCTTCAGCTGTTTTTTTCTTCTTCTTCTGAAGATTTTCTTTGAACAAAGTGCAGAATGCCATAAAATGCGATCAAGTGGATACTGTCTCTTTCTTCAGGGTTCTTCGTCAGATGAGCTGTATTGTTGGCAGCTTGGGCTGAATTGCAGTAGCATTGACAGGTAAGTAGTGAGGCAAATGCTCACAACGTGGATGCCGAATCTAGGTAGCTTGTCGACGAAAAGAGGAACGAGACTTGCGCTTCCTCATCTACATCAGATGTCAGATACTACGTCTTCCGCCCAGTGGCCAGCTTCGACAGACAACTAGAGCCATATGATATGCTTCCCTTGATGATGACTGCATATAGTAATATTCAGCGTCCCATGAGGGGGGGTGCGCGCGGGGCTTTCTAGAAAAAGAAAAGGAAAACGATACTCGGGACACCAAGTAAAACCTGGAACTTAGATCTTCGCCTTCACATCGTCCCGATTAACCGAAATGGGACAAGGAGATGATGGGATCTAGCACCCAGGAAGAAATATGGTAAACGTCATCCATTCTTAACACCACTCGCTCGCCCAGCCAGCCTGCCCAGGTATGCTTCTCTAACCCGGCATCGCAAACACACTTTCCCTAGGGTGGGTAAGGTAGCTCGATAATCTGAACTATTCCTGGGGATATGAGGAGTATGCACTGAACAGCGTGATGCGGTTGCATTTACCCCACGTTTTTGGAGTCCGGCAGATCACCTCGACCAATACAGAACATCAGGGCTAAAGTGCCACGCTATCATTGGACGTCGCATGCAAATGAGGACAGGGACAACTACGGCACTGGATACTATATCTATCTACGTGGATGGGTGAGATCCGAGCAGACGGCAGCCCCCTTACCCTCAAAGCTGGTCGTTGATTGGGACATCTACTCAAAACAACTTGAATCCAGCATTCAACTTGCGATTGAATGTCACTCGAAGTACTGAAACTCAGGTCACCATGTTGTTCGATCAGTTCCTTTCAGGTCACTCTGGAGGGTTGCTTTCAGGCGTACTACCTGAGCAGCTTAAGTCGTGGCACTTGGGCGCTTCTGTTCTAATACTTGCCTTCTTGGCCCTCGTAGTTGACTATGCGTACATGTTGCACATGCGGTCTAAGCTCGTGAGTGATACCTCTCTCCCATCACCTTCGTTCTCCTCGTCGCCTCTAGACGTCTTGTTAACCGATTTGTTTAGCCTCCTGGTCCGTTTCCTTGGCCCATAGTTGGTAATACATTCATGCTGCCGGACAATAAGCCGTGGATCTGGTTTGAAGAACTCTCCAAGGTATACGATGCTCAACTCATCACAATTTGGATAGGACGGTAAGCTTAAGCCACGTTATCCACTCATATCTGAGATAACATGAAAAGCTCAACTTCATTATCAGGAATCCTACAATCTGGATCAACGATGCTTGGGCGGCCTCGGAGCTATTCGATAAGCGGGCGGGGATCTATTCTTCTAGACCGCGGATGCTCGTGTTTGCAGAATTAGGAGCAGGTCAGGATAATCTCCTGAACATGTACACAACAACCCCAGAACAGCGTGATAGGTGGCGCGTCCACCGCAAGCTCATACACTATGGCGTTGGCATCCAGTCGGTCCGTAGGTACCGCGACTTCCAAAATAACGAGAGCAGAGTTGTCGCATACGACTTGCTCAAGGCGCCCGATGATTACGTGAAGCATTTCGAGCGTTATGCTACCAGTGTGGTCTCCATTATCGCCTTTGGACGTCGAGTCGAAAAGTGGGACGACCCCATTATCACCGAGGTCATCGCTATGATGCACCTGGCAGCAGACCTCAACGTGCCAGGCAAGAAATTCCCCATGCTCATGGAGACGTTCCCCTTTCTCGCTCGTTTCCCCAATGAAATTGCCCCGTGGAAATACGGTCTTGGGAAGAAACGGGCGTTCCATTTTTTCTATGCGTTGGCAGATGAAGCAGTCAAGAAAGGCGACCACGAGGAGTCTTTTGTGAATTATTTGTTCTCCGAGAGACCCAAGTATAATCTGAGAGAGGCGGAGATATCTGCTCTGACAGGGAACCTGTTCGGGGCTGGATCGGACACGAGTAGCAGCACTTTGATTACCTTTGTTCTCGCTTGTTGCGCTTTTCCGGAAGCTGTGCGGCCGGCATGGGAAGAGTTAGACCGCGTCGTTGGCCATGACAGGAGCCCATCCTGGGAAGATGAAGACAACTTGCCGTATGTTAAGGCGTTTGTCAAGGAAGTTCTGAGGTGGCGCTCCGTGGCTATCATCGGAGGGCAGCCTCATGCACCTACACAGGACGACTACTACAAAGGTTGGCTGATACCAAAGGGTGCGTGGATTCAAGGGAATATCTGGGCCATTCACCATAATGAGCGTGAGTTCCCCGATCCAGATCGCTTTAACCCCTATCGGTTCCTGGCGGGACACCCGGACCAACGGCCGTTCCCCGGTGAAAAGGGCTATATGACTTTTGGATGGGGTCGTCGGGTCTGCACGGGACAAGCACTGGCGGAACAGGGAACCTGGATTACGGTAGCTAGGATTCTGTGGGGTTTCAACATCCAGCGAAAGATGGGTGCAGATGGGAAGCCCATTGAGGTGGATATATTTAATTACACGTGAGTACTAATCACATGTCGTGATGTGATGCAAACGTCAATTGACTAATGACGTTTATGCAGTAACGGGCTCAACATGAGACCTCAACTGTTTGAATGCAGCATTACCCCTCGAAGTGAGGAGATCCGTCGGACTATTGAACGGGAGGGTATACAGGCGCTGGGTGAGCTGGAACAGTACCGTGGTGAGTCTAAATATCGGATGTCGACTTTCTATACCCGTAATGACCTCGCGATGGATCTTTACGGGGATGGAAAATGAGTTGTTTTTGAAGGGAGGCTTGTCAAATACACTCAGGCGGATCAAACAGCCATGCTGCAATTGATGAGAAATGAGAAGATTTATTTGCACTTAAGCATATTACCACTTACGGCCGTGGAAACCCCCGCTGAGATGGGGAAAGTGTTATACGTGTCAACGCCTTATATGAACATTTATGTGTAGACATTATTGTTTTTTAAACTGGCCGCTGGCAATACTTAATATGCGATTGTGACACAGTGAGTTAATGCGGTGCGACTGCTGAGATGCATGCACGCAGTGCATGATGATGGGTAGGTATTTTCGGGCGTTTTGTATAAGTATGACCACATCGCGCTGGAGCGAAACCGAGAATGACGGAAGCGGGGACTGCTTAGTTTGGCTATCTATCTCAGTTTGCGATCTCAAGCATTCGTGGCTTCGCCATACATCGAACCAGAGTTGTCGCGAACTAAGTAATGACCGATTCCTCCTACATATGTATGTTTCGAATATTTTTACCCCTCATATACAGGGTATATACATAAACGTTGAATAGACGAATCCTATCGCCAACATCACCACAACCGTGACATCCACAGCACTAGCTGCCAGTAAGAGCTCGCCTTACATCGGCTCTCACTCAGTCTTCTCACCCTCGCTCATAAGACACCATAAACCATGATCGTCCACCACGATGAACCCTTACCCGGCCAAGGCGCAGTAAGCCTGCTCATCCTCGGCGCAGGCTGGACATCCACATTCCTGCTCCCACTGCTCCAGCGCGAGGGGATAAACCACGCCGCGACAACGACAACAGGGCGTGACGGGACCATCCCATTCATCTTCGACCCAGAGTCCGAAGACACCAGTCCCTTCACGGCCCTTCCCCCCGCCAAGACAATCCTCATCACCTTTCCCCTCAAAGGCACGGGGCAGTCCTCGCGTCTCGTATCCGGCTACGCCGCGACACACCCCGATATCGCCCAGGACGTGCGGTACATCCAGTTCGGGGTGACGAGCATCTGGAAGGCCGAAGACTGGCAGGACGAGAACTCGCCCTACGACACCTCCAACGCGCGCGCCATAGCCGAAGACGAGTTGATGCGTGTGGCGCCCGCTGCGTCCGTGCTGAGTCTCGCGGGTCTGTACGGCGGTGCGCGGCAGCCGCGTAACTGGGTGCATCGCGTGATTACTTCGAAAGAAGCCCTACGCGCGAAAGGCGCGCTCCACGTGATCCATGGCGAAGACGTCGCACGGGCAGTAGTGGCTCTGCATCGCAATTTCACGCCCAAGAAGCGCTGGCTGATGTGCGATATGCATGTGTACGACTGGTGGGATCTCACGGAGGACTGGGCGAGGCAGACGCTCGGTGCGGAAGAGGGGAGTGTGTCTGCCGAGGAAGTCGAGAAGCAGAAGGATTTGCTGGCGTGGGTGGGGGAATTGATGATGGAGGAGAATATTCGCGCTCTGCCTAGGGATATGAAGCTCGTGGGACGCAGGTTGGATGGGAGGGGGTTTTGGCAGCATATGGGGATATGGCCTACGCAGGGACGGATTCGATAGGCGTGTTGAATAGATGGAAATAGTTTAAAAGGTGATTGTGACGATGGCATTGCGAGGAAGTTCTTTGCGTTGATACAGTCACTCAAAATCATGTGAATACACACAAAATAGTCAGTCTATCATCTAGTATGAGTCCAAAGCTATATACAGTAGTGAAAACGCCCAACGCAAGCCAATGTCTGACTACGACAAACGCTTGCCATTCTAAAGCCGCATCGATATTTTAATCTAACGCTTCCTCTTTATGTATCTCAATACCAGGCGGCGCACCCGTAAGCGCCTTACACTGCGCATAAATAACAAACTGTCCCGCTACCAAACCACAAGTCATAAGAACACGCGGTCCCAGGCCTGAAAGCAGCAATCTCTTCGGTCCAAACTCGCGCGCAAGCGAGAACATCCTCGCCGTAGCGCCTTGGCTAGGATCCCCCGAGCCCTTATTCATCGCAGACAAAAGCGTATCAGCAGGATGCGACAGCACAGCCGCCGCAACACCAGCGACAATACCCGAAGTTAATTCCACGCCGGTAGACTCCAGATGCGTCAACTTCGCTTTCCGCTCGGACCCGATCGACCGATAAATAACCTCGACAGCAGCCTCGTGCACGGAGAACTGACCAACGGCGTACGGGACCTGCTTGAACAGCAGCGGCACGAATCCCGAATAGAACCCCCGGAACCCTTCTTCTCGCGCCAGACGCATGAACCCAGGGATAAGCCCCGAGGCAAACCCCCGCTGCGAAACGAGGCGAATGCGCGTAGCTTCCAGCGGACACAGGGCGATATCCGCGAAGAACTCGGCGCTCGCGCTGGCTGATAGATATATCGCCGTGCGATGGCGCGTGGCCGTCTCTTGGGATCCGACGAGGTCGATGTATTTCTTCTTGAAGAACTCGTAGCCCGCGAACTTGCCGCCGCCTTGGATCAGGTATCCCACGGCCGTGGGGCCGAAGCCGGTGAGGAGCGCCGAGGCGCCTTCTTTGGCGACGATTTGGCGCGCCGCGCGGACCATGTTCATCCCCTTCATTGCGTCGTCGACTTGGATGCGGGTTTTGACTACGTCTATGGGGGTCGCGGCCTGTTACGGTTGCATTTCGGCGATTAGAGCGGGTCTTCGTTTGGGTTTGTATGGGTGTATCTTGTTTGTGTGTCTATATCTGTGTCTAGAGGAGGTGGACTTACGCCGTGTGTGGCTGTGGCTGCTAGGGCGCCGGCGCCGAAGAACTTGACGTAGTCGCCCAATGAGAACGTTGGTGTTATTCCATTTTGTGAAGCCATTTTGAGATATGTCTATAGCTTGGAATGGCAGAGACAGAGAAGGAGAGAGAGAACGATTGAGCCGGCTGCCCACTACACCAGGATCGAATGATATGAATGAGCGCGTTGGATGTGAGTTGGGCGATTATTCAGCGACACCGTCCGACCTTCGGTCGATATCGGTCTCGCTCAAGATGTGTATCCAATCGACGACAGCAATCTCGGTTGATGATATGCAGGGTGCGTGGGTTAGAAGTCGTGATCGCAATGGCACTCAGTGCGTTCGTCAAGTTTAATTATGAAGAATTAGTATCATTAGTATTCGAATTATTATATTTCAACGAACAATTCACTCATAAACTGGCTGTCTGGCGACATTTATGGCCCTCAATTTCTGTACGACCTCGGTATGTTCGGTCTTCGTCTTTTTGACGATGACGCCGGCGGGCGCGAGCAACGGTGACGTCACTGTGCCAAAACCCACATAACTCATCGACTTTGTGGACCAGCGCGAGAAACAAAGGGCGAGTGGGCAGCTACATCCGCTTAATTCCCTGACTTCTATTGACAGTGATGGCAAGCGCCAGTATGCAACGAGCATCATCGATTAAAACTTGGGATCTAATGTTTACGCTCATGGTGAAGAGAGAACAGGAAACCATATTTAATCCGTGATGTTGGAATAAGTGTACCCGACCTAGGTAGGTAGTAATAGGAATGATGCTTATTCAATTACCCGTGCTTTTATGCTATTCTTGAAACTTATCTTTCTATTACTAAGGCAACAAAACCTGATAACCTTGGAAGAGTTCTCAAGCAATGTTCACGCGATAATCTAGCGCCTACTATTTGAGGGCTTTGCCATTGTTGTAACGGCTTCACGTTACTAGTTACTGGTGGATTTCATCTTTCTTGATACCTACTGAGACCGTCCTATGTGCGCATACATACTTATGTTCGACGTGAGAGATCGCAGTGGGGTAGCGGGTCTAGCATTCAATGGAGGTTATGGAGGGGCACTACGGAGTACTGGTAGACTACATTATTCCTTTAACATCCAGCATCGTGACCTGCCAAGAAGAAGATCGGCCAATTAACGCTTTCAGCACTCAGCATGTAAGTTCGCGAGTGCTAGAAGCACTGTAGTATTAGCTGGGACGGAACGCCACTGAATCTTTACTTTGTTAATGTTATATATATGTAATCATTTCTAGGACTGACCGTATAGAGATAAAAGCAAGGGTGAAATAACCTGGCCCTTAAAACTGGGATGAATAGGTCGCAGAGACGTTGAGGGGATAGTTGAGCCGCATTACCGATCAGAACACTTGCTTTAGCATTTGTTATTACATCAGTGTTTCTACGGTGGAGGTCTCATTTCGCAATCCATCCCGCACCGAGAATTATCAACTTGTATAGTATCTCTTGTGGCACTGAGATCGATGGATAAACACCGTTGGTAGCTGTAGGAGTATAGTACACGTCATTCTCAAGGGCTACTTGCCCGACGAAGCATTGCATCTCGCCACGTGTAATATCCCGGAGAGTCTTCAAGGTAATTGTCCTCCCAGCAGCCGCGCCAGTTTCTCTGCGCCAAGGTGATATGCATTTCAGCTCATATGCTATGTAAGAAGTACCGGCTGTATGATCCATTTCTATGTTTATCTTAATGTTCATCAGCTTCGGGAATTAATACGTAGGGGGTAGTAATAGTTATTGATTCATAGGGCGATAATATATAAACAACGCGCTGTTGGTGTGTAACACAACCTTTGCTTGGTTAGCTACGATTTTCTACTACCTTCACCCCCCGTACCAAATAAGAGGCGATTTCCACAGCGAATTCTGTGGAAAAGTGTCCTCGATCAGGTGAAGGCTATGTTACACAGCATCGGCTCCGCCTTTTGTCATTGAGATGAACGCGAAACGCCTCCGCTCAACATCGATATTTACCCCCTTGTAGACGTTCTGATGGTTACACACGCTGCGTAGTTGGCATGTCGATAATATAATCTCAGTAAATGCGATACTTCGAACACCCTTGTTGGGTAGCTTTGCTCCGGCAGTACCGTACCTAGGTGTATGGTTAGGCTGGTTTCTGGCTAGCTTTCCTACCTAATCTATTTCCTTTCAACTACCCTCTTTCCCTTGCCCAAACAACTTCTGTCTTGAGATACAGAACAACAAAATCTAACTTAAATCGACTATTACACGGATTCTTCCACTTACATCATTTACGACTGACACTATGAGACATATAAGGAAGGGTTTCTCTAGGATCAAGGGCAAGTGGAAGTCACAAAGGGGCGATTCCCTGACAGCTAGTAGAGTATCTTCACCACAACCACTTGAGAACTTCGTTGGAGCTACTCGAAGCCTGGATATAGACATCCGCCCTAATGCTAACGCAAACGACTCTGAGCCGTCTGATTTGGCTGTTCTCGTTCCTGCCGCAACTACAACCTCGCCAGCCGCTACGAAAGAGATCTCAGCGCCTACTTCAGTCCCAACCGTCGATGCAGTATCGATCAAAACTGAGAACGATGTCTGGACTGCCGCATACAATAAGTTCGCTGCTCGAGAAGAGGGCCTCGCTAAGGACTACAGAACACACTTGACCACCATCACCGGTACTCTGTGCTGGGGTTCCGACTGGGCAAGGTCAACTGTCGAGCAACTGCAGAAAGACAGAGAGAATAGACAGTGGCATTTCACTTTTCTCGGCAAAGACATAAATATTCGGACACAAGCTGAGAAGTTGTTGAAGGTCCTTGTATGGAGCAATGGTATCGTTAAGGATGCCCTGAGTGCGCAACCATACGCGGCATTAGCTTGGTCCGGTGTCTCGATTCTTCTTCCAGTATGTAAAGTCCACCGGGATTTCACGCAGATTCTAATTGGGATACAGCTTCTAGGGAGCGCTACTACTCAGAACGAGGCCATGTTTAAAGGCTTTGATGCAATTACCCGCATCCTGATCTACTGGCAGTCTTATCAAGACACATTCCCTTATCAGAGCTGCTCCCACAGTAGTGTTATACTACGGAAGAGTCTAATTGATTTGTACTCCTACATTTTCGAATATCAAGCCCTGATCATATGCCATCTATCAAGCGCACAGTTATCTCGTGCATGGAAGGCACTCGCTGGTGGTGATGAATGGGAAAAGAAGTCCTCCGATGTGGAGGAGCGGAGCAACCATTGTAAAGGCTTGATGGACATTACTCAGCGTGAAGACACTCAGTGCAAGAGCGATCACTATCTGGAGCAGGTGGATAGGTCATTTGAAGTACTTCAGCAGATCATTGCGAGTTTGAATGAGCAGAGAGAGGAAAGACGAAATGACCGCCAACGCGAACTACTTGCCGACCTAGCAATAAATCACGAGGAATTCAAGGACAGGAATCCTAAGAAGGTCGAAAACACATGCAAGTGGTTCTTAGAAGACTCGAGCTTCCGGTCGTTCCGTGAAAGTCACGAGTCAAGCTTCCTCTGGGTGTCAGCTGGGCCTGGATGCGGAAAATCGGTGCTTACGAAATCTCTGATCGATGAGCGGCAGTTTTCTACTACTCCTGCGACCTCTGTTGTCTGTTACTTTTTCTTCAAGGATGATGACGAGGGACGTAACCGCAGCGCCAATGCTCTGTCTGCCATCGTCCATCAGCTTTGCATACAAGATCTGACTGGCAAATTCACAAATCACGCCCTATCTCAACATAACCAGTGCGGCAAGAAACTAGCTACAAATTTCCCTAAACTTTGGGATACCCTCCTTCATTGCGCCAATACCCCGAACGCGGGAGAGATCATCTGTGTTCTTGACGCCCTAGATGAATGCAGACAAGACGATAGGAACGAATTGATCAACAGGCTGAAGGATTTGTTTTTTCAGGCGCGGTCGTCGTCGAGCTTCACTCAAAGACTGAAATTTTTCGTCACGAGTCGACCTTACGATACGATCGAGAGATTGATCGAGAGCTTTCTGAACTCTTCGAGTTTGAGGATTGATGGAGAAGAGCACTCAGTTGCCATCAACCAAGACATAGACCGTGTCATTGACGCCAAGCTCCCTGAACTGATCACCCATTTTTCACCACGTGACCAGCGCCTTGTTTCTGAGCGCCTCAAAAGCATGAACAATCGTACCTATCTCTGGCTACGCCTGACCTTCTACATAATAGAGAATAACCCTAGTGATTATTACGAATCCTCTGATGTGACGACTCTACTGGACCAGCTTCCCAACGAACACTCTAAGGCGTATGAGAAAATCCTCGAGCAAAAACATACAAAGCATACTCGGCATATTTTCCAGCTAATGCTCGCTGCGAAGGAATCTCTGAGCGAAAGAGAAGCATTGTGTGCATTCGAAATGATAACGGAGAACCCACCTGTTTCACACTCAGAGCTCGAGGAGGGCATACATAACATTGACCCTTTTAAGAAAATGGTGAAGAATTCATGTGGGCTGCTCGTTGATTTCCACGATTCGAAACTGTCCTTCATTCACCAAACCGTGAGAGAGTTCCTGACTGGGAATTCGGAAGAGGGTGGTGAATCGAAATGGGCAGGGACGTTTAAGCTGCCTGAATGTCATAGTGCAATGGCGCTTTCTTGCATTCAATACCGATCCCTTCTGGAGCTAAATTCACCCACTGAAGGTCACGAACAGAACGACAATACGCAGTACTCTTGGCCCTTCTTGGAGTATGCACGCGTATTCTGGTACACCCATTATTTAGAGGGATTTCATGGTCAATACCTGCTTACAAAAGCTCGCGATTTATACCGCATGCGTAATAGTATCGGATGGCTTAAGATGTGGTTTTGCGGAGAATGTGAGCTGGAATACGATCTGGCCGAACGAACCTCAAGAGACTTATTCATGGCGGTTGCACTCAGATTGAAGTCCGTAGTCCATGCCTTGCTCGATGAAAAGGCCGCCAATGATCGTGCAGATCATAAATACTATCAGCCAGCACTGAACTTTGCATGCCAATGTGGCCTTTCAGATATGCTTGAAGTTCTTCTTGATAAACCCACCTGTGACGTGAATTTATCGGTTGGTCATAACAGTTGGAGGCCGATAACTTGTGCCTTAAGTTGGGGAGATTTGCAGATACTGAGACTGCTTCTCGACAGGAGGGGGGAGGAAATTAAGGTCACCGAGAATGACGTGGTGTGTGCAATAGAACACCGGGAGCGCGGCCAAGAGTGTATGGCTCTACTTTGTGAGAGGGTGGGGAAGAAATTGCAAGTCACAGAGGATATCATGAGAAAGATACGACTTAAGAGGGATGATTACCAGGAGTTTATGGTGATGCTCTTGTCGGGAAGCAAGGAGCAAGACCATTTCGCAGAGGATGCCATACAGGCAATCACGGATCGTCGAGAGGATCTTTGCAGAGGGACGCCTGGGGCGGCAGAGATGATAAACCTACTGATTGACAAGCGGGGAGAACTTTCCCAGTTCACGGAGGATTCCGTAATGGAAGTGGTCAGGAATACTGACTGGAAGGTGTTTCTAGATGTGCTAATTAAGTTAGAAAGAATTCAATGTTCTCAGTCGTAGGTGGAGTTAAGGAGTGGGTAAACTAGGGTCCGAAGATACCGCTCAATCGTTTATGAGATAGAACCTAGCTAGCTAGAGCACTCAATAGTATCTTGAATTGATCCCTCGTGTGCACTGCAAGGGCCGTAGGTCCCACCGCCGCCCTAGAAGGAGCACTAGAAGGACCAGTGAACTGAGATGGAAGCTTATGATGAATTTAATAAAGCGTAAGCAATATAGGCAAGTGGAGATTGTTGAGGCTATATAGCAATGGAGATGGGACGAATGATCATACGGGATAATATTGGCCTACACTAATCTACCTGATAAGACCTATACTGTTTAGGTATATATAATCTGTAAGGTTTTCTATAATCATTTTGAATCCACACATTGCTTCCTTTTTCCGTAGGGGGTCGGCGGCATCTCTCCTTACTCTCAGGCTTTATCGTCATTATAGATCTCCTATGGTACTCAATATTTACTATTCTGTAGGAATAAGTAGCGAGAGGTAGAAATAATGGAACAAGAAAGATCATTACTCAAGATATATGATTTGCATTTATAATTACTTTAAAATTGAGGACGTAACAAGACCTACCTAGCACTTGGATGGTGTTCTAGATGCAGAATGAGGGGCACGTTATATAACAAGGGCAGAGATACTGGGCTTGGAACTTGGAATTCAGATTATAATGAACAACTAGGGCTGCATGAGTCCTTGACCAACCAACTCCTTCTTGGTTGTTGGTGGCTTGACTCGATTCTATATACAACTGGTCTGCCAGCCCAAGCCGCCTAGGTATCTGGGGTCTGTTTCGAGAAGCGAAGTCTGTATAACCTCACTTTCAATGTTGCCTGCATGTCTCCGAAAGATCATGAACAACCTTCAATGGCCTTTCATACAGTGCAAGGCGAACTGAATATTCAGCTAGTACAGCTTGTACGCGTGTAATACATAATAACATCCTTAACTAACTCCCTACCTCCGACTACTGTTACATGCCTTGCGAGCAACCCCTAATGAAGATTACTATAATATTAATATATAGCCGACGTTTAGCAGTGAAGAGCGTCGTTTGAATGGCACAGGTCACTCAAGAGTACTAAGCGACAACCTGTATAAACTATTCATATCTCATTTGTCAATTGATTCGTTATGTGAAAATAATCGCTCTCCCGTGATGACTCAACCACATAACGCCGGTCCCAACCAAAAATACAATCGCTCAAATCAATGCTAATAGCTCATATCTAGAATCAATGCACGAGACCTTCTAAGATAGTACTTCCCGTAATCACGCTCGCCTCTGAGATAAAGCCCTTATCAAGAGAGAATACCTTCCCAAGCACATTAGGCACAAAATTTCCAGCTAGCTGTTCCAAGCGGATATCCTCCTTCTTGACGTGCTCGAGGAAGAAGTTCCTGAAGGTGGGGATCCAGAATCGCATGCGGGCAGAGTGGAAAGGCACGTCAATGCCCTTCAGAAGGATTGTCGCTCTGCCCCTGGGGATTTCGACGTCGAGGGGCAGGGACTTTGACTGCGCAATGTGCTGTGCGATAGTCGCGCCGAACATTGTGGCTTGAGGCGAAGGAGCCGTTAGGAACTCCTCAATTGCTTTTGGTTGTACTTTTCGCTCTGCAATGGCGTTCAGGACTGCTGTGAGACAGCTGAGGTTATGTACCTGTTGTATGTTAGTCGGGAAGTGTGCTAAGGGAGTTGTCGAGTATCGTTACTTACGTGCCCGGCGCAGACATATTGGTCACCTTCGACATTGAGGTTCACGATTTCTAGGAGCTTACCGCTCTCTTGAGCAATGTACCGCACCAAAGTCTTCAGTGCGTTGTCATCGAAATCTATACCACAATGTTAGCCTGACTTTTGACAAGGGCAGAAGCCGAAGTCTTACGTTTCCCGACCCTGCCAGGGTTTGCAGCCATCATGCTGTAGCCTGTCTGGCCATTCTCATCCCGTGGAATGGCGAACTGCATCATCAAGCCACGGTAGAAAGCAGTGCTGAGCATATCCTTGAAATCAACGAATGGTGCCATTGAGGAGAGTGCACCGTACTCTCCCAAGGAGTGTCCGGCGAACATGGCACCCTCCTGTACGAGTCCCTTCGATCGCATATGTTCAAACATGGCCTTTTCGACGAGGATAATTGCGGGTTGGGCAAAATGCGTCGCGTAAAGAAGCCCTCGAGCCTCGGAGAAGGAATATGATGTCGAGTTGCGAGTGAGACCTGGTATGATAGGGGCAGAAATGCGAAGCCCATCCTCGGTAGGTAGCTCGGTCTTCAGATCTAGATAATTCGATAAAATCTTCTGTCCTTCGCGGCCTCTGAAGTGTAAGGTGATTTCCTTGGGGTTTTCCCTGATGATATTGAGAATCGAGAACCCTGAGGAGTAGTTAACATCATACCGGGATACAAGAAAGGGAGAATGATTACGTGTGAATGAGAAAAAGGACGAAACAAAGCCCACATACCATAGAGATTCCTTAAATGACGATCCATCTCATCATAGATGGACTTGGCGACAGGGCAACTCTCATATAGAGCCATGCCCATTCCAACAGACTGGCTACCCTGTCCCGTGAAGATGTACGCAGTCGAATGCTGGACAGTCTCTGCCTCGCCACGAAGCACTTCTTCGCCTGATTCCTCCAGCTGAGCAACGACATCGAAGATCATGTTACCGTTCTTCATCGCGACATGAGCAATCTTCACCAGCAGTCTATCCCCTGGCCTGACGATGTTGACGAAAGAGGCATCGAATCGGCGCAGACGCTCAGGCTGCCCTGGGGTCACTACATTCTCTACCACTCGTCTCGAAACAGCCATGGTGTACATGCCATGCAGGATCGGGCCAGGCAATTCAGCCATTTCGGCGAAGACAGAAGACCCGTGGATCGGGTTGCAGTCACCTGACAGCTTCGCGTAGAGGTGGGTGTGCGACGGGGCTATGACAGAAACTTCCGAGTCTCCTGTCCACCCTGGATTCTTCAGCGGTACTCTACCATCAATAAATTGTCCCTTCCGCGAGAGGAACTCCAGCACTGGGTTTCCATGGCTCTTTGGCGCGTCGAATTCTACAGCGCCCAACTTCCTGCAATTGCCATTCCATAATTTCTCTTCGACGGTGCCTCGCACAGCTAGGTTGGTGGCGGAATTCTGGTTTGCCCGCTGGCTCCTAGTGTGTAGTTGGAATGCCAAGGTCTTGCCAATTAGCGGGACAGATGGGTCATCAAGCTTCAACCAACTGCGATCTCGTAAGACTATTTCGTCGATATCGGACTGTACCTTTAGCTCGATAAGCGGCTCGTCTTTCGTCTGGAAAGTGGTCTGGTCATGCGAGAATTTGCCTTTAATGAAGAACTTGGACGCGACGGTCGCGATGTGGGTGCGCTCTCGCAAGAGCTTGGCCTCCACGGCGATGGACTTCCCAGAGGCTTCGATCGCGATGGATCGGACAGAAGCCTGTGATGTGACCAAGTCGCCCACCGACAGAGGTGACTCGTTGGAGACGTACTCGACATTGATTGATTGATGGACGAGGCGCATAAGGTCGCCTTGCAGATCATGAATCAATAATGGTCTCATGAGAGCTTCCCACGACGCGATCACCGCGGACTCCAATGGGAGGACGTCTGTCGGGCTGGTAGGCGCTGCGCCTATGAATGCGTGTGACACTACGGAGTGCAGCGAGCTCTGCAATTCCCGCGTAAGCTCAAACTTGCCACCAAAGAATGTATCAGTCAACCGGCCCTCGCTACCCGCGCCACTCTTTCCGAGCCATAGATGGGCATAGAAGTCTTGAACGCGTCGGTCGCGGCTCTCAGTAGTGTCAATTAGTTGCCGTGTGCGCTCGTCATATTCCCATTCTAGTACGAGCGAGGCGCTTCCCGAGGGAACTGACGCGTCTCTGTGAATGACCTCTACCCGCAAATTCTTTGATGAAATGGGTCTGATGGAAACGACGCTCCTCCCGGTAGATTCATCGCGAAGGCGGAGTTCCTTTGAGGCACGGCCAAGAGATAGTGAATAGCCGTGTCGCGGAGCGAATATTTGACGGAATGGATTTGGCCGGCTGCGCTTCGATGCTGACTCGAACATCGTCTCTTCGCGCATAAGGGCAAGGACAGATGCGCTAACATGGGATCGAAGACATTCAATCCACGTTTCTAGACTGGGAAGCTCGTGGCCTGGGGTGGGCTTATAGAGGGTGTGGTCTTCCATCTGGTCGATGAGAATGTTTTGCGAAGCAGGACGCGATGTAAGCGCTGTCGCTAGACGCAGTTTCGGACGGGTTCTGTATTCTGCCATGCCGCGCATCATAGCTACCAAGTCGCCGTGAATCTCATCCAGGATGTCTTTGGCTGACTGGTCATCTCTGGTAGAGTATTTCACGGAGACCGGGCTCTGTAAGATGCAGACTCGTTCCGGGTCTTGGCCGATGACTGCGTCCAAGTCTTCGGACTGCCAAAGCGAATCTTTCTTGAACCAATGCTCGAAGTCATCGTCTAAAGCCACGACGAAGTTGACGGGCTTGCGGCCTCGCTTCTTGCAAGACTGGATGAAGTAACGAGCGTCCTCGGGGTGGATAAGGTGAACTGCTAGGTCAGGACAAACCTTGGTGAGCCGTTGGGCTAAGCTCTCTGGTTCGTCGAGCCAAGACGTCTCTAGGGCTCTAGAGCCGAGTCTTTCAAGCGCTCGCATAGAAAACTCACTCACCATGTCGCGGTAAGATGGGTTGACCCATCGGCGCTGATAGCCAACATACATCAGCTGAGTTAACCGCGAGATTATTTCTGCGTAGGTCATGTCTTCTACATCAACCGGGTGCCCAGCGGCGTTTTGACCAAACCAGGGCTTCGCAAAGTCTGCATTGAGACGTTGAATGATCTCGGCTTTTCGCTTCAAGAGGGCCGGTTTCCTCTCAGGTTTAGGGAGGTTGAAAATAGTGTCATCTAAGTCTTTCCAGAGGCGGACGCCGCGCGTAGCCAACTTGTGAATAGGCTGGCCCATCTCAGACGTAACAGTCAGCACGCCCCCTGAGGCTTCCGGTTGGAGGTAACTGTTCTCCCATTTTGCGCTTCCAACGCCGGGAGCCTTCAACAAGAGTTTCTTTACGCCTGGAGAGGTATGCGCATCTGTGGCCACCATCATTCGACTACCTAGCAAGATTCCATCGCATGGCATTGACGGCTTGCCGAATTGAAGAGACCAAGATCCGGTCAAATAGGGCAGAATCCCAGCGCCGTTTCCGAGCCCGCTGCCTACCACGAGGTAGATGTTCTCGTGGCGTCGGATCTCGCTGTACATCTCTACAAGTGGTTCATGAAAGTCCTCACATGAGTGGTGCCCACCTCCGCGACCGCCTGTCCATTGGAGAATAATGGGAAATGTGGGATGCCGCTTTGCAATCTCGATGACCTCTCGTATAGCACGTATAGACCCAGGCTTGAAGGAGATGTGCTTAATGCCAAGAGTTTCGATATACTCTGCTGCTATCTCAGGAGAAGGAACGCCAGCACCAATTGTGAGACCTTCGATAGGCACCCCCCGGCGGATGAGCTGGCGGATCAGGGGAATCTGATATCCAATCGCCTTCGGATCGACATATATCAGATTACATGTGATACCTCGCCCTGCCGGGATGTTCGAAACGACTTTGTCTATAGCAGCTTCAAATACCGCCGCATTATGGTACCCGCCACCAGCAAGTTCGATGTGATATCCAGCGTTGATAACAGCTGCAACGAAGTCCCAGGGAACTGTCGTCGGAGTCATACCAGCAGTGATAATAGGCGGGGCCTTCAAGACACTAGTGAGCCGAGTCTCGAGATGATAGTAGCCATCCGAGTATAATTCAAGTCGAGGTTGGAACCTCTCGCGCCATGAGGCTGCAGGTGTGGCCAAGTCTGAAAGATTCTGTGTGAATAGTTCGGCCTTGCTTCCTATGATGGAAGAATCGCCAGTGTCGAGCTTCGTGCCATCTATAACGCGGACTCCGTACCCGTCTACTAGTTTGTGAACCATGTCGCTGAAACGTCCAGATCCCAAAGTGATGATATGCGAAGCACGCTTCTCGCCGCCGAACTCTAGCGTTTTAGGCCAATCTACAATATTGGTGGTGACGGCTTCGATGACCAGCCCCGTGATGTCTGTCTTAGAAGCGTAGATCCTTCGCGTGTCTAAGCCGTCCTTTGTGTGAAAGACGGGAATGCGTAGGCTGCTTATTGTTGCGGCCTTTGACCACGACTTGGACATTCTATCCTTGACGCGGTCTGCAGCTAATTGTAGGTGCGGTGAGTGGAAAGGAGAGCTGATAGGTAGGTATTGGAAAAGGATGACAGGCTTTCGCTTGCTATAAGGGATTCGACTTTGGTCCGCCCCATCTACTGCGCAAATCTGGCGAAGTGCTGAAATGAGGCCATAGAGGCTCCTTGGCGGTCCAGCGACGACATGATCTTTCGAGCTGTTGATCAGAGCTAGATAAAGCTGTTCATGACTTCGGAGGTGTTTGTTGTTGGTGGCTATGAATTTCTCTAGGCGTCCTCGAGGAATGCCACGTACCAGCAGCATGTAGGACGGCGTTCCATAGCCGTTCTGTATGCTATCATTGACTATCGATGTGTTGATAGGAGAACCAGGCGCGTTTACATGACTTTCATATCCCATCCAGAAGAGAAGCTCTATAGCCCATCTCGCCTCGTCGAAGAATGATTCCCAGGAGTGCGATTTTGCAACGGCGGTAGCAATGACTATACCCTGAGAGTGACCTGTTGCTCCTGAGAGGAGGTCTCCCATCTCGCCTGGTGTCTTCCCCAGCAGTTTGCAAATAATGCCGTACTGCAGTAGACTCACTAAACCGATGATAGGAAAGCTGACTGCAGCGCTTTCTATGAACGTCTTATCTGGACGTGTTGATGAATCGCTGAGCCATTCTACCACGTTTATTTCTCGGCCTAAGTAGAATGATTTTGTGTCGGGATGTTGTGATAGCAAGCTAAGTGCAGCGCTGAGAGATGTGACTAGCGACCCGACAAGGGGTTGATACACTGAATATATCTCTGCGAGCTCGTCTACACAGGCATTGTTATTTGCGCCTTGACCGCCGAAAACCACCATTATAGAGGTTTTCGGATCTTGTGCCAGTTTCGGAAGAGCACTTGGACTGGATAATAGTGGAAATGCCAGTTTCGACTGCAGCATCATAAATGTCCGCAAGATGGACTTTTGAGTAGATGTGCCATCAGGTAACCCGCGTACGAAATTGTGAATGTCCTTTTTCTGCATTATCTCGGAATGTATTGCGTAAAAAAGACGTATTAACGTTCCCGGCGGGACATTCCGTCCCAGCAGGTATTCAAGGAAGCTATAAATTAAAGCAGCGCCAGACATGAACTTTTTGCCATCATTCTGGGCCCCCGGTCGTGCTAATGAGGCGAGGAAGGGTCTGAGGTGTTGACTGAGATGATATACATCTGATAACCCCAGGGGTAATTCTTGCTCGACATCTTCGTAGCTGATTGTGAATCTACCGGGGGTTTCAGTTAACTCCGGTGTTGGGTTGATCTCATCGAATAACGATGGGCTTCCTTCTGAGCTCATCCTGAAAATTTAGGGTTATGTTGCACTTCAATTGATTTGTTAGATCTGGTGGGATGAAGGATTATCAGAGAGCAGCCAATCAGGGGTGAGAAATAGTTAATCGTAATATCATTTGTTAGATGAGTTTAGCGTTCGTATAACTCGATATAATGTTAAGGGGACAGTGGAAGAAGGATGGTATATATTTTGAAGTAATCAACATCAACACATATGGGAAGCGGTTAAATGGCACTAGAATCATACTTAAGAGTTACCAGGCTATCATAAGATAAAATCTACGCATATGTACAGAACAAGCAGGTACGATCAGATCTTGTCCAACGTATCAAATCAATCTTCAATGGCAATGCGTGCTCATCAACAGATCGCGCGCGATAAGAAGCTAGCTGACAATTTGTCGCTTGATTAATCTGTCAGACATTTGCACGTCAAGATCCATGCAGTCCTGTATGCAACAGGATTCGGCCGCATTGTACCCGAGAGGACTCGGACGTCGATCTTTTGGTGTAAGTTAGCTGGGTCCGAGCATACTTCGGGTCCGGGCCCGACTGCCGAGCGGACCCTCAATTGTTTGAGTAAGCCGCCTGCACGCAGTAGGGAGACAGCCGATTCCTACTCAATTGGAGAATAAGCGATATGAGCAGATAATAACAGTGGCTGGGAAGCTCTCGTTAATCATGTCTTCCTGACCCTTGCTCTTCACAAGGTGCATTTTGAAAGCGCTACAACGTATAAGTGTGAGTCAGGTGGACCACCTCGGTCTTTGTTCACGTCACTAATGCAGCTTAGAAGGCCAGTCTCCGAGCACGTCATTTAGTTTGGAAGCCTGAGAACCAGACAGTATGCATGTCCCACAGCCAGATGATAACTCAGAAAGGCCATACGATGAGGTTATCATCAAGGTTGTCGACTACGCCTACGACTATGAGGTTGTGTCAGAGCCGGCCTTAGCTCGAGCCAAGATGGCCCTGATCGATTCCCTTGGAGTAGCCATTGAGAGTCTATCCCTGAGCAGTGAATGTGCTGCTCTAGTCAAACCGCTACTTCCTGGCGCCGGTTCTGTCAGTGGAGGTTTCAAATTGCCAGGAACGGCATATCAAATGGACGTATTACAGGCGGCGTTCAACATGGGTGCAATGATTCGATATCTCGATCATAACGATGCCTTCGCTGGGGCGGAATGGGGTCACCCCTCTGGTAAGTAGAATATCCTTCATCACTCACCAATGTCGATGAATTTGGGTCTCGTTCGACAAGAAATGGCTGATCAGTATGTATAGATAACCTTGGAGCTATTCTCGTCATTGCCGATGTACTGACAAGGGAGGCACTGGCACAAGGGAAAGAAGAGGGGATTATCACCATGAAACAAGTTCTGGTCGGTCTCATAAAATCTTACGAGATTCAAGGCTGTTTTCAAGTCAAGAATGCGTTCAACCGTGTTGGATTAGATCACACTATTCTAGTCAAAATCGCTTCCACAGCTGTAGTATCTTGGTTAATGGGCCTCTCACGGGAACAAGCGCGCTCAGCAGTCTCACACGCCTGGGTAGATGGGCACCCGCTACGTACATTCCGCCAGTCACCGAACACAGGGCCGCGGAAAGGCTGGTCAGCCGGTGATGCATGTATGCGCGCAGTGCACCTAGCCACTGTGGCGCGAGCCGGCCAGCCAGGAATTAAGACGCCGCTGACGGCTGCCCGATGGGGATTCTATGAAGTACTAAACAAAGGCAATGCATTCGAGCTCCCACGACCATTTGGCACATGGGTGGTTGAGAACGCTATCTTTAAGGTGCTGACTGCTGAAGGTCATGGCCTGACTGCAGTCGAAGCCACGATGGCAGCGAGCAAGCAGCTACAAGAGCGTGGTCTTGATGCCACCAAAGACATTAAAAGCATTCACGTGCGCACGCAAGAAGCGGCCATGATTATTATCAACAAAAAGGGACCATTACACAACCCAGCAGATCGAGACCACTGTTTAAGGTATATAATGGCCGTCGTTCTGCTAAAGAACGGTACCGAGGTAGAGACGGAGGACTACCAGGATGATAGCCCCTTTGCCAATGACCCTCGAGTTGAGGCACTGCGGTCGATCATCACAATGGAAGAAGATCCCCAATTCACGCGAGACTACCATAATCCAGAGATCCGCAGCGTGGGCTGTTCTATCGACTTCCATCTGATCGATGGCACTGAATTCAACACAAGACTTGAATTTCCCCTAGGCCATCCAGCGCGCAATGAAGAAAGCTTTCCTATGGTGCGGAAAAAGGCCATCCGCAACCTAGAACTCAAGTTACCGAAGGCTGGAGTTACTCAGATCATGGAAACCTTGGACCAACCAAGTTTCGACTCTTTAGCCGTGAGCAGATTTATAGATCTATTTCAGGGGTGAGGGACGCGAAGAACTCAAATAGTGTAAACAATATAAATAAATAAGATTTCATTCCAAGCTTAGATATAAACATCACTCAGAATGATCCTGAATTGCGATGCTGCCATTCGACACCATTTATTCGCAGATTACCTCTTCGTGACAGGGCTCTCAGCAACACCTACTAAGCACCAGTTATGGCACACGGAAGGGTAAATGACATACTTGAACCATGAATGAATAATAACCATTAAACGGTGACCGTTATTCGCACAAGTTCATAGGATATCGCGTTTGAACATCGAAACTATGAAATTCTATAATAGTCACGCTGTGCCCATGTCCCTCATATTCTAGTTCACTCCGCTCTTTGTAGGCTTTGCCAGCACCGCCAGGAGTTCCGAGATATCTTGAAGCTGATCTATCGTCAACACAAGTTTCTCAATCTTCTCTACCCGCTCCTCATCAATGACCGAGGTGGCCAGCCTTCGATACTTGTTTCGGATCTCTTCATTAGTGATGGGCGGGTCGAAACCTTTCGGCATTCGAACTGTCTCCTCGAGGCTGGTGCCATCCTGAAATTCAACAGTGACATGGGCGCCACACCCAAGATTTGGGTAATCGAATTGAGAATCATGATGGCAAGTTGTCTTGTTCACTAGCTCCCAGACCTCGTCGCGGTTCAGCTGGCTGTCGGCGAATTGGGCGATCAGGACCTGATTATCAATCAATTGCGTCGCACTGATGTAAGCGGCGCACATTTGCGATCCCGTGCTCGTCAGGGGCCTTTCATGGGGTGCCCAGCCATCGTGGTGCAATATAGTTTCTGATAAACCAACTTTGATGCTCTTAATGTTCTTCAGGGCGTCGCGAGCAAACCGTTGCGGATGATCTTTCTGGAGTTTCTCTACCGCTTCTACCAGTCCATGACAACCGCCGACGCAAGCATGTAGCTTGAAGCGGATACGGGAAGTGTGCCACACGTCGCCAAGCCCTGCGACGACCTCCTGGACATTGTATCTGGGCGTCTTGGTGCTCCCTTGACTGAACATGTTCAGAAATCCACCATATCTACGCTCGTACACCTTCTTGATACCAACGTAGCCATTACGGGCGAGAAGAGCACCGAAGAGACCGTTACGGGCCGCAATTCCGTGCTGCATCCGCTTGACCATTCCCTCGAACTGGGCTGCCATGAGACCGCAGGCCTGTGTGCAGGCAATGCCAATGGCTGATTCAGTATTGACGGCTGATAGACCAAGGAGCTTTGAAGATGCAGCAGCCGCAGCGGGGCAACCAAAGACGACTCCAGAGTGCCAGCCCCTGACGAGGAGATCCGTGCCATGGATTGCCATGCCTGAGCGGGGTCCAGTTTCGAACCCCGCGACGGCGGCGATGAGGAAATCAATACCGGGTACTGTACGGCCGGGCTCCTGAGTTCCGTTACTCTGTCCACTGGCGGAAGAGCCGCGCACTTTGGTGTTCTTCACCTGTGCGGCAGCAAAGAGGGAACCAAGCACTACACTAGCTGAGTGCAGCGGTGCAACACTGTGGTAATCGTCTAATTCAGTAGCCTGAATGAAGCCGCCATTTAGGCAAGCCGCTGCAAGAGGACCTAGTTTCTAAAAGACGCGTCGTCAGTGAGCAATTTACGCACAATTTCGACGCGGGAAAGCCTCACTTCTTCGTATCCTATGAGGTTGCATTGGCCTTCAGGCTCATAGGCTAGTACGGCGTCCACTGCCTGCTCCGACCATGGGACGTGAGCCCCAACGAGCCCACATGCAATGCCATCTAGTATGAGATGCTTTGCCCTTTCTAACACGTCCTCTGGGATATCTTTCTTCTCTAGGCCGACGATCCATTTACACAGGGTCTCCGTCACACCACTGTTCTCATCATTGGTTTCATCAAACACTTCGTTCTCGCTATGTTTCGCCATTATTATGGAGTTATGGAAGTGTTGGCGCTGAGATGAAGCTCAAATGCGACCTTGATGATATGTCTATGAGACGACGTCCCTCTCGTGCACGTAATTACACCGGGTTCATTATTTATGCAATAAGGCATAGCTTCCGCATCGCGTTCCATATCCGCATTCGGTGCCGTTTACAGTGTCGAGCGGCTTGTTCCATGCTTAGTTGCACGTAAGACCCCGCGGGATCTCCAAGCCGACCCGGTTACCGCTATTCACCACTGCGCCGTTCGCGCCCGGCAATATCGGGTTTTTAGACACTGCTGACAGCATCGTTGGTCGACGTGAATATTTGATATAACGCATGGAGCGTTTTTTGTCATGTCCGTCGGATATCGGAAGCGTGATAGTTAGATAGTAGTCGTTTACCTAACAGGCAATCCTCTGCTCGGTCGCCGGGCACCGAAATTTTCGACAGATCTCGTGAAGGCAACGAAATGCCTACAACGATCTACGTCGTGGCGCAGTCGGTAGATAGGCTGATTAGTGTGCACTTTAGGTATAGCAAATCTACCCTGCATATGCGCCTAGTCTAAGGTGGGCTGCTCTACTTGCTATGTGTCTCGAAGGTGTAATTTCAAATGAAAAGGCAAAGCATGTTGCCTCAAATGTTATCAGCGATAGCATAGAGGAGACAATGGATTCACTAGTATTAGGGATCTGACGCACTGTTCTCAAGTTATATGCAATGCCTTGAGAAACTAGTAGACACACTCGCAACATACCCATTTCTGGTACACATCTACAGGGGGCGCACATGTTGCTATGACTATGTTGAAGCCTACACATTACTTAATCTTTAACACCCAATCGATAAAATGTGAACGTATAATGGATCAAGAGTTTCCGCATAATTTTCGGCTAATAATATAGAATATATTAAACTAAAGATCAGTAGATTGCTTGCAGATGCTGCAAGATTGAGAACTCATGTGAACAAACGATATTGAACAATGATGACGCCAGCAATAGCGTCGAAATTGTAGTAGGACATATTGTACAGCGTTTCATGAAATGTTAAGATAAATCACTCTATGAATTACATTAGGACGAAGTTAAACTTTGTATATTTCTATGTTTATATAAAGTACTACGATAGCAGTAGTCCTTACCAGACGCCAAATAGATAAGACTTAGCTGTGACTATTTCGCTCATCCTATTCCTTCATATTTAGGTTGCCGGTGTATTTCTGACCTGGGCGCCAAATACGGGGTTTCCCCTCTGCAGAAAAAAAACATTAGTCAACTTCTCTGAAACAGGATTGTAACAAATAGAATATCGTAGTGTTATGACATAGAAAAAAGAGTATACGAACCCATCGCTTCTTTCCAGTGTGCTACAAAACCTTGTGTCCTTGACACAACTGAAATGGGAAGGATAAAGTTAGACGGGAATCCACTGCGATGTGCATGTTAGCATACTTCATCTTTGCTCCAATATGACCCAACTTACAGCGCCTTATACGCAAATGCAGCGAAAAGGTCGGCATTAGGTCTGAGTTTCCTAGAGATGAAGTACTCATCCTGAGCAGCTGCACGGTCAAGTGCGAACGCGACCTGTAGCAGAGGGTCTTTGGAGGCCTCATCTGTCAGTTCATTCAATATTTCGCTAATGTATGTAAAGCGCGGATCAGTCACGCGATAGACACGGTGACCGTAGCCGTACAAACGCTCTTTGCCCGCCTTGACGCGTTCGATCTTGGCTGGCACGTCGTCGACGCTGCCGATCTCTTCGATGCTCTTGTATGCAACCTCGATAGCACCGCCGTGTAATGGGCCGTAAGTGGCGGAGATAGCGGAGATCAAGGATGATATGATGTCAGGTAGTGCAGAGGCAGTCTGCAACAGAGCCGCGGTAGAGCACGTCATTTCATGGTCAGCGACGGTAGTCCAGAGACGCTCGATCACGTCGACGTAGCGCGGGTTTGGCTCCCCTGTGCTCTCGTCTACCAGCCCCGTCATTAACATGAAGTTTTGGACGTAGGAGTAGTCCTTCCTCGGAGGAGTGAAAGGCTTGCCCGTGTGGTGGCAGTAGGCAGCAGCCGTGATCATTGACAGACTCGATAGTACCCGGATAACTTCCTTGTCGACATTCTCAGGTTGGCCGAGATAGAGGTTCTTAGCTGCGTGGGCTGGAATTGCATCCATGTCGGATGACTGAAGAGCGCTGAGCCCAGCGATCATCATTCCTATAATAGATCCATTCTTTCTGTCTCGTATAAGTCATGATCAGTAATGATTCTCCTTATTACTTAAGTGATTATCTTGTAATTGGCTTACGGGAAAGATCTAATAACATTCAGAACATTGTCATCAATGAGAGGAACCTCATTTAGACGGTCTTGGTAGTTTTTCGCCTCTTGTGGCGACGGCCAGTGCCCCCAAATGAGTAGGTAAGAGAGGTCCGCGAACTTCTTTTTACCTATTATATCATGGATCGAGTAGCCTCTGTATTGAATTGTGCCTTCAAGGCCATCACTAGTCACCTGGTTAGCAGGATAGAGCATAAAACCAGCGTGAGTTGCGAAATTGGAGGGGTATCCAGGAGACTACTGACATGTACGTTATCTTGCTTTCGCTGACTAAAGTGTTTGAGTATCCGGGGTCATAAACGCGGAGCCCCTGTTCGTTCTGGTGTTCAGGATGCTCCTCATCTTTTGGCGCTTTTATCGCCTTAAGATCAGTTGCGTTAATGGAATTTTGTTGAATATCAACTGTGTAGTGTAGTCTTGTTCGACTGTCAATTATGTGCAGAACATCGCCCTGAGGCTGTTTAACGGAGTGTACGCCATTGAAGGCCTTGGCGCCATTGACACCGTTCACCTTTGGAGCTGTATCAGAAGTCATGATGATAGGTCACAGTTGTGATTCGACATAGGGACCTTCACCCCGGGCTGACGTTTTGCTTGCACTCTATATAACTATACGCTATCAATTGCAATCTTTGGAATCATTTGAATTCTCCATAGAATGACTGGCCTCCATCATGCTCATAGTTGTTGTATCTCCGATCGGCGTAGATGCTTTGCTAACCGGCCGGTTGTAACGCGCCGCGGCCATCTTCGGTGACGGCCACCGAAAGCCGACCGAAGACTTACCCGGTTCAACTGATCAGCGCCGAGACGAGTAAGCCCACATTATCAAATTATTTAGTTTACTTATCTCTAATTCTCGTCGTGCAGGTTATTCTGTCCCCATTAGTTATTGCTTGATTAGGGAAACAGGGGTCTAATTGGTGATGCTGATTACAGCATTTGTACTCTCATGATAATCAGTCTATCATGCATCCGGAGCTCGCATATTAATCTTGCGAGTAGTACTTGATATGAGAATTGAGAATGATATATTTTTACTTAGAAGCCTCGACATGTCCATCACGTTGCTAAATATTATTTGTGATTGTACCTTCACTGTATAAGCTCGAAATATAGTTGACACCTGCCCTCTTATTAATATCTTCCCCGTTATTAGAGTAGGTCTTGCAATCAGCTGCGTAGCACTCGAAAAATCCACTATGACCATCACTACTATCGCCGACCCGAGCCGGGCTACTGAGGAGACAGAGGAGTCGAAGCAACAGATAGCCTACAATCTGTTGATAGAACTTTTAACGTTAGACATATATTCTCCTTAGTGACAATCACATGTCGAATTGCAATGAGAGACACGTAACTGACTCATGTCTGTATAGTTATCAATTTGCTTTCCCGGTACAATGGTAAGTACTTCGTCCCAGTCTTCATATCTTATCAGCACGCTCCGATATTAACTAGCATATAAGGATAAACACTCAAGAACAGCTATTAGCTTCCAAGAGAGATGTTCGACGCATTATTGAGATAGGGCCTGCAGGCGTCCTGGCGCCAATGGCTAAGAAATCGGCCCGGAAGCTCGTTGGCGAAAGAGATGTTGCACAGGGAATTGAACGAGAGTTCCTCAGCATTACCAACGTTGACGACGCGCGAAAGATATATTACGATTATGATGAAAATACCACCACGTCATCTGCGGCTAAAAATGAGCCTCCATCCTCTCAACCCTCTCCGAAACCCTCTCCTCCGGTTGCCGACGCGGCACCGGTTCCAGTTCCGGTGGCGCCTCCTGTCGCCGCTGCGGGGAGCATTGTCGACACACCACTCACACCTACTGATATAATATTAACACTAGTAGCACAGAAATTGAGGAGGGCATATGATGAAGTACCTCTTGGTGAAACCATCCAGGCTTTATCAGGTGGTAAGTCGATTTATACATACTTTTCCAACGGCTCTGGAAGATTTTAACGTGTGCAACAGGAAAGTCTACGCTTCAAAATGAGCTTATTGGTGATCTCGGGGCAGAGTTTGGCGATATGCCGGACGGCAGCGAGGGTACCTCGCTGGAAAGTCTCAGCGAAAAGCTCGCATCTGGTTTCTCCGGAAAGCTAGGCAAGTCGTCGAAGAGACTAGTCGAGCGACTCCTCTCCTCCAAAATGCCTGGTGGCTTTGGCCAGAAGGAGGTGACAACCTACCTGGAGACACGCTGGGGTCTGGGGCCCAATTGTCAATTGGCGGTTCAGTGCTTCTGCGTGACCATAGAACCACCATCTAGGCTCTCGGATGCAGCCCAGGTGCATGACTTTCTCGACCAAGCTGTCACAAGATACGCCAAGAAATCAGGTCTCTCACTTCCTACAACGTCCTCCGGTCAGACGTCGCAAAGCGTGCAGGGCTCTACCGTAATGGTAGACGATGCTAGCCTTCAGAAGCTCAAGACCGAGCAGGACTCAGTTTTGCGAAAGCAACTACAAGTCCTAGCCCAGCATCTTGGCGTTGAAATCACGCCGAGTGCAGCCTCCGAGCTGCAGAACAGTAACGAGCTTCAACAACATCTTGATAAAGTCTATGCGGAGCTCGGTGAAGAATTCTATACGGGAATGGAAGGAATATTCGACCCCATGAAAGAAAGGCGGTATTCATCGTGGTGGAACTGGGTGCGTGAGGATGTAGTGCGACTCTTGCAGCAAGACAGCACATCGCGCGTCACAGCAGAGCGCCTTCAAGCGCTTCAGAACAGGTGGACGTCAGATTTGGAAATGATGCTGCGGCATCGCGCAAAGAAAGGTTCTGGCAGACAGGTAGCGGAAGCCTTGCTGAAGGCAAAGCCGAGTACTGAAGAGGCGGCGTCGCCCGTTTTCCGGTTTTCGGAGCCGGCAATGGGGCCTCATACATCCGTTGATGAAGAAGGCCGGATAAACTATAGCGAGAAGCCCCGGTCTACAGGCTCAGCCACGACATCCGACCCGGTCACGTATTACGATGTCGTGAGCTCTACACGCCGTAATGGCCCTTGCAGTAGCTTTGTCCACTGTCTTCGAAAGACTAGAGGTACGTGGCAGTATGACCGTCAGCTCACAAACACGTATCTCGATGGCATACTTGTAGGAAATACATCTGGTATTAGCTATGCCGGCAAGACGGCCCTTGTGACTGGTGCTGGTACCGGCTCAATTGGCATGGAGGTGGTTCGGGGTCTGCTGGCTGGCGGCGCTAGAGTGATTGTTACGACGAGCCGCGCCCCAGCTTCTTCCGGGCCAGCCATGGCTCAGGCATACAAGGAGGTTGGTGCCCGCGGCTCTGAGCTTATCCTGCTTCCTTTCAATGCCGCCAGCAAGAAGGATGTTGAGGATTTGGTTGCATACATTTATGATAGCAATAAGGGACTGGGACTTGATCTGGATTTCGTGGTCCCCTTCGCCGCCATCCCCGAGCCAGGCCGCGAGATTGATGAGATCGATGCACGTTCAGAACTGGCGCATCGAGCTATGTTGACCAATGTACTGCGATTATTTGGGTGCATCAAGCGGCAGAAGGAAAAGCGGAACTACACCGGACGGCCGACGACGGTGCTTCTACCACTATCACCTAACCACGGCGATTTTGGCGGCGATGGCCTCTACTCTGAGTCTAAGATCGGCCTCGAAACTCTGTTCAACCGCTACCACTCAGAGCGGTGGTCGAGCTATCTTTCTATTATTGGTGCCGTTATCGGCTGGACACGCGGAACTGGTCTGATGAACGCAAACAATATCGTCGCGGAAGGTATCGAAAAGCTAGGCGTAATGACTTTCACAGCTGGGGAGATGGCTTTCAATCTGCTGGCCTTGCTTTGCCCCTCCATGATCGCAGAATCAGACTTAGAACCGGTCTATGCCGAGCTTAGCGGTGGTCTTATGGGCTTCCAGAACCTGAAGGAGGAGGTCACGGCCATCAGGACAGGTATTACGAGTAAACGCCGTCAGTGGCAAGCGATTGCCGCCGAGAGGAAAAAGCATGACGAGGTTCTTCGGGGGTCTAAAGCCCCCGCTGCCGCAGATACAGCTCAGCTCAGTACACAGAAGAAGCGCTCCAACATTAAGCAAGGATTCCCGAAGTTATCGTCGCATCAAGATATGACTTCAGATCTACAGGGCTTGGAGGGCATGGTGGACCTAAGTCGCACTCCTGTCATCGTCGGGTTTTCTGAGCTCGGGCCGTTGGGCTCTTCACGTACCCGCTGGCAAAAGGAAAGTTCAGGCAAGCTCAACCTTGATGGCTTAACGGAGATGGCATGGATGATGGGCCTGGTTAAGCATCATGACGGTCAAGTCAATGGCGAGCTATACGCCGGCTGGCTAGACGTAGAGTCCAGGAAACCGGTGCAAGAGGACGACTTTGAAACGCGCTATGGGGAGCACATCCTAAAACACTCGGGCATCCGGCTCGTGGAGCCCGAAGGCTTCGATGAATATGACCCGTCGAAGAAAGAATTGCTCGAAGAAGTGGTGTTAGATGAGGATCTCCCAGCGTTCAGCACGTCAGAGTCGCTCGCACGTTCGTTCGAGCTTCGCCATGGAGACAAAGTTAGCGTATTCCCGGAAGGTGCCGATTCTGAGAACTGGACTGTCATACTGAAGCGCGGTGCCACGTTCCTCGTTCCTAGGTCGACAGGTGGCCACCAATCTGTCGCTGGGCAGGTACCTAAAGGCTGGAATGCATCTACTTATGGAATCCCAGAGGACATCATCGCCCAAGTTGATCCCGTGACGTTATACGTGCTATGCTGCGTATGCGAAGCTATGTTCAGTGCCGGTATTGAAGACCCCTTCGAGTTTTACAAGCATATCCACGTCTCCGAGCTAGGTGTCTATATCGGTTCCGGCGCGGGTAGTCTCAAATCTACGCGTGACAGTAAGTATTTCCTGCATTCATGTCCCTTGTCATTTCAGTACACAGTTGGCGCGTCTGCTGCAACATGGATATTACCAAGATAATGGGTAAATCGCTGACTGGCACTCGCCTCTAGTGTACCGTCGACGCTACCGCGACAACCCTGTCAAAGGTGACATCTTACAAGAAACATTCTTGAACTCGATGGCTGCTTGGACGAATATGCTTCTTTTTGGCGCGACAGGGCCGCTCAAGACCCCAACAGGCACCTGCGCGACAGCTATAGAATCCCTCGACGTCGCTTGTGAGAGCATTAGATCCCGGAGCGTCAAAGTCGCTATAGTAGGAGGCACAGATGACCTACAGGAAGAGCTTTCTACCGAGTTCAGTAACATGAAAGCAACGATGGTGGCGCAGCAAGAACTTGCTAAAGGCTACCTCCCATCCCAAATGTCGCGGCCAACGGCGACTTCACGCGCTGGCTTTGTGGAGTCCGCCGGTTGCGGTGTCCAGATTGTGATGAGTGCCGAGCTAGCTCTACAGATGGGTCTTCCTATCTACGGTGTCGTTGCTTACACCCAACTGGCTGGAGACGGCGTGGGCCGTTCGGTGCCAGCGCCAGGCAAGGGTGTCCTGACGGCGGCACGAGAGTCGCCTGGAGCTTTACAGTCACCTCTATTAGACTTCCGGTATCGCCGATCAAAGCTCGAGGACGAGTTCGCCATGATCGAGGAATGGCGGTTGTCACAGTATGCTGGTGCTCAAAATGCCAAGTATGATGAGGCAGTCGAATCGGAAGCGGCCAGCCGCAGATCACACGCCCAATGGCTGTGGAATGGAGATATCCGTCAACTCAACCCATCTATCTCACCCATACGAGCGGCTTTGGCAGTATGGGGGCTAACCATTGATGATATCAGTGTGGCCTCTTTCCACGGTACCTCTACCAAGGCCAACGATAAAAACGAGAGTTCTGTCATCAACCAACAGATGACACACTTAGGGCGTACTGAGGGCAACCCGCTGCTCGTGGTTAGCCAGAAGTATCTTACTGGTCATCCAAAGGGTGCCGCTGGGGCGTGGATGCTTAACGGATGTCTGCAAATACTCGAGCATGAGGCTGTGCCAGGGAACCGTAACGCTGATGACATCGACGCGGCCTTAAGGTCGTTCCCACATCTTCTTTACCCGTCAGAGACAACAGCGGTCCCTGGTATAAAGGCATTCATGCTGACATCATTTGGATTTGGACAGAAGGGGGCCATTGTAATTGGCGCGACTCCACGCGTCCTGTTTGCCGCGCTCACGCGAGCCGCCTTCGAGACCTACCGCAAACGAGTGGAAGAGAGATCACGTCTGGCCGATCGCGCGTTCCAGCGCGCCATGTTGAGTAATTCGGTCTTCAAGGCGAAGGACCTGTCGGCTTGGAAGGAGTATGGGAAGCCACAAGAGCCTTTTCTTTTGGATCCTCAGATCCGGGTTTGAGATGGATAGGTAGTGGACTACATATTCGTTGCCATCTTTCCTCCACCAAGAATGGCCAAGAAACAACGTACCACACTAGACTGTATTTGGTCACCTCTGATCAGCCACTCCTTTCCATAAAAGGCGTTTCGAATTATCTATGTATCAGTCATGTTGATATGTTTTCTATAGATCTTACCTACTAATGAGATTATGCATGGAAACATGGACTGTTACACCCTATTTATATGTGCCTTACTCTCAATCTTTTGAATTTCTGACAATCGCTTGCTTAGTTCAAGTTAGGTCAAAGTCTATGCAACGCTGCGACGCATGGTAAGCTGCATCGGACCCTTCGATAACTGGAGGTGGACGAGGGATTCAATTACCTACTAAGGTAACCTTGGCGTGCTCAGCCCCGTCAGATTCCATGAAAACAAGGGTTAATGCTTGAGCTTACTATGTACACTACACGAGTCTAGCATAAGTTAGGTCTTTAGGTTAGTCAATCTTCAGCATTTCAAGCTATAATGGGCGGCGCGACTGCTTGGGTATCGACAGATAGTTATTCCCGGCTCTTCTCATTCCAGTAAATATTCCCACGGCGGATTAGATGCTCAACTATAGCAATTGTGACTGGGAGGGCGATTCCAGAATACCGCCACTAACCCCCGACAATACCAATCATTCAGCTAGTATCCTATATCCCGAGAACAGAAGAAAACGCCCGCGGCTTTTTACCGATCAAGATGATCAATCCGACCCTCCTCAGGCGGCGTGCGGCCAGTGTCGGCTCCGTAAAGTTCGATGTGATCGCCTCCAGCCGAAGTGTTCCCAGTGTCGCAAAGGTGACCTCGAATGCCACACGTCGAATATAGCCAAACGTATAAATCATGTGAAATCATTGTGCGTTATCCTTGAATAAAAAATATCACCGTACTAACTGGTTAGGCGTAATGACTTCTCCAACGTGATGAGCCGGCTCAATGACGTGGCTCACGCTTTGGATACCCTCACCGAAATAACTCTCCAGGGTACCTCAAAGCCTTATTCAAATACTGTAAACACATTTCCACCTCCTAATTATCATAGCCATGAAAATCCAGGCACTCTACCGCCAGTAGCATCGGGATTTGTTCATCATCTGCGGTTCTCCAGTCAGGATAGGGGCCCTGTACGTGCATTTTACAAGCCCTTAATTGAGACAGTCAAACTGGATCATGGCGGCGAGCGCCTATATAGCTACCCAGCTCCTATCGTTCTGATTATGACGGTATTCCGCCAAGCAGAAGAGGCCCTTGCCTACTCAGAACAGCCAAATGATGATCAATGGAGTGAAAACCCGCATCAAGGTCGTAAGATACATGATCCTGTTGTGAAAGCCACACTGCAGCGGAAGCTTCAAGAATTTCCCTTTGGCTCATCATATCGAGAGTTTGGTATATCTAGTGACATGAAGCCCCTCACTACACCTCCTCGCTTGATGGCGAATCTCTTCGTCGACGGCTATCTCAGAAATATCAACACGCGGACACCTATCTTCGACGACGGAAACCTACATCAAATCATAACTTCTTATTATAGCGATGAAACACTGCAGTGCAGTGAAGCGTACTCTCTAATCATCAATAACTTTATTCTTCTAGAGCTCGGCCTAGAGATTAAAGCTAGTCGCGGCTTCCGATCAGCTTCACATTTACTCCACGACGATATACTACCTTCATTCCTCAAAAACTGTAATCGGGCCATCACCAGACTGGACGATTTCAAGACCCCTACTATCATTAGCCTTCAAGCACTAATGACTTTGGTAAGTATTAGAACCCACATTCTATATCCGCCTACATTTAAGACTTGATCTGATTCATTATGCTATAGACACTAGTTGCCGAGGAGTTCTACAGCAATATTACAGCTGAAAGAGTGTGTCAGGCGGCGTGTCAACTTGGACGTATAATGGGAATTCACCTTTCGAATGACGACCACCAAGACACTAGAATCGGTACAACGGATGTACGAGGCAGGCTATTTCGAATTCTATATGCCATGGACAAAGTACGTGTTTCCATGACAGGCCAACCGTGTGACCTGTATCTGTTCGATTCGGATCACTATTTTGGCCCTGAAAGCAAACATTCAGGCGAGGAATTTTCCATCAGTGACGCGTTCGACCACTTAATGACCATTTGGGAGGATATTTACCTCAACCTCTACACTCCAAGGACAGCCCGATTCGATTCAGATAAACGTCTTGCACAGATGCGCCTCTTGACCAGCTCTATCGACAGGTTTGCACAGACCCATGCAAGACTACTGGTCCCATCTATACCGGACGACACAATAGATCAAGGTCCACTGCGGATTGAACTGCTGTACGGATACCAAGTGTCACAAATCCTCATTCTCCGGTGTGGCCAGCAAGACGAGCCGAACTTAAGCACCATGCTCAATCTTTGCCGCTCTAGCCTCAAACTGATCAACAGAGTCTGCGCCGTACCTTTGACTATAACCCGGTTAGCATTGCTATCTCGGATGTTTCGGAGGTACCCAGTAGTAGCTTATGCCGAGCTTGTTACATTCCACCTCAGCAGCCACTCCCCGGGTCGTGAATACAATACAATTGCACTGTCCGACATTGCTCTTCTCCGGGAGGTGAACAAGAAATACAAACTCCTGCAGTTTGATAATTTAACGTGCACATTCTATGCTCGTCGAATGGATAGCTTTGTTTGGGCGCTAGAGATACTTGAAACAGTCACAGAGGCTCTTGCTAGGCCGTCGTCCCTCAGCCCTGAGAGGCAGCAGGATAACTTCTTTGAGCAAATCGACTATAACAATAATACTATTGAACACCAATTATCATACAATGATGCACTAGATGTACCGCACGTGGGCAGTGTCGCAAGCGGAGAGAACCAATATCTCGAGCAGCAGCTTGTACTACCTTCCCACAACGAGAACAGCTTATCCACCCAGAACAGCAGCACTGAACCTGGCGAAATGGCAATATTCGGCGTTCTCAGACAGGAAATAGAGCAGACGCAACTCATACCCGAGACCAACTCTCTGACTTGTCATCTGAGTGACGTCACGGCTTTTGGTGCTTCACAATCACAATTAGAACTTGCGCCAGGGCAGTTGTCGATGGATTCTGACTGGATCAACTTTTATTCCAGCTTTATGCAGGAAGCATATGCACCGGCAAGCAGATGTGACTGAGCCGCGGCAGGTAGTGAAAGGCAGACCTGTAGGCAGCAAAGGACTCTATACCTTCATTTCGCCCACGTTGGAATACACTGGATGAAGTCACAGCAGGGTTCATGGGGTAATTGATACTAATCAGAGAAAAATATGAGGCCTCATAGTCTCGAACGTCAAAAACGACGCTGTTAGACGTTCGAGCAGCCCAACGATTATTATATAGCCCCAGCTACGTTCAACACATAGAGCCGCACAATCAGCTATCAACCGTCCTCTACTACAACAGCGCGCATTATTATGAAAATGTTTGCGAGCCGACCCCTCTGTATATTTGTATTTATAACTGGAAGGAGAGATGGATGAGCAAGGCACAGTGATGCTATTATGAAATTACGCATTTAGCGTAGCGCTTGATGTGTGAGAGATCGAAATGAAAGCTCAAATTTCTGATGAGATACGTGCTCTTGGTGTTGCGTTGCTGTATGCGCCTTGTCTATTCCTACAATCATAGATAACATATTTCTATAGATATCGCTTATGCATGTCCTAATGTCAATAAATTGCGCCTAATCCTTCCCAGATGCGTATAACCAATCCCGCTTATTCGTTCATTAGATCGGACATAACGCACCGAGTTGAAGCTACTTTGAAATCAACTCGACGATTTACTACCCCTATTCTAAGCCGTCTTTTAGTGCGTTGAAACGCTATTCTTGGACCACGACCGAATGCGCGCTCCGTATACGTAGAAGAAAATGGGGATAGGAATCAATGCGATACTGATAAAGGCCAACGTGCTAGTCGCCCACGATACGCCCAGGTTATGGTACAGATACGGCCCGAAGAGCGGGAAGGCGGCGGCGAAGGAACTTCGGATAAGCATGTTACCACCAAGCGCACTATTCGCTATAGGAGCGTAGACGTCGACTAAGTAGTTGAAACACTGAACGAAAATCATGTACATGCCTGCACCCGTGGGGATGCTGCCGATGACCTGACCGGGCCAAGGGATCGACGGGTTCGCGGTCCAGGCGAATATGAACAACCCAGCGGGCACGATGCAACCCCCGATGATCATGGTCGGCAGCCGCTTCTCTGGAATGACTTTGCCGCCGTTAGCGCGGACCGAGGCCGTAAACTTCGTCTTCGTATGCCAAATCACTCCCGCGGCGCCGAGGAGGACGCCGACCGACAGGCCTAGAAAGGGAAGTGCGCTAAGGCCCAGCGACCAGTGACGGATCTCGACGTATTCGATGGGGTACGAGACGAAAACGAGGTAGAGAATGCCGTAGATGAAGGACTGATAGACTGTGATGAGGACGAGGATCGGCTCGGTAGCTAACAGGGCAAACGGGCGCATGAAGTAAATACGTGCGACATCTGCCATGCCCATATGCTTCTTGTTATCGTATATCGTTCTTGCCTCCGGTTTCTCGCCTGACTTGCGCAGCTTGACGGCGCGCGCCTGCAGAATCTTGGAAGCCAGTGTCTCGGGCAGACAGAATAGAACCAGCAGCACAGCACTCCCACCCATGATGGCGCTTAGCCAATGGCACCATCGCCACCCGAGGTACGATGCGGCGACGAAGTTGCCGATGATGGGGGCCAAGACGGGTGATCCGAAAATCGTACCAATGCAGGCTGCAATGGCAATGCCTCTATTCTCCGGGCTCCATATATCGACAATGCCACCGGCAGCAAGGGACAGAGGGGCCGCGCCGAAAGCGCCCTGGAAGAACCGAGAAATAAGGAGAGTCTCAATGTTCTTACCGACAGCTACCGGAATGGTGAAGACGGTGAAGAGAAGCATGCCCGTGGTCATCGGCCACTTGCGGCCGAAACGTTCCGATGTAGGTCCCCATAGGGGAGGACCGATGGAGAATCCCTAGCATGTATCAGTTGATAAGTTCGAGTGAGATGAGCCTTCACGACATCTTGCACCAGCATGCGAGACGCATACGGGATGAGGGTGAGGGGATATTTACGAGCAGGAAAAGACTGATCCCCAAAGTCACGACGATCGTACTCTGATGGAATTCAGCTGTGATTTGCTTTGAGCCACTGCTCCAGATACTGCTAGCAAGCGTGGCGCACAAGTTGCCGTAGATCCAAATGCCAGTGACGAAGAACTTGTAGGGCGTAGAGTAATTCTGGGGGTTCTCAGGGTCGTCCGGACCGTTCCATGACACCAAATTACCATCCTCCTCCTCTTTCGTTTCCTTTGCCACGATTTCTTCACCACCATTCGGCAGTTTTACCGCGACAGCCTCTACATCTGTCGAAGACGCCGTGGACGGCGTTGGGGCAGTGTCGGGCATGGTCATCAGCTTGGCTTGGCTCGACGTCGTCGTATGTCGGTCAGTCATCCACTCTGGCAGGGCAAGAAGCTTCCACTCGATTTCTGCCGAAAATCTAGGGAGGCCATGCTACAAGACGAAGCCAAGACATGACATGGGCGAGGGACATTAAAACAAGTACATTGTTGGTTTGATCACTTAAAACTCAAAGCTGCTGACCCACCGATGCGCCGACCCTCCGTCTGCGACGTTGCAATACTTGGTGTAATATGCAGATGGGCAAACTATCTGTAATTGTCGACACAGCCAATGGGAGCGAGGAGGTGCTGGTATTTTGTGAGTATATCTTGGTGCGCTCGCTGCCTCAGCGCCTTCGCCAATACTCATAGATCTGAGTACCATTACTTGGCTCACACTACTGTCGGCTCTAAGTCAGTTCCCGTTCAGTTCCGCTGTTAACTCGTCCTTGGCGCTGGGCTTGGTGTAGCTCGAGTTCCTGTCACCCCCGTCTCTGTCCGTCCTAGCCTCTATTTACACTTACTACACTAACCTTAGGGATCTGCGCTACTGTAGTATATCCGAAATTAACCAGGATGGTAACTAGACTATTGTAGGGTACCAAGTGGGGGACAGCGGCTCTCTTCACCCTCGCGGAGCGGCACACGGGACGATAGGGCTACTTCGGTGGTCGGCAGCCGAAAGGCGACAAGATAGACCCTAAGAGGATAATTGTCATCTTCATCCACGTCAATCAGCCAAATGTGAATATTTTGCTGCCGATCAGAGCTTATGATACAGTGTATACTACCTTTTTATCATTGATCATTTTGCTGACTATTTTTCAATACTAGATCTTTGGTACGTACATGAATCGCCGTACCAGCACGACCCTCGATTACTACCTCGCTAGAGCGTTGGGCCGAACCACTTTATAAGTGCCATCTTGGCATTAGAGAATTAGGTATGGCCAAGCTTACGTCTGCCGTGTACGAGGGACAAGCAAGTTTGACTAGGAAGGGAGGCTTAGCTTACCTACATAGAAGCTGTCATTATGAGAAGAGCAACTCACAATTGGTTCTGCGTACCTATCTGCAATGCGCCACACATTGAGCAGGGAAACTCTTATCTTGGCCATATGTAATTCGGAAATCGGAAAACAGAAATTTAATTGCAAATTAAGACATACCGGAGTAGATTCAAGCATATTTTGAGTCGTCCGACATCTGTACTAAGATGCTGGTTAATGGCGGACCAGATCGTCGGCCTCAAACCCGTGCCCGAATGCGCATCGTGCTTTTAAGGTGACATTTCCCATGTAGAGCAAGTGAGTTGCCCAAACGTCAGCTCATATTACCTAACCCGATCCACATTACCTTGGCTCAAACTCGCTACTTTCATAATGGCTCCGCGCATAATTCCAGCCCCTGGAGTACTACCAAACTACAAGCGTGACGCCCAGGAGGCTTTCGAATGCCTGAAAGCCGGTGGCGTAATCATCATCCCCACAGACTTCGGCTATGGACTTATGTCAGCCAGCAATGAGGCCATTGAGCGGTCTTTCAAAGCCAAGAATCGGGTGGAAGGCCATACCCTTGGGGCAATTGGCACCTTCAACACTTTCAAAAAGCTCTGTACTCTGCCTGAAGAGAAGTTTGAGATGATCCGCGTCCTCAACCAGGACATGGACCAAGCATTCAATGTGGTGGCACCGCTACAGACTGCGCCGGAAGACCACCCGTTGCTGGCGCACCTCAGCCCCGAGAACCTCAAGCGTGTGACAAAAGACAAGACAATCGGTATAAATATAGGCGAGAGCCCTTTCATGCGAGAACTCGGCCGCTTGAATGATGAGGCCGGCCAGCTGATGGTGGGCAGCAGTGCCAACCTCACTGGAACCGGACAGAAGCTGCGCGTCCAAGATCTCGAGGAGCAGGTCTATGAGTCGGCAGATTTGCTCGTAGACTACAGTCTACAACGGTATCACCGCTACCAACGGTCGGGAACCATCATCGACGTTGAGAGCATGCGCATCTTGCGTATAGGCGCTGGCTACGAGATCTTCAGAGAGCGCGTCAAGCAGTGGTTTGGATATGACCTCATCCCAGATCCGGTCAACAGAACAGATCATGTTGGTGTAGGTCATTCTGTCAAGACGGAGTATGCGCAGAAATATTAGGTACAACTTTTCAGGTTCCATCTCGGAATGCATGTATTATGGGCTTGGTACCTTGAGTCTTATCAATTGACAATGGATATCAGACCTACGGCGGCTGGTTATACTGGACCTATGAAGGCTTCATAAGATCCCGACTTTCTTCCTTCCTTGAATTTGAAGAATTTTAAAACTGAGTAAACAAGAGCCCCAAGCATGTTGTTCAAAGTATAACAGGCTTAAAAATGGCGCCATGTTCGCAAACTTGAGTAGTAGGTATGTTAATTATTCTGTAAGCGACGAGATGGATGTGCGGGATGAAGTATTCATCGCTCTTAGCTGGAGAACGTAGGTAATAACCCTTAGGCTTCGTACGTCTAATGGCGTCACTCCTGATAAAGCGCGATAGTATCTCTTTCACCGCCAATATCAACCTTGAGACGGATCAAATACCCTGTTTTAGTTGGCTTCGATTGCCTGCTCGGTGTCCTTGGCGTTCCGAGGCCGAAATGGCAATACTACAAACTTCCAAGGGATTTTCAATCCCCCTTGATTACGCACACATACTTTCTATAAATAGCTTAGTAATATACAGAATGCCACAATACCAATTTTCACGCCGGCTAGTGAATAGCTGATGGAAAAGAAAACTGATGATTCTTTCATAAGAAACGATGTGCCCGTAATGTGTATGCATACAAAGTTGGTATACCCGCCATGGGATTAAACGGCCAAATCATTGCTTGGATTACTTACCCCGTACTTAATTTTCTCCCCATGTGCTTACATACGTAGGTAGATCTCGCCGGTGCCTTTTCGAACGCATCATCAAAGGTGCGTCCCTGCGTGTTACCTCCCTAAACCCTTGTTCGAGCCCGTTCATCTACGAAATCTAAGCAAGTATGTAACTAGAACGATATATACAAATTAGTGTAACATACACTAAGTGTATCGGTTCGTTATAGCTATTACTTTCAACAGGGTTGCCTCATTCAGATTAGCTATTAGCAAGTTTGAAGGAATATCGGTATACTCCGTATATCTCCTATCAATATTTGGCAGGTATGACGTGTTGCCAGAGTAAGCAGATAAGCGAATGTGGTTGCATCCAGTTTACTTACACCACCTACTTCATCGTATGCCGGCACGAACCGGAAATGTACATACATCTTCATTGGGAGACGGTCGGTCCGAAAGCACTGTTACGATTATACGGGAAATATTGAAAACTCGCCGACCTAGACACAGTTTCTTCAGTTGCTATTTACAGAGATACTCTAACACCCAGTTCCTGAAAGTCTTTCGTGCTAATGTAGCGTGCCCCTTAGCCACGTGTGGGTGGTACATACATATGATAGTAGTGGCTTTGCGCTAAAGAAACTAAAGAAGAGGTCATTGTTAACGCAAAGCACGCCATTCTGTCCTTACATACTTGGCATCCTTCTGCCAAGACACGGCCGAACTCTGCCTAGACTGCTAAGCTTTATTGGCGCCGGTTAGGGGCTGGGCAGAAGACTACAGAGTATGCACGCGAGGCGGTGGAAGAAAAAACTGGCAGTTTTATAGGTGCAAAACGTAGTTTGAAAGTGCCAGTTTCATTTTACACCTCCTCGGCACGTTACTTGTGTCGAAGAACTAGAAAGAGATTAGTGCACTACAGGGGTAGGACCATACGAATACCGCAGCCACAGTAGAACATTATAATAAATACAGTCTACCGGTAGTTCCAAGATAGAGCCCGCTGTTGCCAAGGAGGATTCGGACCTGTGCGGCTCTTCTTGGACTCTAGGAGGTGAGTGACTGGGCGTTGGATCATGGACTTAACAGTTAGAATGCAGTAGTCTAAGGGCTGTAGCTAACTAGAGCGACCGTTCTTGGGCCACAAGAGTGCATCATAGGAGGTGAACCAACACGTGTCGTCCATCAAAGAATTTGCTGCCCATCCTTCTATGAGATACGCGCGCCACGATACGCCCTTGAGAACATCCGACTTTTGTCGTGCCACCATTGTGCATACGGCACATCTATACTCCGCCCACTTCCCGAAAGCTTTTTTTTTATCCGAGTATCCGGGGAATATTCTATTAGAGCCATGGAGCTTACATTCAGATCTCACTCAGTCTTCGATATTCTAATGTTGCCCCCCCCATACTAGGTGCCACACCCTTAAATAGTAACTGTTAGTGTACCATTCGATCTTGTTGATTCTCTTATTCATGTAAACCGATGACAATAGCAGCACATTGCTCAGTATCCTATGTGTAGTGTATATACACTAGTCAATCTTGTATAAGATTACATGCAAGCTTAACACGCGTGCCTTGGACCTCTACATTACTATACATTACGCTACGTTGCTCCAAGCTAGTTTACACGTCGATCATTGTCACCTTTCTCCTTCTCCAAAGATATATGTACTAGGTACGTAACAGCCGTTATGCTAGATAAAGGAGTAAGTAGCAGGGTATCATGTAACTAGCACAGATCGACACGCCATCGCGAACCACTCTATGATCTAGAAAGGAGCCCCCTGGCTAATGCTGAGTCAGAAGTTTATGGTCTACTGCATACTTACACGCATTGCTAGGATACGCAACTAGTCACATCACAATGTAGGCAGAAGATTTTCCCAGCGCGCCCAATCACATAGCAGCAACATCATGACAGCGCGGTCAGGAATCGCGATAATGGAATCCCGAGGCTATGTAGTTGTATCAAGAAGGTCAGTGGGTCATGGCCCTGATAATCTTGAAATCCATTGCAAGCTACGGCAACACACCTGAGGTCTTTGCCTAAGTATTCTACGTATTGCGGTACTAAAAATTCACATGCAAGTAGATATATGAGGCTTGTTATAGGTCGACTTGAAAATACCGGTAGACCATTATGCGCTGCAAAACCCGTGGTAAGTACAGTAATCTTGTGTGTTGGCGCTGATTGCTACTTTGGCCACAGCTGAACTCAGCCCGTGCAATATGCATGATTCACATGCCTATATTATATCAGTTGGAATTCGGTGAAAATCAGTGCGTCTATATGGTCGCACCTCGGACTTCAAAACCCCATTCCCCACTCCTGTACTCCAAATCTAGCCCAGTCATCTCGCTCCACTAGCAATCGGCCGAGGCGAGAGTTGACAAATGTCTCAGCTACAGGTACGAATCATAGGCAAGATATCAGCTGAGTGTGTACTAAGCCTTACGCTACAATACGCCAATGCAGTCCACACGTGCATGGACAGCCTTGTTCCGTACAGCAAGTACTCATTTCCGAGGGCATGGGTGAGCCGCTATGCATGTCTACGGCGGTCTATCATGTTAGTACGATGGATATTGCCGAGATGTCGAACTATAGATAAAGAGAGGCGTTGATCCAGCTGAGTTTGTCATTAATTATTCACACACTCACTCGCTCGCTCACCATCGTCTCTCCTTTTCTGCCTTTCTACTCTTACCAGCTTTCGACCAAGTACCGTACTTTAATCTTTTCAATATGAAGTTCTCCGGTGTTCTGTCGGCGCTCACCCTCGCCGGTGCGGCAGCTGCTAAGATCAACAACTCTAAATACGCAACAACCACCGTCGCTGGTGTAAAGGTTGTCGACACTCAGGTTGTTCGTGATGCCCGTAAGGCCATCGAAGTATTCGAGGAGCTCCAGCCCTATCTTGTCAAGCACTTGTACCGTACTTGGCTGTTCGGTGCTGCTGCCATCAACGCCAATGAGACTCTCTACAGCACTATTGACCTTGAACTTCACGCTGTCGGCACCCTTCTCCACGATCTTGGTTGGGATAGTAAGATTTCCCCGCATTCTAGCTTGAGATTGTCCATGCTAACGTAATATTTTACAGTGCGAAAGGACTCTCCCTGGGTTTCTCAGTGAGTTACATCTCCTGTTTGTGTGCTAATGTAATCAAATACCGAGTAACTAACTATATTTAAAGGAATCAGCGATTCGAAGTCGACAGTGGCTTGAGTGCTGTGAAGCTTGTCAAGGAGTCCATCGCAGGCGACAGCTGCCAGGAGAAGAAGTGGACGGATGCTCGCCTCGAGAAGTTGTATGATGGTATCTCCCTACAGACGGAGATGAGCATCATCTCTGGCAAGAACCAACAGTCGCAGTGGATCGTTAACAGCGTTGGCTTTGAGTTCCCCGGCCCCCGTAATCCCGCCATCCCGGAGAAGGACTACAACGCCATCTTGGCCGCTTACCCCAACGTCTACCTCTTCCGTGGCAGCAACGAGACCTTTACCTACCTAGCCGGTGCCAAGCCCGCTGGTACCTACAACACCTTCCTCCAGGACTTTGGCGAGCACTTCGTTCCCGGCTATAATGCCACCGGAAAGAGGCTCTTCGATGTTCTCCAAGAGGGTGCCGTCAACGAGATCGCCGCTCACCCCGACGCTACCAAGAACTCGTAGGGCGATGATTTTGATGTTATCATGAGAACGAGTTGTGGATAAGTGAGCGAAGCGACGGTGAAAAGGGGTTGAGCATCTATGTCATAATTCTACTGTACATATTGAATGGCGTCTAACTGCCTTAGACGACGATAATACATAATGGAAGCAAGCATATTTCTACCAATCTCTGAAATGAGTGGGAAGTGCCCAGCAACCATATGCTCCTTTTCAGCCTCTTGCGCTCACTACTTATTTCGATCCTCATTTACTTATCATGAACCCCTGAGCTGGTCAAAGTCGCATGCGGTTTGATTAGGGCAATATTTACAACAGATGCTCTTTGATGTGCGCTGATTTCCCATTTTTGTTACTTGCGAGTGAGTCAATCAATGACTGGTCATTGAAAGGGGCTCAAGCAGGAATAATGTGAAATTCGAGTTTGAGTTGAGCGCAGAGCAGAACTGCTAGCTTCTATGGTAGTAGCCCCTAGGACTGTGACCTAATGATGACAGACCGATATTTGCTCTATATTAGTTGAACCCCCGAGTAATACGGTAAACTATAACACACCTTGGGGAAAGACCAATCAGTACTCCGGGTACACCAGTTGTACATGATACACTGATGTTTGTCATTATTATGACGTGTATCAAACATTCTGATGAATTACACGATTGGCAAGCGTTATTTCTGCGCTACAAATGACGTTTCTCATATCACACTCCAATCATTCCCAGGATCATCGTATTTCCACGCATCACAGTTTCTGAGGTTGTTCTAGCGTAGTCGGACTATGTCTAGCAGAAGCAACGCATGTATCTACTACTATAGCAATGAAGATACATGGAGATGGTTCTATTGGTGGCTCCTTTTGGTTCATCCCACATCCCTTAGTTCGACTTGGTGGCGGACTTTTGTTTCAAGTTATCACAACAAACATCCGCTAAGAACAGCTACTGATGATCAGGGATTTATCCCTTGATGAGGCCTGTTCATATCGTACCAATCAGTCGTCAATCTAGCAGTTCGTATTCTAATGGTGGCGTAAAAATTTACAAAAACACTTAGGGTTTCCGGCACATAGAGCAGGCTAAAATGAAGACAAACTTTGTTACCCAGTACCTCAATGCTATGTCTTCCGGATGCTGGATATCTGTGGCCACGATCTCATTCTTCTATAAAAGGGAAAAGAATTCGCTGCGACTCAGCTTTCTAGGTGTCACGATCCTTGGGTTAAAGACATAGAAACTTGCTATGCTTATAGCCCTACTCTGGTCAACCAAGGCTCCGAATCCATGATGTAACAACAAGTGTAATACAGTAACCCCATGGTTGCAGTTCTCCGACTCTTTCCCACGAACCTCGACGGGATAAGATCAATAACCTACAACCCTCTCAAGTGTATCAGTAAGTACTATCACAAAATACTAATGTTGTCATACCGAAGTTAAAAGAAAAGAGTCTCTTGAGATTAGGCTATCCTACTCAATGTGTAGAATGGTATGGAGATATTGGGGGGTATGCTACTTTTCCGAGCAGTTCCTTTTCCGATGCAAGTATACCCGATGGGCCATAGTTCTAGGAGACTCCTCCACATATCGGGGCAGCACAGGCTGCCATTGTTATTACTCAACATTCCCGCCGCACGAAGACCATATTCTAGAATTGAGGTGTGGATCCAGCGATTGCCATAATTGCCTTTATGAAGGAGTTCAAAACGAAATTCGTCAAAACATGTGGCTTACTCTTCTGACCCCAATGAAACCGCATCGCCATGGCTATAGTAGTAGCAACCTTCCTGGGCAGTGACTATATTGGATTGGTCTATATATCCCGGAGCCGCCGAGGCAGTCAACATGCATGCGCCGGGGAGGTTACTGAAACAAGGCATTAAAGAGCTACCATGCATCGGTGACGGGCGACAGTCGAGGACCTCCGGCTCACCATCGATCCTGAACGCGAGCCCTGAAGCAGCCAACGGTGGAAATCCTGCACTAGTCCGCGATTTGGACACGGTACGGGTCGACATAGGTAGGCGCCGTGTCGACATTCTTGTTTCGGAGGAAGAGTTAAAGGCTCGGCGAGAAGAGTTGGAGGCCAAAGGGGGATATGGTATGCCTGAAAGTCAGACACCCTGGCAAGACATTCTGCAGCGCGAAGTGAGTAGTTTGAGTGAAGGTATGGTTTTGAAGCGCGCAATCATGTTTCAGGGCATTGCGCAGAAGTATTTTGCGCCTCGGGACAATCATTAAGCTTGAAGAAGGCCCATTAGTCACAGCTGTGCGTCATAGGATGAGGGGGCTGGGAGAAAGGGTGCATAAAGAGTGAAGGATGAAACATCGGTATTTATTAGCCTTTACGTCAACTTCTCACTATCTAGGTCTAGCCGGCAAAAAACTATTATTGAGCTCTAATACGTAGTTCCGTAAATCATGAATCGCTTTCAAACCCGCTTCTCTACTCGCATCTTTACCTATTGTAGGCACCCAGCACTCGCAGCTACGAAGCCCATGATTGACTTGCTGGGATCAAGAACCTTACTCTGGTACTCCGGGTGGAACTGGACGCCCACGAACCAGGGATGATCACGTAGCTCCAGGATCTCCACTGCACGATATTTGTTATGAGATTGTCTATCGTATAAAGAAGGAAGGCGAAAACAGAAATATGAACTCACTGCGCTCGCCAGTCTCATCCTTTCCGACAAATTCTAGCCCATGTCTGGCGAGTGTCTCGATGTAGGACGGATTCACTTCGTAGCGGTGACGATGGCGCTCTCGGATCACCAGTTCATCACTGTTATGGTCGCATGTTTGTTGGGGATTACAGCTGGTATATACTGCACGGGCCTTGCTCCACGCGCCACTGCTGGGCTGAAAATGCGTCAATCGCTCACCTAACCGCATCGTGCCACCAAGTTTCGAATAGTCGAGCTCAGGCATATTTATTATGACAGGACTTAGAGTCTCCGGGTCCAGCTCGACTGAGTTAGCTCCTGAGAGGCCACATACGTTGCGCGCGAAGTCGATGACGGCTATCTGCATGCCCAGGCAAATCCCCAAGAATGGTATTTTATTCTCGCGAGCATATTTAGCGGCCTCGATCATGCCCTCGGATCCTCTGGCGCCGAAGCCGCCTGGCACAAGGATGCCCTGAGCCTCGCAGACTTTGCGCCACGCAGATTCGTACTCGGCGGTCTTGGACGGTGACGTGCTGGCGAGTGGAGATTCCAAATGCGAGGCGTCGACGAGGACGAGGTCAAGCTTACGCTTGTAGGCCATAGTGGCGTGCTGCAAAGCTTTGACTAGAGACATGTAGGCGTCGAGGGAGCGCGTGTATTTTCCAACCAATGCAATGGTCACGGCTTTGGGGTGATTTGGCGGCGCTGTCAAAGTCTTCCATGATGCCCATCTGCGGGCACCTCGTTCTATGCGCTCTAGTGGTGTATCGAGAGACTGGAGGTCCAAGATACTAGACATGCTGGGGATCAGCCCTTGTGATTTCAGGACAACAGGGACAAGGTAGGTGGATGCAACATCGGCAACAGCGATGACCTGGTCGGGGTTGACCTGGCAATAGTTTGCAACTTTACCTATGGTCAAAGTGTCCAACTTGTCTGTGCATCGGCACGCAATCTATGGCAACGACGATTAGCCCTTGACGTATCCAAGTTCCCAATACAATTCGCCGGTTTCCACCAAAGAATCGACCTACTAAGTCGGGATTTAGGCCAGCGCTGCGCACAGTGCGAATTGCTTGCTGAGTCGGCTTCGTCTTCTGTTCGCCTTGGACTATGGGAATGAGCGAGACATGAATGTGCAAGTAGTCACACTTCCCAGCTCTTCGTTTCAACTGGCCCAGGGCTTCAACGAATGGCCCATTCTCGATGTCGCCAACGGTGCCCCCTAGCTCAATAACGCAAACGTCGGGCGCTTCGAACGTCTCATCGACAGGGACGGAGGCTACACGCTGTATCCATTCCTGTATCGCATCCGTAAGATGGGGAATGACCTGGACTGTTTTGCCCAAGTAGTCACCCTTTCGCTCGCGCTTGATCACGTGGTCGTAGATTTTGCCCGTGGTGATACTATGTTCGCTGGTGAGGGTAACATTCAAGTAGCGTTCATAGTTGCCCAAATCTAGGTCGACTTCGCCGCCGTCAGCAAGCACGAAACACTCGCCGTGCTCGGCGGGAGCCATAGTACCCGCGTCAACGTTCATGTAGGGATCAATCTTGATCATCGTAACTTTCAACCCAGTCGTCTTGAGCAAAAGGCCGATGCTAGAGGCTTTCTGCGTATTAGACTCATTCGAACCGGGAAAGCCTTCAGGCTTCAAATCATGGCGAGTAGTCTATACCGATGGTGCCTTTTCCAACGCCGCTGATCACTCCTACCTGGTCATTAGCGAGCGCTTTGCCGACTGAAAATATATTATCCCAATATTAAGACGTACCTCCGGTCACTACTATGTACTTCATGACTAAATACTTAATCCGGCCCGGGTATGAAATCCTTGTCAAAAAAGAACAAAAAAATCAGAAAAAGGTCAGCACTCTATTGATATGGCAATGTATGATAAATTGTACAAACGGAGTCTTAAAGGGGAAAAAAAGGTACCTCCTCTTATCGGGTAGAGTCGCATCTCAAGATAAAAGGGCTGAATGGGATTCGTGCCAAGCACCTGCATTGAGGATATCTAGGACCCAACATGCATAACCACAAGTGGGCCATTTCCCTTTTAATTACAATACAATGAAACGGCTATTTAAATAATAGCTAGTAACATAGACTTTGTATTAGTATCTCTCTAAGAGAGAAAGGTATGCCTAAGTTATTGATACTTAACTCTTAACTCTATATAGTTGGAGTTTATACTTTAGCAAATTAGAAAACGTTTGCCTACTTCCCACTCTGTGGCGTATTGAACTGCAACTCAACAGCCATGGTAATCAGAGGGCTCACCTAGGGTGACCCCTGGTAATCTCTTACAGTCTTATATGGCCTTATACAATCTTTAAAGGTTAAGCCACTAAACATACGGATATATAGAGGGAGCTTTCGAAACTTACGAAAAGGTAATCTAGATAATTAGATATAGACCAATATAGAGCTTCGTTTTTAGCCTTGTAAATGCTCCGCCAACTTCCGAGAATATCATTAAGCGGTACCTTAGCCGTAGTCAGCAGTATTTCGACCAAACCGCTGGATGAAATGTAGTCTTGGAACTATTAGCAGTAAAGTTCCTGACGTACAATATATAGTAGAAATGTGGCGAAGTATCAAACCACCTAAATCAGTCCATATGTTGCGAGATATGTAACCAAATGTTACATTCCTATGTGGCGTTGCGCTTGGCCGGACCACAGACATTGAGGTAGTATTCCAGCTATGCCTCAGGTATCTTACTCCGCCCAATGAATGTGCCTTGCGAAGAGCTGCCTAGTGATGTGATTCGCCGCCCTATGACTCCTAACAACGTTAATCGCCGCAATCCGGCATATACGAGTAAATACACACCGAGATGAGCCCACCTGGTAAGGAAATAATGGTTTGCTTATGTATCCTTCCAACACATTAATATGCAATGACATCAGCACTTTCGCAATGCGGTTTATCATTGCGAAACCATTACTATTCATTTTCGTCTAATTAGGTCGACCAAAATGAGCGCAACTCAACAAGAAACCACCATCAACGTGCAAGATGCTGCTGGCCAGTCTAGCGTTGCGGCGGCAGGCGGTAAATCTGAACACCAGACAGTTCAAGATGGCCCTCCACCACCAGCATATCAGCCGTCCGTCGCGACAAACCCATAGTGAGCTTCCATACTGCAGAATCGCCCACTAACACACAAGATCTGACGCTATTTCGTTTATACAGCAACCCACAGCAACCCTCAATCACACCAGCGGTCGACATCACAGCAACCCAACAAGGGAGCGCGGCGATAAAGGAGCCCCAACGACTAGTCACACCTCTACAGGCGCTAACAGAACAACCGGCGTGGATCGACTGTCCATTCTGCAAGCAAAGGGCTCAGACGAGATCGACTAGGCAGGGCGATTCGCAGCAAGCGTACGGTCCCCTTTCCTTCAACCCCTTTTCTTCCAAGCCTGTGTCTTCACTATCCGACAACTACAATCATCCGTATTAGGTAGGGACTAACCCCGATCTCCCAGACTTGCTTCGTTCCTCTGCTGTCTCGTATGCATCTGCCTAGTCTGCCTGCCGTGCATCGCAGGATGGTGCGAGAACATCCATATATACTGCAGTCAATGCGGGAGAGAGGTCGCCATGATCCCGCACGACGGGATGATCCAGGTCGCCCCCGTCCCGCCCGAGGGCGGTCACAATGGCCTGAGGCCATCACGGTACGCTTCGTAAGCGTAGAGCGGTGCGGAGGTGAATCTTAGAATGATGAGCGTAGATCGCAAGGGAGGGTGATGAAGGCTTATATAGAGTTAAGCATTAAAGTTGAAACAAATATCCGGGTGGCGCACTTCAGACTTAGCTAGGTGGTAAATCAATCAGGGGTTTCAATCTCGGACTTTCAAATACGGCGGTAATCAGTACCACTCTATTTTGTATTATTATTATATCATTAATCTAAGTATGTATGAGGTATCTGATGTCTTATATACGAGACAACAAAATTATAAACACGAAACTCTTAGAAATATGCCAACATCGCAGACCACAAGACGACTTAAGCCTCGTTCCGGAGAGTCATGATAGTCGGAATGAGAACGCTCCCCAAGTTCGCCGACGAGTATCCGAAAACACCGTAACCACTTTTGAAATCATTGAGAGGGGACCCGATGCCGTTGATCAGCGCGCAAAGCTGGAACTCGTGGTTATTTGCAGGGTTGACCAGGTGAATCCGCGTAGTGCCGTCGCCGTTATCAGTGCCGCGCCAGATAGGTCGTGCCTGGGCCTTATCGGCAAAAGCGGAGAGACCAAGCAATCCATATTTGCCATCTATGGCATCAATATTTCCACTAATCCACTTCCCATTGGTTGTAGAGTATAAGTAACCGTCTGAGGTGAGGCGGAACCCCTCCCGTCCTTCCGGCACAAAGTTGCTCTGGGTTAAAAGACCATAGGTGGGACCGATCTTCAAGAATTTGCCAGCGTCGTTAGCCGCAGGGCTGACCCATAGGGTGTTCGTCGGGTCGGGAGGAACATATGTTGTGGCTGTCGTGGTGACAGTGGTGTATGTGGTTCTTACGAACAAGGCGGTTGTGACCACGACAGTCTGTCCCTCAGTCACCGTGCTAGTGGCCGTGGCCATTACAGTTGACGTGGTTGTTATCGGTGTAACATCAGGTTGAAGAGCGCATGCGGAAGATACAACATCGGCTATTGAAGTCAGTTACTGTCCTCTGGTTACACGGTTCATACAGAGATAAAAACTCACCGTCGAATGATTGCAGAGCCTCAGGCACATCGGTCGCCAACACATCACGGCGAAGTGCTTGGACTCCGGTTGGGCCTGGGACAAAAACAATGGGAGTACCAGTGGTAATACGCACGGTTGCTTTAGCTGTCGACGTGATAGTGGTAGTTCGGGTGTAAGTTGATTGCACGGTGGTGGAGGGCACAGTCACAGTATTGATCTGGGTCGATGTGGAAACAGGGGTCGTATAGCCCAACAAGGTGTTGCAGTATGGTTCCAGAGTTGAAGCAGCGATGACCGAGCTCGCACTGACTACAGGACAGGGAATTCTGGGAGAACCAGGACTCGTTAAGTTTGCGTAAGTGAAGCTGTAAGCAAAAGAGTAATGGTCGTTGTCTCGCCATTGTCCTTGATTAGCCGGAGCATATTGTGCATCCCAGCTCATTGTATACTTGGCAAACTATTAGTAAATAAATCTTAAAGTCGAGTAATGAAAGACTCATCTTACCATTGAGCAGACCTGTCCCTCTGGGAGACCGTTTTTGAGAAGTAAATAAGTGTTGAAGAACTGGCATGTTTGTGCAACTCCCGTTGGCGGTGGGTTCGCAATATTGTATTCGGACTGGGCCGTGCAAGCAGCAGCACATAGAGCAGGGTCAAACGGTCCATCTGTGAACATCTTTGAACCCAAGTAGGTGTCGAATCCGCCACAATCCATAGGGGCATTAAGCTGAGCCTTGCCCAGTGATGTTGGTGCAGCATACCCTTCCTCAAGGGGGGCAGTAACACTGTCATAGGCGTTCGAGCCTGCAATGACAATATCAAATCCGTAATAACGGAAGCCAGTATTCTTCGAATTGTCGGTAGAGGTAGGGCCGCCCCAGAATACACACTTGATTAGAGTCGTGCTCTTAGGATTAGGGCACCCATCTCCGGGTTGCTGAAAAGGCTCGTAAGTCAATGATGCAGATTTTCAGGGTCTTGTAGATGTACTTACAATTGCCGGGTCTCTCTCAAAGAAGATATTGAAGGAGTGGCATCCATAGATACTTGTGCATTGGCTGGCGCAAGATTCTGTATCGTAACTATCCATCAATGCGAAGCCCATATAGCCATAGGCATTACTCGAAGAGTTGAGATTGCGATAATTCAAGGCGTATCCGTTAGGAGTCTTGGCTGATTCAGCAGCCTCCTTGAAGGCAGAAAAAGCTAAGAAGCCCTCTGCAGAGTCATCTTCAGGGATGGGGCCGTTTCCCTGGGTTTGGGCCTGACAGGCACGCTTGACTAAATCTCTCTTTTCGACAATGGCGGGCAGATCGGGCAGATCTGTAGCTTGTGGGAGAGGATCTGAGACAACATCTGCTACGACTGCGGCAATAGCTGTCTCTGAGTGATAGGGAATAATAGTTGCGCCAGCAGCACCCCAAGGTACGGTGACTGTAGGAGGCGGATCGGCCGACTGGACTATAACATGTTCGTTAGTAGAGGGACAGGCAGTGAGTGAATGTAGTATGAAAGCACTCACTGATATCCCAGGGAAGCTCCTGGGCGGCGCAGAGCGCAGCAAGGGCGCTGAACGCAAACGAATATTTCATTGCGAGATTTAATTGGTAGCGATTGGAGGATTGCCTGTGTGATACAGTGGCTATAGATGGCGTTGAGTCTGAAATTAGTAGTGTACCCGAGCTCTGATGATGGACAAGAAGATCTGGTTGTGATCGGCCATGTTTATATACTCTAGGGAGTCATCGAATAACTTGTCATCCAGGCCTCTATGATGACTGGACAGCTACAGCCTGACGGCCTGGCCGCCATTGTGAGCTAATACTAGAACCATTGACAATGATCTCCAGATCCAGGGCTAGAGTAGCCAGAGTAGCCTCGATCTTGCAAGCTGAGAAGCCAGCATCAGGCTACTGAATCACGGAGTTTAGATTCGAATCCTACTTATACTAGCCCTAGTGCTTGGTGGGCTCTCTCTTTGCTAGTAAATAGACCAGATCTGGGCCCTGGCATCTATATAGTCTATTTATCTTTAGGCTTGAGGCTAAAGTAGCCCCCAGCTCGCCTCCAGCTTGCCTACCACGTGTGGGTGTCTTGCCTGAGGCTAGGCCGAACGAGGGCGAACTAGCTAACTTGGCGGTTGTCTACATGTAGTCCCGATCTTCTGGTACGATCTAATGCGCGACACCAGCGGTGACAGTTGCGACTACCGGCTTTGCAGTAATCGCCACTCCCAATGCTACAGTCTCGACACGTTGCTATGGACGACCACGACGTTAAGTTGTGCCGTTCTTAGACATGACATAGATACACTCACTTGAACATTACTATGTATTGCCAACACGGTCACCCCTGCTCACCGCATTGCCGCGTAGTTGTCCAGTAGTTTCTGCGGATAGTGTGCCACCAAGAGCTGGCCTATCCTGCCGGACATTTTGATCCGGAACGCAATTTTCGCATACCAGTATCGCTCGTTATACTGAATGTGTCCACTCGCACAGACATATGTGGGATTGTGATCGGGAGACAGGGGCGAGGTTGGATGGGATCGTGACCACAAGACTTGGGAGGTTGCTCATCACGATGCTTTGGCCAGCTCATTGACGATATTTCCTGAATCGATACAGAAAGGGTCTAACAGCTGCTACAACAAGCTACCTTGTCTTAGGCACAAATATATAGCAATTTCTGGTATCAAGTATGTAGCGCTAATAGCGAGATATTGTGGCCCTTAAAACTGGGTCGAATGGGTACGGAGCTACGTGTTTCTTTCAAACCTTTAAAAGGGGTAAGGGAACGAAATCGCAGCCCCTAAAGGTAAAACCCTAAATAACAGCAGAAATTTGGAGTTATCGTTGATGCGAAGCGCGAAGGATTAGCCTGAGACGGGTTTAAACCGATATTTTGCGGTTTCCAGATCAAGTCCCTCGCACGGACTAAGCCATTACTCTATTAATTACGAGATGCACATAGTTTGATGGTCATATAATCATTTACCTAGCATTCCTTATATTCTTCATGGAGAGCAGACTCGTCTATCCAGCCTAGGCACATAAGCGAGATGACAGCGACAGTTTGAAGCTATATATCAACACGAGTCCAGGCCGCTCGCGATTTATGGCAGTCTGTCATTACGGTATCAATATTTCTTGCGTTTTGATGTACCAAGGACATAGACCGCAATAAGATGAACCGTCGCTCACCGACGAGTCACCTCGATCGTATAGTCTTCATTGTCCCGGGCCACTACTGTGACTTTGATGCCCCAGCGGTTTACTATGTACGACCTAACACCATCAAGTCTTAGTGTAGCATCATTCAATCTATCGCCCGCACATCCGCCAGACCCAGGCGTAGTGTCCAACACCACAATGGGGCCCTCGCCAGTATTAGTCTTAGTGGAAACAGTGTACAGAAGAACCCCCGTGGCGCACGACGCTGAATCAAGGCCTTCCGAAGACCGCACTTCGGCAACAAGCGCGTTGGTCTTATTGTACTTTACCACGACAGCTTTCTTCCCACCGGCGACCTCAAGCGAGGAGAGTGTGTGCGAGGTTGTTCCAGCGACGCTCACGCAATCGATCTGATCGTCGGCCAGCCAGCCAAGTCGCCACTTGTCCCATGCGAAATAATCCGGGCTCGGCCCGCTGATGAGCCCCATCAAATCCCAGCCGCCGATGAACAAGCCCGTCGCACTCCCGTTAAATGGGTAATAATCAGGCAGACACATAGTATGTCCCGTCTCATGGTTGAGTACGAGATACCCCCAAGTTTTATAGCCATCATAGCCGAAGGTCACAGACTTCCTCGCGACATAGGTCCCATCGCGCGTCCTCACGTCACCCATATAAGTCGGGCTGTAGGAAATCTTAGTCGCGTTGGCAGTAGGAACGATGTACAGCACGTCTACAGAGGGTATAGGGGCATTGTAAGCCTTCAGCGCATCATGGATATAGACCGCGTGCTGCTCGGCTGTGAGCCCGCGCTGCCAATTGTAACTAGCCGCCGTGGCGGGCATGCGGTAGAAGCGTGACGTGTCGGCCGTCACTGATAATTTGAGCGCGCCGTATGACGACCGATAGTACCAGTCCGCCGCGTTGGGGAGGAAGAAATTCCGCAGAACCTCGGGAGAGCTCTCGGTAGCACCTTGATCGGGAAAATCGACAAACATCATGAACGCGCTTAGAGTGCCGACGCTCGGCGCGCAGTTCAATTCATACCCGAATCCCGCGCTCAGGTAGACGTTTTGATCAGCTGCTAGCTTGCAGGCTGATACGTCGGCGCTTGGTTGCTTGGGATCGTCGGCCAGTGTTCCTGCCATCACCCCGTAGCTATACCACGCCCAGCCCGCCAAAGAAAACCAGTTCATCTTGTTCGTACTGGTAATTCAAAGTCTTTTCAACGCACTCTCTGTTAATTATGTTCCCTGAAAAGCGCGGGAATTAGTAAATTTGAGTACACGATCAGTCTTGGCGGTTCTATCTATGTTTTTCTAGGTATCTTCTTGGCCGTTGAGATAAGTGCTTTGGTGGGTGCGGATTTATCCGGACTGGTGGCAATTGGTGGATATATTGTGACTGGTGATATAGGTGGAGACTAGCAGAACAACATGTCTGCCACTCCAGTGTAACAAACTCACCAGTATCTTATCAGCTAATTTGCATGAACTCTAGCTGTGCTCTGTTTTCGATCAATATGAGGTTTGAGGGTATGGAGTGGAGGGAAAGGGCTGAGAAGTCCAGACGCCAAGCTTGCTGTCTCAGAAGTCAAAGCAGTGTACACTTCACCCGAGACACAACTTTGATATAATAACGCCGCTTCGGCTTCTTTGTCCATTTAATTAATGTCATAGCCATATTGGGAACTACTTCGCCTAAGGGTTCCTTGAATGAGATGGGCGTCTATAAGTAAAAGATTTCATTCTCGAGCCTCATACCTGTCATTAGCGCAATATTGAACACTCAGTACAAAGGCGTCTACTAACTTAGGACCCAGGGCGGAGCAGACTCTGCTCAACAGCAACAATACACCTCATGACACACTCTCAAGTAACTGGCTCGCCTAATCTGACAGTTATTCATTCATCTTTTCCTAGTAGACTCTCAAGACTCGTTCACAACCAAGGGGTATAAGTCCTATGAGCCGTTATCTCATATGTATGGCTCGTTCTCCTATTAGTAAGGCGAGCTCCATGAGCCAATCGCGTGACCTTAAGCCCATAGCTTGGCTGTGGCTTGTCTCCTGGTCCAGCCTCATGTGGTTGTCATTTTGGAATTGACCCATCATGCGACCCGTCTTTTTGGTTCGTAACATGTGCGTGTCCCTAGCTATCTGTCGAAAGAGGGGTTACTCCGCCACCACAGTACTAGATGTGAGTATTTTCATTTCTAAGTGAAGTCCTCAGAGATTCCACCCATATCACCCTAACGAACAACACCATTGCTTCGCTCATTGTTATCTCGAAATTAAAACACCCTAACGCATCGTCCATACCTCTCAGGTAATGTATGGCGAGGTTGTTACACCACACTCTACCTTCCTAGCAATATATGACCTATTTGCTACCTACGAGTAGCTCTTCGTTTACTCTAGAGGCCGTCAGTCCAACATCAGCTTCAAAAGCTTGTTTACTACAAGATCAGTCATCTAGGTATCACTCAGTGATATTTTGCTTTGAACTGGTCATCAATGTGAAGATGATGCTCTACGAGCTTGATCCCAACTTAGACCTAGGCGTGTCTAAACTTGGGGATATCCATGCAGAGTATGTCCTTTCAATTTAAGGGTGAAAACATGCCCAAATGTAGATGCAACATAAATAGATTCGTGGTTCTAACCAGCAATGGATTCAAGCATTGTACTAGTTCACGGCCTAATGGGAGATTACGTCGATACCTGGAAGGCTGAAGACGATACAGTTTGGCCGAGAGACCTCCTGCCACAAGCGCTCCACAAGCAAGCCGGACTTCGCATTCGTGTCCTATCGTTTGAGTATGGCGGGTCAATTATGGGCACTAGTAGTCGAGCTGGGATTGATGACACTGCACATAATCTGTTGCAATACCTGTACGACAAGCGAGAGGACCAGCGCGATAAGTCTAGGCCTATTATCTTCGTGGGCCATAGTCTCGGGGGTGTTATTATCAAAAGGGTAATTATAACTTCTACAGTTTCTATGTTATATTAAATATAGTCTAATTAACGGAATAAAGGCAATCCGAATTGCCTATAATGATTATAGATTTAGATCTATCAAGAAGTCAATCTTAGGTGTTGTAAGTTAATCCTATGCCTTTTCTGCCCTTTACATAAGCAGTTATTAACGCATAGGTATTTCAGATATTTTTTGCGACTATGCATAGGGGTACTAGACAAGAGTACGCGGTATTTTTGCAGGACGTGCTAAAATGCCACAGTCAGATCAAGAGAGATAGATGGCCGGTAGTAGTTAGATCCCCTTCTAAAGGCATGTACGAAGAGATTAAGAAAACCCCTGAGGTGTTCGAGCCATTCTCAAAGGACTTTATTCCACTGTTCCACAAGTTAAGCCTTGAGACTTTCCAAGAGCTACATATCAAGAAGCCGCTACTTGACGCATTAGTAAGTACGCCTAGTTTAGTTGACGGGCACCTTGAGTATTATTGTTTCTAATAATATAATATTCTACTGCAGGTCGTCAATAAAACGCTGGGATCGCTCACCGCTGAGAGACCAGCGTGTATAGAGATATCAGGAGACCATCTCAGTCTTTGCAAGTTCGAAAAAGATCAGCCACAAGGGACGATGTTCCATATAGTTGAGAAACGGATCAGGGAGATGATTACAAACTCACCTTGGCAGAAAGGCAAGTTTTAGAGTATACTTGTCCTTGTTATTTATACTAACACCATATTCGGAGTCAATAGAAAATCGCCTCAAGGCGATCGATTTGCTGTGTTCCGACACGCTTTGTCAATCTATGATGATAAACAAACTGGCGAATGGCACAGGGCAGTGGGTTTTTAATCGACCGCAGTACCAGATGTGGTTGGATATGAAATTGACAAAGCCAAGGCTATGGATCACGGGTGAGCCGGGCTGTGGGAAAAGTTACCTCGCCAAGAATGTCGTTGATAAGCTCCGTGAGAAGGACGAGCCGGTCATTTGCGCTTTTCTGCGTGAGCCGGGTCCGACAGTCGATCTGTGGCATCTGATGTCCGAGATTCTTCAGCAAGCTCTAGAAATTGAGCCTATGCTACCCCGCCAACCACCTTCATCTCAAAAGGTTGGTAGTATACGGAGTTTATTAATCAATGCTCGGAACCAGGTCCTAGCCGCTGGATCGCAGCGGAATGAAGAGTCACATCCGACAGAGAACAATTTGCATGGTCTACTGGCCTCAACTATTCGGCAAGTTCTTGTAGAGATAACACCAGAGTCTATTGATACATACCTTCTGCCTATATTAAGATCGGAGAATCCATCACACAGTTTAAAACTGAATCGCCTACAAGAACTCTGGCCAAAGATCATGGCCAAAGCGCTAAGTAAGTGCCCCGTGTTAACAGTCGTAATCGACGGTTTCGACAAAATGGAAAGGCAAGACCAAAAGACATTTCTCGACATTCTCACGAAATTTGGGATTGAATGGCCAATACGGGGCAGATTTCGGCTACTCTTCTTATCCAACGATTACTCCGCCATTCATTCAGACCTTAAGGAATACAAATTTATCCGGTATCTTATTGATAAAGCAGAAGATACCGGACCAGAAATCAAGGCGAGCGTTACACAGCGCATAGATTTACTTAGCAGGATCCATAGGTATACTCCTAAGATGCGGAAAGCGATAGAAGAAGGGGTACCTAAAGCGTCTTCGGGCGGATGTGATGCTTGGGAGTTTGAAGCGCACGAAATACGACGAAAGCACCTTGAAGGAACTATTAGGAACTCAACTACAGAGAAATACGCTACAGAGCACTGCGGTTCTCTATGATCAAATACTAGGGCATATATGGGCTGATAGGTCAACAAGGAGATCTGTCAAGCATGTCCTCACGTGGATTACATTTCAGCGAGAAGGGCTAAGCCCTGCTGAACTGGGTATTGCACGAGCTCTTACAAAAGCAAGAGACGACACTACCGGAAGCGTTGACTACGACCAAGTGTGTAGCTTGCGCGACGATGATACCGAGCTTTGGGTAAACCGATTTCTTGGTCATTTGGTAAAGCTCCAAAATGGCCAATTCCAACTGATACACCCCAGTCTGATGAAATACCTGACCACAAAGCCAGAGCAGCTCGACGAGGATTATGGAGACAATGTTCTGCCTTACCATGCAGAATCATATATGGAGCCAGCAGCGAGCCACGCATTGCTCGGGAACCTTTGCGCTACTTATCTAGCACGACCATGTTTGGACCAATCTGTTCGTGTTCGGCCGGGATGCGAAACCTGGTTTGCCTGGCAGGCGGCGGTTAAGGAAAGGATGAAAGAGCACAAGTTCTTGCGGTATGCAGCACTGCATTGGTCAGAGCATCTAAGGCTGGCCCAAGATCTTGCGGTGGCGGGAAGCAACAACAGCAGAATAATGGCTGTGGATCGGGAGCGACATCAGAAGCTGGTAGACGACGCCGATAGCTGGATGGATGTCAGGTGTTATTTTCACGACTACCATAAAGAGGACCATCCCAAGCTTGAGCTTTGCTCTGCCAGGGACACAATCCTGCACCGGCCATATGTGGCGAAGAAGTCCGCCACCGCCGAAGACGCCAGCCCAACACAGACTGATGACATGACAACTCGACCAGCAGAGCCGCCGACCCCGCCTCCCACAGAGCTCCACTGGTTTGTGAGAGGGGCCACACGAGGGGCCCAGTCATTAGTAGATGCTGTTGCTTACTATCGTGACAACCGATAATTCTGGTACGTGGCACGGGTTGGGTAGCCGAAGCCCTAGTCACGGGTCTTAGTTCATTGCTGCCTAAATGCGCAATAGTATTGCCATTTTTGCACGAGTGGTGATGGGTGGGATTAATGTGCGTATGCATACAATAGTACCAAGTGTTCGAAGACATGGTAGGTTTATTAAATAATACCAAGTAGGTGGCCAAAAATGGTTGGATCTTGATTACTGGCTTTGCCCTTGGATTCATGCATTCACACTTGATGATAACTCTATGCGATACCATTCCGACATACCTATTTCATTGAGCCCCTCGTTCCTTGAAATTCTAATCACGGTCATAGCCTTGCGGGCTGATTACGTCTTAAGTTTCTACGTAAGTGAGCCTGAAATAAAACACAGGCTTCGTTAGGTTTCTGATTCTGGCAAGTGACGGCTTGCAGTAGTAAGAGACTTATTTCATGGATGAACAACGCGACGAGGTTGCGGGTGATGATCCTCGACCCTCACCATCAAGATTAGAAGATCTCATGGCAGGATTCGACAAGTGGGAGATGGAATTTAAAAAGCTCAAAGCAGATAAAGAAGAAGCTGAAAGGACCGCCCAAGAATTGAGCAAGGAGCTTGAAAAGCAATATTCCAAGCAATGGGAATTGGAAAACAAATGCAAAGACCACACTCATGCGCTCGAGGTACTCGAGTCAACGCTGGAGAAGAGCATTCCCTTGGAAGACTGGATAACCCCGCCACAAAAGCTAAGAACCGCTCTCACAGTGGCCCAAGAGGCGATCAAGGCGCAGATAAAAAAACGAACTCGGGCAGTTACCTCTTGACACGTCTGAGGACAGGGTACTAGGTGGTCTCCGACCCCCAGGATGCTACTGTTTCGTTCGGGGTCGGAGACCGCCTCGAAAAGAATAGATATTTTACAGCCAGATAGCCTCTATACACACCTATACTCAAGCATGGTTAGAGTAAAAGAGTGGGATTATTGCTATTCAGCTTCTTATTTTTTACAATGTTTGGAGTCACATAGTCTCCCCCCCTCCCACCAGGCCAAAATTGGCCGTGTGAGGTGTAAATACCAAACTCGGATGGATAAGCGATATGCCTCTCTCGCTACGCTACCTAGCTAGCTGCCAACACATCATGCTTGCTCTACTGTAGATACTGCACCTCGTAGGCTGAAGAATACTCGCTCGGCGACTAATCAGGGGTTTTACTCGGTACACTTGATGACGTGGCGTGGCAGTGTAGCTACGGTAAAGATGCGCATCTTACGGCTCCAGCTGTCGTATCCTATTGAGTTCGGCGAGGAGGCTGTGTGCTCTTCGGCTAGCTGGGCAGGTACCCAACGGTTGATAGGTATGATTTGTTTATTGGCTGCGAGCTCAGTTCAGCAGTCGCTCCGAAGGAGCTAAAGTACTTGAGGTACGAACTTGAAGCATAGTGGACTCTATCATGGTGAGATTTCGTGACTTCCGGTAAGGTAAGGGTGAAATCTGAATACCTACCTGTTGTCAACCGAAGAGCTCTAACCTCCTATTACTGCTAGGAGCTGAATATATATACAGATAGTCCATGATTCAGATAACTCCTACATAGCCATAGCCACAAGGGGCAGGAATTTCGTGATAGTAACACCTCCATTTCCCCTGATTGTTCTTTTCTCCCCAGCCCAAACAAGGGTGTAAGCTCAACCTATTGTAAATGCAGTCTTCAGCTGGTGGATCAGGGTCGCATGAACGTTGTTTGTTTGAGTGCGATGGTACTCCGCATTGGTTGATGGTTGATGGTATTGGTCCCGGGCAGGACTAACCAGGGGTTTACCCGGGATATCTAAGCGCCAGCTGATGCGGTGCGGTTCGCCTATTCCCGATTGGGGTTGCTGATCAATAACTAGTTGGCATATCCCCTTAAGTTCCAGCTCAACTCCGCAACCTGCCAAGATTCTCTATAGCCAATTAGATCATATTAGATATGTACTTAACGGCTTTAATACCAGAAGTACCTAATGCTACACTAAACGCGTATAGATCACCAGTGAAAGTTAGGTAGTTTCAAGCTTTTACATATGTATCTGTTAGTCAAGCTAAAAGATACTTAAGACCCAATTAAAGTATCCCGGAGTTAAGCTGGAAGTTTAAGTCATAATCCGTATAGCATAATAAAGTCTTATAATAGACAATTATCTTACCTTCATCGACTACTAATTAAGCTCAACCCAAGGCTTTCGGGTTACGAGAATAGCACATAAAGGTATGTTCACCAAGGTGTTCAGTTACAGCCTGTATCTCCCATATCTTCAGCATATATTAGCAATGAATGTTGTTTGACTAATACCGGCAATCTTGCAAGCTCACACTTAAGATGACGCATCCTTATACGGAGAGTGACTTACGCAAACTCGACAATTTCGACGACAACAAGTATACTGGAGAAAAAGATAATTACGACATCAACGCATCCATTGATACACATCGGTCTGTTGCGGCGGCTGTCAATGACAGCGTGGAACAATTTATGCAGAATGCGAAAAAAGAAATGAAACGGCTGATGGACCAATTGGAAAAAGCTAGGACGGAGATGAATGAGGACAGCACAAAGCTCCTGGCACTTCTGAAAATGATGCCGATAGATACTGAGAGAAAGGAGGCGGGGGGCATTAGGAAATGGGCGGAAGCCGACACGCCCCCAACGAACCCGTAATCAAATGACTCAACCTCCCCTGAGCTAAACAAGTAGCTGTTGCTAATCGGCGCACATACGTATACGGCTGGCTGTGCCATGTTCTCTTATTTGCACTTTCTGTATAGAACAAAGATTTGCAATTCGTAACATCTATCTTTATCTCAATCCCGCTCTCGTCTTCGCCCCCCTAGCCATTCGTGTTTGCATACGTACGTTAAGGTGCAGTAAGAGGTGGTTTAAACTTTAGAGTCACGTTGGCTAGATCTGACCCATTCTCTAATCTGTTCTCCGCAGTCTCGATTTGAACTCTCAAAAAGCTCCTCAATGGCGTTTTTTTCTTTCTTTTGCTCCAGCATTCGCCGATTGGCAACTGACCATACCCCTTGGCGTTCTATCGAAGCTGGCAGGTCTGGCGTCCCTACCACCCCTACTGGCGCTGCCCCTTGGTGATTCGCCCGCATGTCTGCTTGCCCATCGATGACCAGCGGCTCGTTAACGACAAACACTTGGTTGAAGACGAACTCTTGGTTGATGACCACCCGATTGTCGACTACCCTGGGTGTCTGCGGAGTGATTAAATGGTTGGTAGCTACCTCGTTGAAGACTGCATCTCTGATGATCCGGCACACCCTAGTAAACGCATTATTGTGAGCGTCCTTGAACTGACACATGGTAACATGGTCACCATCTACGCCAGTACTACCAGCGCCAGAGAACTTCACTGCGGACGTCTGATCCACAATGAGCCTTTTCGCACCCGGCATTTTACGTTGCTCCAAGAAATTGTTGATAGTAAACCTATTTTGCAAGCGGAGAAAATCCTCATCAAGTTCTGTAAGGTCATCCGTGCTCTTCCCTAGAACGGCAATCATCTGGCACTTAGATCCAAGTTCTTTATAGCAAGTGGCAAGCTTCCGCCAGTCTTTCTTTTCTCCACCACCGTGTGGGGTCCCAAAAAACATCTGATGTGAACAGGAAGTCAGTACTTAGTCATTGTTAAGGGACGCGGCTGTAAAATCTGAGTAATCAGGCTTACGATCGATTTAGTGGCCGAAATGATCGATTTGAGCGATGGCTCGTTCTCAGCGAATCGCATAGCCTAGTCCACCGATAGATGTTAGCGACCAACGTTCTGTGTTTTAAATGATATCAACACTGATAATACAATAACACAATAACCATCTAGCTTACTTGCTTGACAATAAGACCTCCGAGACAGTGGCCTAGGAAGACCACTGGCCTACTCTCAATCCCCTCTCGCAGGTCGTTCAGGAAGGTCAGCATGCTTTGGGCGTAGCTGCGAATGCTGGCCACCACCAACTCTCCAACATCATACCCAAACGACAAAATTCTCGTCGGCGGTTGCGTTTCTTGTTTGAGTAGCAAATCTTCCGGCCAGAATACGCTGGAATCACCCTGTTTGGAGGTCCATGTGTCCATGTAGTGGCCGCCAAATCCGTGGACAAGTACGAGACTGGAGCCAATGTAGGTTAGCATTTGCGATAAGAGAATTGATGATCCATGTTTTCGGTTAGCGGTAGAGTTTACTCAATTTCTGCAACACTATTCCCGTGAGTCTCCGGGTCATAAATCACATGGAGTTGCAGTTTATGCACTGGTGTAGCTCCTTTAGACGGCTGGCGGCGAGGGAAGAAATTCAGGACCATTACGATAGTCGAGAAAAGGGGTAGTGTAAATAGCGTAAATATTTGCCTCGATATTGTTAGTAGATATCATTCTGGATTTCAGAACTGGGAAAATAAGAGATGAGATCTTTTTCAGCGTGCTGTTGATATTGGAGGGGTGCCTGCAATACCACTATGACATCATTTCTGCGGGATAAGTAAAATGATTGAGCATTAATCGCCTTGAAATAAGCGAGTGACGTGGCATGTTTAGGTATCTATCCAGATACCTAACGAAGGGGCCTGGAGGATAGATACTACCTTGACTCCCCTTCTCCCATTCTTTCTTCTCTGTTCCTTAACACACGTCTCAAAGATATTAACCAAGTCATATTCTTCAAAATGGTGTTGCATGTACTATCAACCCCAAATGAACCTCATACGCTAGAGCGAGTGACTTCTACTTTTCCTCCTATGGCAAGTGAAATAAATTAACTTTTAAGTAGTATTGTTGCTGTCCATGGCCTCAATGGCCACTACCGGAATACGTGGACGGACAAGCCTGGGTCATCAGCTGCAAAGATATGGTTGTCAGATCTCCTACCCCTCAAACTGCCCGGATGCCGCGTTATGAGCTATGAGTACGATGCCTCCGTCGAGAGTATGGCGGTTGGAACAGTACGAGACATCGCACGCAGGATGACCCAGGAGTTCAAGGACAAACGAGAAAGTGTAAGTATATAAAGCTATAGTCATTCACATGCTGTTACTAGTCACTGGTTGGCATTGCCTTCTTCTAACACATATTAGGATGTTCCTATCGTCTTCATTGCGCATAGCCTCGGCGGAATTGTGATTAAACAGGTATGTATCCCTTCTTATCTGATACCAGCGATCTACATCTTTCATTCTAACACATGTCTGACTCGAAGGCCCTGGTGCTTGCAGAGCAGAGCCCAACGGATTTCCCAGCCATGACTGAACAAACTAAAGGCATAGTACGTGCTTCGACATATTGATACGATAATCTTTTTCATTTTTTAACAATAAATTACCGCCACCCGCATAGGTCTTCTTTGGAACACCACACCGAGGTGCCGACGCCGCCACTTGGGGCGCGCTGGTAACTAGGATCGTGGGAAATGCTTTCCCTCTCGCACATTTTCGCTTCATGAATTTTCTCAAGAAAAACTCTGAAGGGCTTTACAAGGTGTCCGAAGACTTCAGACATTTAGCTTCCAACTATGCTATTGTCAGCTTTTATGAGGAGCATGCGTATAACCGCATTTGGGGTAAAGTGGTATGGATTATGCATCCCTGTCCACATATAATGCTTGCTATGCGGGTATGCTAACTCCTGGGTCAGATTGTGGATAAAGATTCTGCTACTATGTCGTTACAACACGAAGATTACATGATGCTCAGTGGCACGCACACTTCCATGTGCCGCTTCTCAGAGGATGATGACCGGTTCGGTGCGGTCTGGAGACGCATCCAGCGCGCCGTCGATGGCCCTGTTCATCCGTCCGATCGGATTTGATAGCACAGATAGCATTGGCATGAAAGGAGAGCTGGCCGCTTTTATAGAGTTTCTCATCTAGATACGAACTTTTCCAGTTCCCCTAATACTTTGCTGCACACGCCGGTTACACAGCAGCCTATCATTGAAAGAAATGGCCGCACAGCCGTTGCGGCGCGATAGTCACATGCGTCAACATCCATTTAAACAAAGTCCACAGCCATAGAAGGAGTAGAGCCAAAAGACAAGCAATCGTAACAGCTACCCAAAGTCCAACAAAGCTCCATTCGGTTATACTCTGGGCCTTTTGTTGCAAGAAACCCTTTGAAAAGACGTGTGCAAGCCAGCAGGCATCCACAAGCAATATCAGGAACTCGGCAGGTTGACTCCACCGGTGGACCGTATTGAGGGAAACGGAACCGTCAAGCCGCCGGGTTACGCTGCTCATCCTGCCCCGAACGATGCCACTTTTTATTAGGCCAACCCCCCTCCTTCACCCCCTTCGCGGAACACCCTAGACCTCTCGGAGGTCAAGTGGGTTAGCTTAAGTAATCGCATATATACGCAAGTAAGCAGCGTAGAAGATAACCTGAACGTAGGATGAATGGATATATTATTTAGTAATCAAGTGTATGCGTTTCAGGCACGCGTACAGACCGAAAGGAATTCATCAATATATAGACCTGTCGTGGGGTTCCACCCTACGGAGGTCCGCCCTATCGGCTCACATATGACATACAGGTGACACGCACAACCTGACTGACATCTGGTTGAGTGAAGTTGTTACTATCTAGAAGGTTACTCTAAGGTGAGTGTTGGCTGAAGTGGAAGTAGGGCGTCAGTAATCGTCACGTGACTGCTAGCGTCATCCCAATGACCCAACTTTGCTATAAGCTTAAAATCACGACGCAGATGTTTATTGCACCAAAAGGTTGAATTGAAATATCGCCTCTCTATATACCATAAACGAACGGATAGGTTAACTCATACATGTAACACACAGAACTTAAAAACAGGTTGAAATAGTATATAGGAAATGAGGGAAAACGAAAACAGCAAAAGAGTAAATCTGAAACAAATATAACATCCAGAATCTCCTACCCTCCCCCAAACCTTAGATCTAGATTCCATTTAACTCAAGCAGAGTGAAAACTGAGCCGAGAAACAATGGCCATTCCTTATACCGGCATTTCTTTCGAAAATCTAGATGGGGATCTCATTGCAGCTGCCGGTGTTAGGGTCGGCCCTATTGTTAAGTGAAGATATATCAGCATCAAAGACAACCTAGAGCAGGAGGTAGAAAATCTCGGGAAGAAAGGAGAAGTCAATTACTTGTATTCCCAGTTCCAGTACTTGGAGTCACCACCGCGATAGCAGCCATGAGCCTCCTTGGACATTCCGCTCAAGCACTCATTTAGCCCAATATAGCGAGAGCCACCAGAGATGTGCTACGAAGGCATGCAATTAGCTTCATTCTTAAGTGATGGGTCGACTTGGAACGCATACCTTCAAATCAAAGCTCCATTTGACTCCGGTACCACTCTCCTCGACGCAGGTCATTCGTGACTCGCCCCCGACATAAGTGCCAGTCAGGAGATAACAAGCTGTTTGTAGGCCGTTGACTGCATCGAGGTTTTTGCCATAGTTGCCTATCTCGCCAGTGCCGTAGCACGATGCTGATCCGGTGGTAAAGAGACCAGCTAGAGTGAGGAAGGTGGCGACGGTTGAGTAATGCATTGTAAAAGTGGAATTGAGTGACGAAGAGTTCAAAGGGGAATATATCGCTGGCTGTTGGGGCTAAAGTGATGCTGAGAGTGTTGCTTGTCCGAGGAAGATGAGGAGATGATGCTCTGTGATGGTGTTCTCGATTTGAACCTTTGAGGTGAAGATTTTCTGCTTTTATATTCGGTAGGTGCCCTTTCATGAGCCTTTGCGTCTTGTGCCAACTCTCTCAAAACTTATTTTAGTGTTGTCGACTTGGTCCGAAGGATCAGGTATTCCAACAGTCAAGAGCTCACGTGCCTCCGCACGGACAAGATGTTGAGTGAATCCATCACAACTATCAGACCGGCGCAAACACCATCACGTCGCGTGACATATTTAGAATCAAGCACGAAGCTAATTGAATCCCTTAAAGCATCCTATGCGGCGGAGGTAACATAAATTTCTGGTTTGGATGGCTTAGATGTCAGTGTTGGTAAGACTTTTGAGATTTTGGCACCCCGGGTTAGCGATGTTGGTTGTTGGTGTGTTTTAGATGTTTTGTGATGTTGGCTTGTGCCGTAGACAATCTCAATGTGCCATGTTTCTTCCACCAAAAATAGTGTGATCTTACAGAATGCCATGGGAGATCCTTGCGAAGGACTCTCTAACAGCTCATACGAGAAAAAAAATAAGGGGATCAAAAACTGGAAGCCGTGGGGCTGCGTCCTAGTTACTCTCCTCGCTCCCCTAACCCCCCCTGTTAACGGTACCTTGTCAGGTACTCTCAACGCCGAGATGCCAAGGGCCCCGCTGCGCAGGGGAGTTTTTCCATGAAGTATACTACAAAATCGAGGCCGATGTACTTTTTGCGGAGTCATCGTGAGAGCTAGCGTGCCAAGAATACCTGACTAGGTCCTTTTTTCTAGCTTACAACTATGTATTGATCAAAGAAAAACCAACAGAATGAAGCAAAAATAGTATCAATCAGATGAAGAGCACTGAGCACAACATGGCCAGCAACTTCAGTGGCATACTAGTGCAGAAGAGAAGAGACAGATGAGGAGCATGGTGTAAGTCAGGAGGATAAAAGGGCTTCCGGCCGCTCCTCGATCAGGCTCTTCCATCACAGCAGTTCAACAACAATCACAACAACAACAACAGACACTCTTACCACACATTATCCTTTCCCTTGTCTCGACACCTCTTGTTTGATCCCTTTATTTCTGCCCCTCTCTACTCTTGCCATCTCAAGTCAACATGCACTTCTCTAAGGTCTCTGCCTTGTTCTTCACCTCCCTTGTCGCGGCGGGCACCCTCCTACAACGGGGAGACTCTAGCTTTGGAGGACACCCATATCAGGTCTCGGAAAACGTATACTCCAACGTCCCACAGCAAGAACATCGTTACAAGATTGCAGACAATGTCTGGTCGAACGTCCCCCCAGTCAACGCGACTTCAAGCCCATCCATGGTCACGGTGGCAAAACGGGACACCACCCGCCCCACCCTTGATGAATTGAAAGCTAATGTTACTTTGGCTATGGAGTGGATGTCGGCACTGTAAGTCGTGAGCTCAGAGCTTGAGGGGCTTCCATCTGATCCGTCTTAGCCCAGCTCCCCAGCCCGACTCTGGGGACGAAGGAACTGCCATCGCTGCTCGCTGGGCAGTATTTACGATCCCCGTAGCTCAATGTGTAGGTGCTCTTGTCCTAATCTGCTAGAAGGCGGCTCCTGAAACCCTCAACCCTTATAATTGAGGTATCATTGCTAAATTTATTCTGGTACAGATAATTTCCATGGCTGCTTGCTATGGACTTTTGAGGGAAGACGACAGGTCCCTGGTTCTCAAACTTAATTAGTGAGATGACTTATTCCTATCTTATACTTATGCAGAGTTGACCTAACGGAATGCCATTGATGTAGCTGCTTGACCTGGTCTCAAACCGCCGGCTATTGCAAATCGAGAACGCAAACGTCGTATCGCTCCCTCTTTGGCGACGACTTTGCACCTGATGATGCCGTATTTCAGGCTCAAGAGCAGATCTTCATTGATTACGACGGAAATCAGTAAAGAGAAGCTTTTATGAAAGTATTCATAGGCGCGTTCATGCTAGTGGTCGTGAGAGTGTTCGGTGGCCAGGACTTGTGCTATGATATTTTGGGGGGAGGGTTCTGGACTGATTTTAGGGGTTTCTTTATTCACACTCGTTCTGTATTAGTTTTCATTCCTTTTTGTTCGTTTCTTAGATGTATGTAGTAGGAGGCGGTGATGAATTGAGTTGCGTTTCACGTCCACTCCTCACCAGTTGTTACCCGTTATAGCGCCTCTCAGGGGCTTGTAGGGTGCCATACTAATCCAGTAATACTTTACAGAGATACTTTCGCTCTTTATGAATGAAAACACCCTTGGCAAATGCTTTCGCTGTAGTTGGTCTTGAGATTTTCCAATTTATCCCTAGCTAAGATAGCCCGTACATATAACACGTGGTCAGAGATACCTAGTGGGTGGTACTCAACACGGAGGATTGCATATGTGCGGCGTATTTCCCTGTCAACCAACATGCAGATGCCTGGACCAATCAATAATCAATGAGCGCTCTGCGCCACATAGCCAAGCATGCAGGGTCTTAGCAGTCTTACACCCTCTTGAGGGGCCCAACATGATGACACAGCCTCCCTTCCTATGAGAACTGCTCGACGGGATATATAAAACCTGTGTTTCCCAGACTTTGAGCCTTCTGTACTTCTCCCATCAACATCATCATTCCGTCTCTAAAACTCATCCAAACTCGAGTTTCGTCTTTTTGAGATAGATGGTTATTCGTTTTCTTTGCTGCACTTCATGGACAAAGTCGCTATGGACCACGAGACCTTAGATAGGGACATGACTCGTTCCGAAGCTTTGACAGCCCGTGTGGAGGTATGTCGCATTACTCAAATTTGTTCTACATAGCAAACAGCTCAGTGTACAGATCTTCTGACTTTTTCCTTTTTCTTGTAACCAGTCAAAGCTAGAAGAGAAGGGACACACAGACGCCGTGAAGACATTCAGAACGGCACTGCAAGACTTCATGACCGAAATCGTCCCGCTTGCAGAAACTCAGACTATCCTAGAGACGACAATTGAGCTCACAGAAGACAAATCGGTCAGGACCGAGTTCGCCGCTTTTCTAGATGCACCACTCGACACCCCGGAGCAGCAGGCCACTGCGCGCGCTGCCCTTTGCCAGATCAGTGGAATTGAGTTTACAATGCCATGGCCAAAGAATCACAAGGTTGTAGTAGAACTGCTTCGGAAAATCCCTGAGACTGCTGGAGTGAGTTAAGCCACTATAAATAGGAAATAGGAACCACTCTATAGTGAATACCGGTTTTCTAACTTATTCTCAAGAAACATTGGGGTCCAGCAGGACGAGAAAACTTTCGCTCCTTTGTACGCATGTTTTCGAGCACTGCAGAGAGGTCTCCGGCCGAAGAGACGAAAAGACGGAAAGACCTCCTTGAAATGGCAGAGCCTGTGAGTGATCTGCAGGAAATGCTCTTGAAGTTGTGGCATGCGCAGGACAACCCAGTATGGTGAAGGTGGCGATCACTTCATCGAGTCTTGTCCGATGCGAAGTGCAATAATGCTTTTATTTGTTTTTTCATAGTTTCTTGATATCTCAACAATAAAGGTATTCCACGCGCTTCTGTCGGCTCTCTATTGTAATGCCCGACTTGTAATCTCGTTAGCATAGCATTACGCCTAACGCTTTCGCTCTGTTACGTCCCGGAGCCTCCGGCCGCGTCGAGCGGGTTGAAGCGGGGCGTGTCACTTTTACGAGGTTCTGAAAATTTTGTAACTCTCAGATATAAGCGATGGCATACAATTGGGTTGAATGAATTGTATTGATTGATGTGTTGATGTATGTGCCATATGGTATTGGTCGGTCGTTCGTATTCAGCTATAGGTAGCCGCCTAGCTCTGTCTATCTGTCGTTTGAGTTACACACAATCGGGGTATTGTGTAGCCCACACGTACGCTACCGCCTCATAGAGGTAAGGAGCACAATCTAATAGCGTAATATCACTTGCACCCTTCATCAGATGCTAATGGAGTTAAACTGTCTCGATTAGTCTAGTGGTGAAGATACCTGCTTGTCAATGTCTGTGAGGTGTTCAGCCCCGACCTCTGACGACACTGAAAGTCTTTCATGTTTGGGCTGAGCACCACACAAGCCCGCAGGTGGCCGGGGTTCGATTCCCCGATCGAGAGAGGTTATTTTTGCCCATATATCAAATTCATTAATAATCGCCCCTAGAAAAATTATAGGAGCCTATACAGATAAGTAGGTATAGAGCCATCACAGCTGCTCTATGGCTTAAGGCTTCTGTAGTTACTGTATTACCAATAAATTCATTTTGAAAGCCTCGAAGGTATACAAGATAAGTCAACTCGGCTGGCGTGCCAATCTAGTTTGATTGTAGCCCTGCATTTTTGATCAGGTTGTTTGCTAACACATCACGCGCAGCTGATTTATTGTCGTGACTCATAGAGGATGAGTCCTGTGCAACCTTTCGAGTTGTATCAAGGGAGGAGTAACCTGACACTGTTGCACACCTGTATGCCTGCTTACAATTCTCAGACGGTATTAGAGGGTAGTAGCTTAATGCCAACGGGACACACGACACCGTTAATCCCATGGAGATTATCACATATATATGATAGTCCGGGTCCTCCGTAATCGTGGACGATATAATTCTTTCTGCAAGCACAAAATGCGAGATAAGATTAGCCGGCTCCCTTCCTCAAATGTTTGCGACTCACTTTGTTCTACGCAGGTTATGCTGTGTAACATGGCACCAACGTAGGAGTAGATAGGCATCTTTCAGTGATTGGTAATTCGTAGGACCGTTGGAGCCTTGCGAGACGTCTTGACCACCTTAGACAAAACCGCAGGCCAAACGCGGTCGTATTTCAAAGCATGTTTTTTTTCTCCTTCTGAAATATAAAAACGCAGTACCCTCCATATCCATTAAGTTCTTCATCTCTTCTACCAATACCCAACACATCAAATCTCCGTCATCAGATTTTTTTTTTCTTCCCATTGCCTCTGCACGCCATACAAGTCATTCAAACGCAACTCCAAAGATCTCATTCCAGGACAATTAAGAAAACAAGAAAAGAAACTATGAAGTTCAGCAAGTGCAAGCACTGTCAAGCAGAGAACGACAGCGATAGTGACAGCGACTGCGTGAAATGCTTCTTCCACCCCTGGACAGTTTGCGGACATCCAGACTGCAGCAAGCTCCCGCCTATCAAGCACGAACCACAGTGAGTCAGACCAGGTTTCCCATCATTATTATCATAAAGTACAGACCGCTATGGTCAATTACGTAAGATAGAGGAACGAATGCTGATTAGTACCTCCTTGCTTCAGACGAAAGGTAGCAAAGACGGTGACCAAGAAAGAAGAAGACAAAAAGGAAGAAGATGGAGAAGAAGATCACAAGACGGACTCGAGCGATATTATCATTCCTTAACCATGGTGTAATAAAAGCATGCTACACATCAACAGAGGCGATATTCATAGGATATTCCCTTCCAGATCAAAGATGTAGGGTTGAAGATACCTTGGAGAAGCGAGCCGTGAAGGGAAGGTGATCAGGCATCTCGAAATAACACATATAAAAGGAGCTGGATGGATTTAGATATTTGATTCTTATTCTAGCTATAACGGCGAGAGGTAGAAGATGAATCTAACCCAGTGTCTTAACATTCGAGCTCAAACGTCCAGTATATCTCGTCTCCCCGCACCGACTTGACATGGCATGATGATAGCTGATATCGATGCAATACACTAGAGCATGAGTGCTTCCTCGCGTCATTAATGAACCAAAGGTAGCGTTTATTTCTCGACATGGTTGCTTAAACAAACTTATGAACTCAGATTGTCATGCGGGTTTTCATGTTGGTGTCGCATTGTGTCACACAGCCAGAGCCCTTATGCCATAATTATAGAGGGATCGAAAAGGATTAACCTGAACGTAACACCCTACTCAAAAGTCCATAGGTATGAAGAGGCGGGCGCAAGCTGGTATACTACCACGTGGAAGAAGATCGCTCATAGATGTAAGCAGTGAGATAGGGGAACTACGCAGCTCCTATTAGTCTGATTCACTGATAAACTACTGAAAGATAATACGCTTGATAAAGAATAAACAACTAAATGAGGTCGCATAGTTATCCTAAAACTTACTCTGATTCCTTCTAAAGCTTTCCAAGTGATTCCTCTAGTGCAGAGGGTTATACGTGAGGGGCATTGTTTGTTGTGTCACTTGCATAGCTGTGAGGGGCGATGAGGCAGCACAGGGGTCACAAGCATGACTAATCCCAAACCCTGTAGCGAATGACGCATCCTGAGTGTAGTGATGACGGCGACTGTGACAGGTCAGGTTAAACAAGCTATAGGATAGGACGGCTTTTTGAGGAATAGTGACACGAGTCTTCTGAAGACCACCCCAAGTCTGTGAGGCAACTCTCATGAGCGTCATTGGTATTCATCACTGGGCCGGCTCATCCTGCGCTCTCGCGGCCAAGACATCTTCGTCCAACTCGGCCATGACTTCTATAATGAGGCTCAGGCTTTCCATGAAGGAGTTGACAGCAACACGTAGCATCCTATTCGTAGTAGCTTTGTAGTGTGTCCGGAGAACTTGCACATCTGAATTTGCATCGGCAGTGTCTTGCGAGGGGACGAGGGTGAAGGTGCGGGATACGAGGGCAGATAGTTCCTTATCGACTTGGAGAGCCTGCAGAGCAGTTGAAGCCAGTCGGGGTGTGGGGAATGGCACGTCGATGGTCCTGTTGAGAGTTGAAGATGATTATTATTAGTATAGCTGCGGGAGAGACCTTGCAAGGATGATGGTAACCGTGCGGGAGATTTGAGCAGGGAACAAAACGTACAACGCGCAGGGAAAGTCAGGATCTATGGCTGTTGTCATGGTGAATGGATGGTTGTATAGGATGATGTATAGGATGGAGGCTTGTTGTTACTGCATATGCCTGGCGGGATGACCAGGGAGGGATCTAGGGATCTGGATACGGGCGGCAAAAGGTGGTTCGGTTTTGTTGAAGTCCTAGGGTTGATTTGGAGAAGATATCAATCAAGGCGGGGAGTGGGTTGATGGTTTCCCTGGTTGACGCAGCTTCTCCAAGCCAAGAGGAGATGAGATGTTAGGCCGATAAGATAAGGACGGAATAGGTAGGTACTTACCTAAGCAAAAGCAAAGGGTTTAGGGGACCTCAGCCACTGGACGGAAGGCTCTAGCGCACCTCTGACAGACCCTCGTCGCATTCAGTGCAGGGTTACAGGGGGTTATAGGGTTACACTCAGTACGGCTGAAGCCTGGGAGCCCTGTGGCTGGGCAGTTGGACAGGCTTGGAGGCGGCTCTGCAGCGCTAAGGGAGCTAAGCGGTTGCTGAGCAACAGCCTCCGTAAACAGCACCGAGCATGCCCTAGTGCGACGCTATGCCGAGTCAGGAAAGGGGTCGGCTGAGACAGGGACGCAGTGGCCGGGATGCTGACCATAATAACAACAATAACCCATGATACAAAAAACATCGTCATCCTCATCAACCGGGCTTGCGACTTCTCGACCTTACAACAACACATTCTCTTCTCTTTCTCATCCTCATCCTCACGTCTCCTTCGATTCATCTGTGCATTGTCGAATGATTGAAGCATCGCATTGGTGTTTGTCTACTTAAACATAGCATCCAGCATCATCGTCGTCACCGTCATCATTATCATCGTCCAAAGCCAGCCCTGTCTGTTCTCAAATGCACTGACAGCACCACTCTGCCGCACAGCCTTTCGAATCGCATCATAGCATCTGCATTGCAGCATTCATACCACGCCAACTACTTCACTCACGGACCAGCCGTTTGCGACTGCACTTCTACAACAGGTAGATCACGTCGTAGACAGAGGAGCCCCGTCGCTGGATTGAGGCTGCCCTCTCCCCCCCTCCTCCTCCTCCTCCTAGATATATTCATACCCCTTGACCCGACATTTCCGGAAGTCACCAGCTATTACAATGCCGTCGCGAGCTTCAAATGGCGGGCTCGTCATAGAGTATATCCCAGGTACTGTCTCCTCGCCTCTCCATTTCACCTGTTCGCATACTGCATCATCATCCTCAATTGCCACGCCGTGAACACGCACACATACAATTGCTTCTTCTGCCTGTTGCCTTTGTGTGTTTGGCTGTCTGGCGCAACATACACTATACTATACTGTTCGAATGGCCGAGCGCAAGGGAGTCGAGCTATCTGGCTCTTTCTACTCAACTACAACCACCACTCTCTTCCAGCCCCTCTTACCGCCTTTCCACAACATCCCAGTCACCCTGCTAACCTATACAGACCGCCTCTACCTCGGTTGCTATAACGAAAAGCCCACAGCGAGCACCGTGTTCCCATACTCGCAGTCACAGAGTCAAGGATCCCCGAGCAAGCGTTCTCAGAGAGCCGTAGATGGCCCATTGGCTGCGCCCACGAAATCCTCACGACAAACACCCTACTACTTTAGTGTAGACGACACTCTCCTCTACAACGCCTTCCACCATGACTTTGGCCCGCTGCACATCGGTCACCTCTACCGCTTTGCCCTCCATTTTCACGATGTCCTAGGCGCCAAAGAGAATGAATCCAGGCCTATTGTTTTTTGGAGCCGTGCTGACCCTAAATGTATGTCTTTACAACCAGTGAAAGCTACTCCGGACACACAACTGACAATGATATCTAGCTCGAGCGAACGCTGCGTGTATGCTCGCATGTTACATGGTTTTGATTCAATCATGGCCACCTCATCTAGCCCTAGCACCCATTGCCCAGGTTGACCCGCCCTTGATGCCCTTCCGTGACGCTGGCTACAGTCAAGCTGATTACGGCCTTACTGTTCAAGATGTAGTCTATGGTGTATGGAAGGCCAAGGAAGAGGGTTGCTGTGCGCTGGATAACTTTGATCTTGATGAGTATGAGAGATTTGAACGAGTTGACCAAGGCGATTTCAACTGGGTCACTCCCCACTTCCTTGCATTTGCCTCTCCTCAGCACACTCCCGTCGCTCGTGTTCCAGAGTCTTCGGACGCGTGGGCTGCGCTGCCCAAGACTCTTGCAGAGGTGGATCTCCACCCAACTCTACCGCAGCCTTTCAAAAATGTGCTCCGACACTTCTCCGAACGGAACATTGGACTCGTAGTCCGCCTCAACTCCCCTCTTTACTCTCCGTCATTCTTCGAAGCCCTGGGCATCAAGCATCTGGATATGATATTTGAGGACGGCACTTGCCCACCTCTTAGCACCGTCCGAAAATTCATCAGACTCGCACACGAGACAATTACAGTCAAGAAGAAGAACATTGCAGTGCATTGCAAGGCTGGTCTTGGGCGCACTGGCTGCCTAATTGGTGCATATTTGATATATCGACATGGATTCACTGCTGACGAGATCATCTCCTTCATGCGATTTATGCGACCTGGTATGGTAGTCGGTCCCCAGCAACACTGGTTGCATATCAACCAAGGCGTCTTCCGAGAATGGTGGATTGAAGAGAGAATAGAGCGCAAGCTGAGGAAAGAGCTACTTGCTGCCAACCCGCAGCCAAGCACGCCTATTAGAGCTATGCAGAAAACATCACTAAGCCGAAACCCTGCCGCATCTACACCGCCGAGTCGCAGCCCCTCTAACCGCACACCGCTTGGTGAGATGGATCAGGAGAGGCGCAATGCTGGTAGTCAAGACGACTACCTCCCAGCCCCTACGCCAGGACAACCCAGAAAGACGGGGAGAGCTGATCGTCATCATCCATACCAGCGCAGTCAGATCCAAACCACTGTCGAGGAAGAGGGAATGGTTGGCCAGGAAACAGACACAATCTGTGTGCATACCGAATCCAATGATTCCGTATCAGAAGAGGAATGGATGCTTCGTATGCGCAGCCGCCGGAAGATATCGCAGTCACCTGAACGCAGCGAGAAGACCCGGTCATACAGCCAGACTACCACGACGACAATTTACCAGGTCATTGACAATGATGCTTCCAACGATGCCGAAAACATCGGCAGCGGTCGACCAAAAGCGTTAACAGATCGCATTCTGGGTTCCCCCACTCGCGCAGCAAGCGCTTCTGGTGTATTGACTAAAGTCCGAAGCAGCAAGCGAACCCAAGACGCCGCTGCCCGAAGCAAGGAATCTTCAGGGGTACGCAAGACGAGCGGGCGCGTCGGCAGCATCAATGCTACCGCAGGTACACACTCGGCTGTCCGCAAAGTCTCGGCCATGTAGAACAGCCGTGACTTGAACAACCTGACTCGAACTTCTAAATGATCCATCCAAACCAATTCCATTTCGCTTCCTGGTACTTTCTTGCGTAAATCAACACTTGTTAATACACCCCACGATCCTCCTCACATCTCGCGGACTGTTACTCACGATGACGATTTTATTCCATGCTACGACTGGATCATTTACATCAATCAACTGCATATTGCGTCGGCGTTTCTGACTTGAACAGGCATACGGTACTTATGGATTTTGAGCCGTTCGTGCATCCCCTTTTTCTGCTTCTTCGCACAACGAACATTTTGGGCGGGATCCAGCGAATAGGCGACATGCTTTATGAGAACTTCTGATGAAACAACAATTTTCTGTTCTGCACTTTTTTATGTGGCGTTTTACAAAGCTTGGGAAGGTTAGGCTGGGTTGGGAGGTTTTACATGGGATTGTCTTTTTCGTGTTTTTTTCTGGTTTTATGTGATGGTGCAGAGGAAGGAGGAAGGGCTGGTATTGGAGTAAGAGTGCGGTGGTCGCTGTTGAAGTTGAAGGTGGAGTTGAGAGTATACTGTTGGTGGATATCGTATATGATGAATAGCTCTTTTTATGATATGTTTCTTGTTTGCTATGAATAAAGCATATGTTCAAATCTTGTTGGTTTTGCTATCTATTGATATCTTCTGTACTTGTGAGCTACCTACATTATAATTAACCCATGAGCAATGGTTTTGTTTGTTTATTTTGTTGATGGGCTCGGCGGTGATCGGCGGAGCTAGTGCAAGTCGATCACCGGTCCGCTGCTATCTTTTGTAACTCACCTTAATTAATTACGTACGCAATGTGGTGGAGGTGTGCGATGCGCGTTGTTTCAGAGCGAGCTGAAACGAAATTGTTTGTTTCTCAACTCAATTCAGTTCTCCTCATTCATTCCCACTTTGCTTCTTTCTCATCACATCGCATCGCATCGCCCTCGCACTAATTGTCGCATTCTTCGGAACATCCCCAACGTTCCCGCCAACGCTATCCCGTCCTACCAGTCATCCATAATCACATCCTAGATTGAATTGCGTTGGTCAGATTGAGCTGGATCGACTTGATTGAAGCGAATTGAACCCCATTGAATGATATTGAATTGGATTCACTTTGACGCATCAGACCAATTGATTCAAATGGCCAGAGAATGCAAAACAACCCCCCCTCCCCCCTCCCAACAGCCCCTCAAACTCTATGGCGTCGCATCGTTACTCGTCCATGGGTACTCACTTTCTTCGTCGCCGTAGTCGTTGGCTTGGCGCTGCTCGTTGGATTGGCGATCGGGTTGATTGTGGTTAATGAGAATGGGCATGGAGATGGGGCGAAGGTATGTTATATTATAGGGTCATCCCACCGCTTTTTCTTTTTTTTTCTCATCGCATCTTATCTCATCTCATTTTATCTCATGGTTTTCATCCACTTTTTCATCGCGATCGCATTCCTCTTCACTTCTCACTCAGTTTACTCGATAAAACTACATTCGCGTAATGTTTTGGGTGATATCCGACGTCGCTAATATGTACTCACAAGTAGGCCTCAGATCCGCGCATCCCCCGCGCGAATCTCGGATATGCAACCTACCGCGGGACCCTCGTCGGCGACAGGCGCGACGTCGCGCAGTATCTAGGTATGCGATATGCCCGTGCGCCCGTCGGTGATCTGCGCTTTCGTAAACCACTTGATCCGGAAGTGCGACAGGGGCGCGAGGTAAAAGCTGATGCGGTATGTTCATTATTTCTTGTCTCCCTTGCTTCAAACTGCCTCTTTCCCCCCGTTGAGACATAAATCCCTAGCATTTTGAAGCGTGGAAGTTTAAGCTTATTTGACCCCCGCTGTCTCAGTTCGGCCCGGCATGTCTCGGGATCTCGGCGCCGTACCCCAATGACGCGCAGGACGAGGATTGTCTGTACGCTAATGTGTGGGCGCCTGCGAACGCGACGGTTGAGTCGAAATTGCCTGTTTGGCTTTTCATTCAGGGTGGTGGTGTGTTTCTCTCTTTCGCACTCTCTGTCACTCACTCACTTTCTATCTCTCTACCTTTTTCCCTTTTTTTTCTTTCTTTTTTTTTTTTAAGATATTCTAATGATTCTCATCATTACCCCAATCGCAAATAACCCATATTGACATAGGATTATGTATGTGTACAGGATACACCGTAAACGCCAACGCAAACTGGAACGGAATACAAGTGGTGCAACACTCGGGCAACTCCATCATCTTCGTTAGCTTCAACTACCGCGTCGGCCTCTGGGGCTTTCTAGCGAGCGAGCGCGTGCGCGCCGACGGCGACTTAAATGTCGGATTGCTTGACCAGCGGCTCATGATGCGCTGGGTGAGGCGGCATATCGCGCAGTTCGGCGGCGACCCCGACCACGTGGTGATCCACGGAGCGTCGGCGGGCGCTGGATCCGTGGCGCTGCATTTGCTCGCGCATGGTGGCAACGCGACGGATCCCGAGTCCGGGGAGAAGTTATTCGCAGGCGCTGTGGGCGAGTCTGTGTTCTTTCCTGCGCAGCCATTTCTTGATGAGCTGGAGTGGCAGTTCGATCTCGTGCTGCAGCGGACGGGATGTGATGACAAGAATAAGGAAGCAATAGCTTGTCTCCGGGGTTTGAGCACTGAGGTGCTGCAGGCGGCTAATTTCCCGGCGCCATTCCCTGGGGGTCCAGATATGCCGATTGATCTTTTCTTTTGGACGCCTTGTATCGACGGCGAGCTTTTGCGAGACCTACCGTATACTCTCTTCGAAAAGGGCCAGTTCATCAATGTGCCGGTGATGATGGGGGGCACAACAGATGGTGAGTTTCCCACGCGCGCCGATTCATTGTAGTCCTAAGTTACGCTTACACGAGTATAGAGGGCACGGTATTTGCGGTAAACGCTGCAACGCAAGATGAAATGGTTAAATTTCTGCAAAGTAACTACCCCCGATTATCAGAGTTCAACACCAGCGCGATTTTGGAACGTTATCCCCAGCTAGACAGTCTCCCAAATCACAATATCTGGTTCCCCTCCACAGCTAGGGCGTATGGCGAAACGACATTCATATGTCCCGGTGCCCACATCCTGAACTCTTACGTCCGTCACTTGAACAGTTCCAAAGCATGGGGTTATCGATACGACGTCCACGACGACGATCTGATCGCCGCGGGCCTAGGTGTGCCACACGTATTTTCATCGTGGGCCATTCTCGGACCGGAGAGTGAGTCTGGACCGATGGGTGGTCCTCGGAGTTACTACACATATAACGCAGGGGTTGTGCCCATCATGATGGACTACTGGATATCGTTCGTCAGAACGCTAGATCCGTCACGTACGAGATATATGGATACCCCGGTGTGGCAGAGCTGGGGACAAGCGGACAGGAGGCTGCTTGTGCAGACTGGGAATGTGTCTATTGAGCTTATGCCTGATGACCAAGGAGATCGGTGCGCATTCTGGGGGACGCTGGCGCCGATTATGCGGCAATGATTCGAGTTAAGTGGATAACAGGTGAGGACTGGAATGGCCCACCCTATGCTCGAAACACGTTGGTTAGCGGCTTAGTGTTAAGGAGCTTCTAGGCGAACCCAAAAGTGCTCGATTATGCAAGTCATTTGTGCCATGTATAATTTGACTGTAACCAAAAATGCAACATGTTCTCCAATATACACCTCCTTTAGGGCCTTAAGCTCATTCCAAAGGATTTCGGGGCAACTGTCAGTGGGTCTCTTCGCCGAGTTGTATGGCTACCACAGCCAACAATGCGACCCTCCCATGCTACCTCTCCATCTGCTTCTGCATTTTCAACTTTGCCGCAGTATTATAGGAGACGAGAGGTTGTGACCGGACAAGAGTTGCATTTTCGTCCTCCATACAGTACCGACAGTTTCCCCTTGGCATGTCTGAAGCTTCTATGCAAGTAATCATGGAATGATGCGGATGTGCTGCTACCAGTGTTATAACGAAGTTATAAAGAAGGTACATATATATATCACCATATTACTAAGCTAGAATACAAGTGTGACGGGACTCACCCTTTAGGGATTGATTTACCTGTAGAGTGCAAATTTTCCGTAAAGGCAACTTTCCCCTCTTCTGATTGGCTTTAACATAATGTCCAACCCCTGGTACAAATTAACAGGTAGGTGTGAAGGCACCTCATTGCCGGTCAGCTCAGTCACTTCAACATACATAGAATACATGTCGAAGAATCAGGAAATTTAGCGAATTCGCTTGCTTCAGATATTCATGCCTCAATAAAACCCACTTGTCGGTTTAGTGCTGAGCTACGCTACCCTACAGAACCTATATATGAAGCACAGAGTCGTGTACGTCTTCAGCTATGTGACAGTGCACACACATCCACAATCCATCAGGAAATTTCACGTCACGCCTTGTTGCCCACTATACCACCTACATATACCACGAACTCACAGATACACAAGTTTATCCTTAGTAGCCGGCCGCATCTTTAGCCAGTCCTATCGTATGGCGCCGTGTGGTGGCACCCAAGACAGCCTACCACGTTGCAATGAAGCAGCGTTTTAGATTCTGTGTGTAATACGCAGAGACCCGAATTGACTATCTGATTGAGTGAAGTTGTTACTATCTAGAAGGTTACTCTAAGGTGAGTGCTGGCTGAAGTGGAAGTAAGGGCGCCAGTAGTTGTCACGTGACTGCTAGCGTCATCCCAATAACCCAACACGCCGTTCATATAGCTAGCCATAGCGAAAAGCGGCTGCAAGATAGAAGTTTTTGTCAAGTACTACATACAGTGGGACGAAGTCAGTATAGCTTGATCATAGTAAGAGGGATAGATGTGGTATGTGAGACTGACCTGCGAGCGTTGAACTGTGCTCCAATGTGAAGAAGGTCTTCCTGTTGTCCCTTCTTCTTGTCCTTCTTGTTACTCTTGCTGTACTTCTTTTTCTGTTTCTCTGCTGAGCTCTTAGGGCGATCATAGCTCCCAGAGCAGGAAGACAAACTCCTTGACGTAGAGGCACCACACTCGACGTGCTTAGAGCTATCAGTAGTATAAATTAGAACTTGTGTCCATGTAACTATCATGAGACAACCCTGCCCTGTTTGTATACATATATGCTTATATTTGTATAAGTCGACAGGTCCGCTAGAAGGGGGTAGCTGTGGTAACCTCGAGATTTAAAATCATTATAGAAGGACAGTGCCTGGAACAATATGGAGATAATCCCTTGAATAAAGAACTGGGTGAAGCATACTTGATTGAAGGCATTCTCGTTATGTGATGCTTTGCAATAGTAGTATGGACTAGTATCACATATACTTGTGGTCAAGATGTTCGAATGATATCGGAAAGTTAGTAGTGTTCTGGGTAGAAAGGAAATCAAGCAAATGTTAAAGCTGAAGGGTATCCGTGAGTATACGATGGGGATGAACTCTGGTCAGGAAATGGTAAACGATGAGAAGATGAACGGCGACGAGGAGCGGGTTATATACGCGTCGATCAGCATAATGGTACAAAGTAAAGCATCGCAAATCTCAACGTGGGCTATCTGTACACCGAAACCATTAGAGTTGCCCAACAGTATTCTACACGCATGTCGTTAGGTTGGGTTGCATTGAGTTCACTCGTAGGGTGTTTGACCAGGGTACGCAATAAGTCTTGAAGGGAAGCCATAAACACCTCTGGTTGGGTATCGCCTCATGCATATGAATTGCACTTGGTTGTCGGCATTAGTCTGCCACTGATCTAGAAACCAAGCAACTATAGCCAGGGCATCGACAAGCTGAGCAGCCATTATCGATCTCGTAGTGGGGGCTTGCTCATCAGATCACGGGTTCGTCGGAGCCATAGATTACAGTGCCAAGTTCAAAAGAGAGATATAGCCTCAAACGCCTGGATTTAATATCAGGAAGGGCAAAAATAAGTTGGAAAGGGCCCCAAACCGTCACCCCATACCAGGTCAAAACGTAAGCATTCCTCGACGCAGTCTGAAGGCACGTTCCCGGTGTGGGGGGAGTCGGATGATCGCGCTGGGAAAGAAGCGTTGTCATTGGTCCTGCTGTCGTCATGAAAACTGTGGTGATGGAAAAGGCCAAGCCACTTTGACTGAGCCGTAGGTACATGCATATGCAGTCGATCTAGGTCCGCCCTTTGGGTGCAACGTTAGGATAACGTTAGCTTCAATCTCATGCACCGCGTTTCTAGAAAGCTGATTTCTCGAACATTTCATACATATCTGTAGTATATTTGCGAAGAGTTCCGCTAATAGCAGTCCTTCCATATCCATAATTTTGCCACCAGCTAGCATGGACTACAAGCCCGCGTCTTTACAGACGCCACCCCGGCCGACCCGGATGTCTGGCTACTGACACTGGGTGAGGCTTACACATATGCATTCCCATGCATAAGTTGTTTGCTTGCATATGGCTGGAACAGGGCTATTGAATTGGTGGTTGCACTGCAGTTTTCGAGGGAAGACAGATGTGAGAAACGGTCACGATTGCTGTTGGGGAAGGTCTAAGCTTAGTACAGCGTGACTGTAGAGAAGTATTTATCCCATCCAAAGTCATTGCTTATTGTCAATAAATCAAGCCCTTATTGTGTGTATTTAGCCCACAATCTGGTGTCAGCTGGCTTCCCATAATTATGCCAACAAAATAGTAATAATTATGCCATGGCGAGGGTTCCCAGCACTATGCAATTTCCCAGGTTGCCAAATTTCAACTACCTATTAGCGGGATAATTATAGAGAAACGGAAGATAAGACATACATAGGGTTACGAAAACCACATTACTATATATTTAAAGCATGCATTCTAGCATCCTGCATTTCCAAGTTAGTCTTCAGCAAGAATCTCCTCGCTAAGTAGATATTATCACCCAAGAAATAAATATTAGACTCGCTGGGAATCCCTACCACCCCTCGTAGGCGGGCATCAACTACCATCAATGAGTACCCAGTATCCTGATGATTGAACTTCTCCCGAGCCCTGGCCTCCATGTCGCCAGGTGGTGTCGAATTCTGTATCTGAGCTGTGTACGACGATCGCAGTGGTGAAATGCATGAGATGACCTAAGTACGTTGATCGGAACCGAGGAGTGTTCCATGCATGCTCTTTGCCAAGGCGACAGTACAATAGTCCCGCACCCCCCTGCTCCCTTTTACAATGCTGCAGGAACTGCTACCATACCATGACATGAGTGATCGACGCCAAGTAGCGACTATCAACCTGTCCACGAGCAAAGTATTGCAGGTACAAGATCTGTCCCACGTAAACGGGGGCTATGGTACTAGAGGAGGTCAGTGATAATCGAAAGTGCCACGAGATACGTTCGCTTGCGTCCAAAAATGTCAGCTAGGATGGCGAGACCAGCTTCTGCAAAGTCAGCTCTGTGGTGTATAGGTGACCAAGTCAGCAGGGTGGCCTGGGAGTTTCGAAATTTTCGGCACTAATCATCCTATCAGGCGATGACTTCATAGCCTCCGCGTTGCGTTGCTTTCTATCATGCCTTTCAACGAATTCATCGCGTTTCTTTTTTATGGTCAACAGATTCCCTACTGATCGAGGCTGTATCAAATACCAATTATAGTGTAGACTCGATGTATCTCTCCAAGTGTGGGTGCCTTTAGTTGATAAGTATATTTGGCACTCGTTATATACCTCCTCCTACCATTCGTGCCCGCCAAAACATGGTTGATGGATCTGGGGTCGTAGGTATAAGCCGTCACTTAACACTGAATAGGGGCCACTAACATGCGTCAACTTGTTGGCAATTCGGTCATAGACCCTGGGTCCGCGAAGGGCCTAGCGTCAAGTCTAGCCAGCCCGAGATAGGTGCTGTACCAAGCCGTTTGCCGTTGGCTGCTCTCGCTGACCGCTTTGGACTCTGGCCTGGCCATGTTCGGACAAGGACTACCAGGCCACCATCCAGCTAATTCTGTGGCGTACACACTTACTCGACTCGACTAGACTAGTAGTAGCGCATGGCATCTCATCAATGCACGTCGAGTTTGGTAGAGCCATAGTGCATTTCGGCATGGGAAGTCTACAACGGCGCCGCGGTCACGACACGCATGGAGCATGCAGTAAGCATCAGTGGACCCCTGTGGTGTGCTTCGTCCCTATCGTGCACGTGGGTTTACGTTGGTATAGACAAGTTACAACACATGGATTATAAGACCAAAAAAAAAAGCAATCAACAAACTGCTAAAAGCATAGCCGGCGCAGCATGAAAGGATACGGTTTCAAATGTTTGCAGTACGGACAGAGTAAAACCTGAGCAATAATATACAATACCGTATTCGGCCCTACGATAATCCGAACACATCGCTAGGTTACCCCCTGACACAAACTCAATGATATTAGTTGACAAGCTCACTTATTACCTACGTAGATATCAGATTCGTAACATACATCTATATCGACCCGTTAGCTTATTTATTCATGTAACTATAGCTATTACTTTTTATTAAAATCATATATACGCATATTTATTTTCTTTATCTCTAATAATAGATTTATAACGCTGCTCTTCTATAATGCTTCTCTACGAAACACGTGTCTTAATGACTAATAGTTGCATGAAGTTTCTTATTTTGCTATGGCTTCACCGATTCCCATACAAACATCATCATATCAATCACATGGTTTGGCAAGCAATTAGCCGTCATCGTTTATATCTACCTAAGTAGCTATTATCACGGAACGATATAAGGAGTGCAATACTATACCACTACGCTACCAAAAGGTAACGACAAGTTATTAAGTCGAAAGCTTAACGTTTTTGCACTTACTATATAGTACTATACTATAATAGTACCCTTTACTTTAGGACAAGGCTAAACGTGCAGTAGGTCCCACACTAAACGTGCAGTATTCAGGTGGTGTCAGCTGCGCTTCAGCTGGCTACGAAATTTGCACACTGTATACGTCGCCAAAATGCCCGCCTTCTGCACCACCTTCAGATAGATTTAGGATCATTTTTAAAGTTAAAAAAGCTATAAAAGCTATTAAAAGTAATATAATTAAAAAAGAACTTATAATAGTTAATAAAAAAAAAGCTACATATAGGTATTAAAGGTAATAAAGTTATTATAGAAGTAATAGAATTAAAGAATTGTAAAAGTTGAAGGTTAGAAGTTAGCTAACGGGCGAGACGGGGTAGGTGTAGGTAGGTGTAGGCAGGTGTAGATAGTATGAAAAGAACGGTGCTAATAGTACGCTACAGCTATTAGCAGCTGGTAGCAGTTGAGTACTGCACGTTTAGTGTGGGACCTACTGCACGTTTAGCCTTGTCCTTACTTTAAATGTAATTAACCCGATTATATATAAAGAAGTGTATATTTAAAGGTAATGTATATAGTTAATACCTAAAAACCCCCGTAGTAGTTTTCCAATTATATAAACGAGCTAAATTCTCTACCTTCGAAGATTACGCCAAGGGTTATTTATGCGAGGGGTCCCCAATCCCTCCACGAATAGAATATGGCTGCCCAATCGTAGAATCGAACATATAACCGTACGACTTAATAAACTATCACGGAACGACATAAGGAGTGCAGTACTATACCACTACGCCACCAAAAGGTAACGACAAGTTATTAAGTCGAAAGCTTGACATCTCTGCACTTACTATATAGTACTGTACTGTAACAGCTATAGGGGTTCTGTAATTTGTGTGTACATGGCCTGTACTTAGTTATTCCCTTCTGACCTGTCAGGTCTGTCACGCACACATACAGCTGAACATGTAGTTCGCAAGCGGCCACGGGCGAACACCTTGCAGAAGGCCCTTTATAAAACATTCGAGAATATGAGGCGGTTAGGAGTCTGGAGATAGGCAACAAAGAGATACACTGTATATAGCTAGAGAAGTCTGAATACCTTCAGACTTTAGACTTTTTAGACCCCGTGCTACAATGATAGACTTACTGTATAACTTGCACAACCTTCCTTATAGAGGCTATGCACACTTCCCCGGCAATGAGATACCTCACGGTTTGAAAACTACGAAAGGCTATATCGGTTGTGCGAGTAATAGTATCTAATTTAGCAATTAGGGCCAATAAGGAATTTGTTGGCCCAGGACCTTTGCAGACCTAGTGTTAGGGGTTTGGAGACACAGGAGCAAAGAGATAATTACCGTATATATAGGTAGGCAGAAGGAACCTGAATGCCTTCAGACTTCTGACCCCTTTCGTCTTTGTACCACAATGATAAGATTACTGCATACTTCGTACTGCATTCCTGACACCTAGCAGATTATTGTATTCATTCATTTCAACCCCAATCCCTAATTTCCGGCCCTTGTTATACGTATTAAGATCGTTTTTGGATCTTCTCTAATTGGTTGCTTCTGATATATATACTGTCCTGTATCGCACGTGTTCAGCTCAGAAACTCGATTCATAGCAGTAGTAGTTGTACTTACAAGCATTCCTTCCCATCCTATCCAACTTAGCAGCCATGCAATAGTGGATAAACCGCCAGCCCAGATAACATGCTTCACAGAAGGACGTAAGAGCTCAGTGACCACTTTCCTCGCGTACTCGTCTGCTTCAATGAAATTCCCCGTGCTCAGCATCTTGCGCCCCTCGATCCATTCTTTGGCCGGTTGATATAAGCTATCTTTTGGAAGCTTTGTTGGGGGCGCATTGTCGAACAATGGGCTACGAACACTGCCCGTCTTAACAGTAACCACCCGAACCCCCAACGGCGCAAGCTCAGTCCTAATCGTTGCGCTTAGCGCCTCAACGGCGGCTTTAGATGCATTATAGATTCCGAAGAACGTGGGCCGGAAGACTTCGTTCACACTCCCTATGTTTGCGACAAGAGAGCCATACGGCCGACCAGCACTCTCATTTGTACCTGCAGCTGCGAGCAAAAGGGGCAAAAACGCCTTAGTGACAGCAAATACCCCAACAATGTTAACTTCGAACAACAACCGCGCCTCTTCAACATCCGTGTCGGCAAATGGCATAATGTGCATTACGCCCGCGTTATTGACCAGTATATCGAGCTTTCCACCCGTGGCGCCTGAGACATGAGCCACGGCAGCATCTATGGAAGAGCTAGATGTAACGTCAAGAACAAGTGTTTCAACCTGAAGGACTTTCAATGATGCAACTTGATCTTCGGAAATGCCGGAAGCAAAAACACGATGACCTCGGAGGTGAAACTCGATGGCCAGGGCATGGCCAATCCCCGCAGGCCCACAGCCCGTGATAAGGACCGTCCTCGGCATCACGCTGGATGTGCGGTTTGGTAGTGTGGATCTGGGGGGGTAGATGAGGGGAAAATGTTACAGTATTCCCAGCTGTAATCCAATGTCAAGTTGGTATTGCACGAGGAGGTAAGCTCTAGCTCGACTGTTAAGCCACCGCACTAGGAAGCTTTACATATGGTGATGTTCGGTTTGTGCTGTATACCGGGAATTAGGCTCAAACTATCCCGTCACTGAAGCATTAGGTCAGAGTAGGCTAGACTTATTTATGGGCTGCCAATTGTCAGGGGCAAAGTAGCACTAGGGTAGAAGTTACCCCGAAGGAGTGGAGATAGTTTAGCAGTTAGGTATATAAGAAGAGGCCCCCTTTAGTATTAGGGAGGCTAGGTAGCAATAATATTGAGCTCTTATTCATACATTCGATTTATCTACTAACCTAGGTGCTACCTACTTACAACCCAGCTTCACTCCGGGAACACCCATTCCTGACACAATCGTACCTTTATTCATTCTTTTCGGGCCTGTTGGTTGTATCGACAAGTTGCACAGCTAGGCCATATTGAGCCGAATACTACATGCAGTTGGTATCACCGTGCATGACTATGCGCCTTCCCATCTACCTATTTCAAGAAGCGGGCTATAACAGGCATCATAGGTTGCTTACAAGCCGAGATCATACAGGTCTCACACTCTGACAACAGACAGGCAGCTATCTAAATGCTCATTATAAGTGGTTGCTTCTATATGTATCCGATAGCCCAGTGACCAGGATAACCAGACATGACTTCATGATATTCCACAATTGGAAGCATCATCATGAACCATATTGATGAGTTTTCCAGTTTATAGAAAGAGTCTACTTTTGTTATACAAAGATTGGGCAATGCAATTCAAGTCGTAAGATATTTTCACATATTTTGAAATTAGTTATCGTTATTATTAGAGAGGCATCCTGCTGTGAACCCCCGACCACAAAAGTTTCACCCACAGGGAGTGTGAATTTTTCCCATTTACATCTGACTGGCTGTTTTTTTCTCAAAGAAAGAGAGAAAAGAAGCAAAAAGAAAAGATATTCCTTATCCTATAGCTCTATGCTCAGTGCCACTTCCTCGCCTCCAGCCCCCTTAGTCCAAGAGTGTACCTCGGACATGGTACGTACCGCCTCTTGCACGGCAGTGGTCACACCAGACATTGAGCCGATATGATACCACATTATATGATGGTACCTGGTACGTGCAGAAACCTCCCGGACCGAAATGCGTGCCCGACGGGCCACCACACTTTAAAGGATGATATCGCACAATATGCCCGCAGATTCCATAGTGAAAATACCATCCACAGTAGCAATATGGAGTCCTGTACACCCTAGATCGTCTTGTTGCTGTGTCAATTTGGCTTGGGAGAATCCATTGAACTCCATTGTAACTCATAGTGATTGATTTGTGCTTGTTTCTATCCAAGATCAGTACTAGGTGCGAAAAGGCATTGGATTTTTGATGGACTTACTTCGGTTGATCGGTGATTATTCCGACCTCAAGAGAATGATGTATGGTTTGGTATTGACAAGATGAATAGTCTTATGAGTCTGCTCGTAGCCTTTACTGCCAGTTCTTGAATCTTTGGTATGTGTCCACTGTTTCAAGAGATCGAGTGTCGGCACCATTTTATATTCGCAGCTGCACCTTAGAGCACTCATTATTCTCGCCTATTTACTCCCGGTGGGCTTGCGCGCGGCTACCACTGTTCGCTCTGGCAGCAGCCTCGTAACCTTTGGTGATACGTTTAGTGTTGCCACTTCAAGTAGTCGTCACAATGTCTTAGAATTGATAGGTGCCATAAGTAGGTACCAAGGTAACAATTGAATTAGTATTCATAGATAATACCAGAAGATTTTCAGGTAGCACTTGGCGCTTACTTGTCATTGGTGGCGAGACTATTAACTATCACTTACAAGCGAGCAAACGGGGAGCAAGCCTAACAATCAACGTGATATCTCTATGAGTAGTGACACCCGTCGTGGCGACCCAAGGATCCACCACATGACCGAATAAGCCAAACACAGGCCTTGTGTTGACTATGGAAGGAGGAAGTAGAATAGAAGCTGGTGAAAAAGCTTGTAATTGGAGCCATTCACAGCATGATGTTCTATTGCAGCGGCAAAGATTCAAAGCCTTCACCCGAGGCTCGTTAAAATGTTTCATCTAAGCAAGGGTTGAAGTTCTATACGGTCTGCATGTCTTGTTTTTATTGGTTGTACATCCGAAGCCCGTAGGCGGCTTGCATGTCTGGCTGTACGAAGGCGTTTAGCCCGTGTAACACCTCGGTCGTGAGACAAGATGAGATCGAAGAGCTCGAAAGGATTGGCCCTTGTCTATTGTCTATCCCCATAGTATTGCAGCCCCCACGATAGTGGTAGATTTACCAGTACGATGAAGGCATACACAACGAAGCACCATCCAAGCCCGACAGCTTCCGCTAGGGGCTCCACGGTAGCAGTGGCAGCGGCGGCAAGTAAGCATCGCACGATGCTAGAAGCACCTTGGGCTGTAGCTGAGCGATCAGCATTGAGGTCAGTGAGCAACGTAGATGTCATCTACAGATTATTAGCACACAGGGGTTATTCGAAAACTTCTCAGGACCTTGAAGCGAGATACGTACAGTAAAAGTACTAGCCGTGGTCATTCCGGTGAGGAACTGCAATATAAGCATGATGGAGATATGCTATAAAGGATTAGTCGCTATGCTTCATCATTCTCGATGTCCACTGAACTAACCGCTCGGGTTGCAAGTGCCCACCCATACCCAATAGTTCCAGCAGCCGTGACTATTACTAAAAGGTACAGCCCTTTGAGTCTTATCCTAATCAATCTTGCATTTGATAAGCGGCCTGGCGTTTCTGAGTTGTTGTTGTTAAGAAACTGGTCCTTCGTCTTCTGGTAGTTGCGGTCTAAGAATCGTCCTTTTCCTAGTATTAATGAAAAGTAGGTTTGGATAGAGATCTATGAACACCTACCAGTCATATACGACCCTATGCCTCCGGCTACACCTGACGGGAGATATATCAAGCCACCGGCTAAGTAATCTAGCTGATATATCTCCAAAGCTTGCGCGCCGAGGCTAGTCTGTAGTGTTAGCTTGACGGCATAAGTAATGGCGTACATAACCACAACAGTCAACGAGTCTTTGTTCCTCAGTATTGGTAGACATGCCAGTGGATTCGGGTAATGACGCCTCGGCTTCTTCATATCGACCCTAGACTTCTTGACCGAAGGGCTCTGTAGCATGTAGAGAATGCTCCAGTAAATCCCCCGACATCGTCCACTGCCATTTCCAACAATATTTCGCTGGGTTTCAGGCATGAATAGCGCGATGACCAACATGTGTGTACCTTGAAGTATAGCAAGAAACCAGAATATCCATCTCCAGCCCAAGGTTTGTGTGAGACTACCGCCTATTACTGGGCCCAAGCTAGGCGCTATATCTGTGCTTTGAAGTGTCAGTCAAATTCAAGTCCCTTATAAAGTTAGGCATAACTTTACAGAAGCAGAAGTACACCAACAAATCCTCCACGTTCCTCTTTCTGGGTGATATCAGCCACCACACCGTAGGCAGCACCTATCAGGCCTAATTGACGTAAGAACACATTCCATAGCGTGCCATTTTATTTCTTACCAGAAGCCCCCGCACTTTGCAACGTCCTCAGTACCAGCAACGCCGGATAGCTAGTTTGAAGAGCCATGCCCACGTTCGCCCCGAGCATGAAAATGAACATGATCATATATACAGGTCTCCGCCCGCCCTGGTCGGCTAAGTCACCCATGAACGCTGGAGCCACTGCCGCTACGATCAAGTATGAAGTTACAGTTAGATTGATCAGTGCCACTGACACGTGTAGGTCTCGAGCCATTGGGACCAGGGCAGGGAAATAGATATAGCTGCTCAACGTCGAGAACATCGCGGCAAAGGAAGATTGGAGGTTAATCCAGCGCTTCTCCCATTTCGTAAATACAGTATACAGTTCTTCAGTTGAGACTGCGGGGTTGTCGTCATCGAATGATTTCTCTTCGACGTCTTGTTGACGAGAGATTGATTTCATTTGCTCGGAGGCAACAGGCTCATTTTCCTTATCCATTGCGAGTAGGACGGTTATGGACGGCTCAAATACTGTTTCGTTTTAGAATACAGTTGGAAATTCAGGAAGCCAGTGCAAGAGGGATCGGCAACCCCATTCTCTTCTGTTTTACTCCTTTGGATACATGCAACCCCGGCCTCGGAGCGATTGAATGCACGCCAAACCAACAGGCGGGGCAGCTTGCCACCATTTGATTTAGTTATGGTTCTAGATCTCTATACTCCTCGTTCTGAATTACAAATGACGAATATCTGCTTTTTTTTTTTTGAGTAATCCAAGTATCGTATTTGGGTAACACTGTTCTAGTATTACCTAGGTGTAGGGTAACACGTAGTCAGAGCAAGATATAGACAATTAGTAGATTAATGGCAAAGGTGTGCCTGAGACCAAAGTGATCATGCTTTAAACTGACAATTTGCTAGATAGAGGAAATTTAAATCTATTTCATTGAAGATATAAAAACGTTAACGTGGGAAACGCAACGAGTATTCCACCCGTGATCCAACTTCGTCGACACAGAACTTGAAGATAGCCAATTTCAGGACACTGTTAGCAAATCTACCCTATATCGTGTTCCATATAGAAGTCTCGTGATATAATTGATTTGGTACCGAAATTGCTCGAAAGTGCTCGCGTACTGCTATCTAAATTTGAGTGGCTAACGCACCAGGTGTTGTAACTAGTACTACTGGACTTGAATTTGAGTCCTGATCCATTGTCTGAATTGACTGGTTTGCTTTAATAGCTTCCGTATTAGCTTTAATCCGCTCTTCGAGAAGGTACTGTTCCAAAAGAATGCGGACATTTTCAATCCAACTACAGAGATTGTTAAACGGAATTTGGTGACCTTCATTGCTGTGATACTCACATTTCCCGTAACTTCACGTCATCCGGGTACACGCTTGCCAGGCAAGCCTGATGGCGTATCATGTACATAATGACACGACTATCCGCGTCTTGCTCGGGCGCTGAAGGAAGAATACGCTTACGGTATTCTTCAATATATGCTTTTCCAAGTGGATATCGAGGATTCGCGACTAGCCCGAGTTCCACTGTTTTATTGAGCACCTATTCTCTCCTACGGCATTGGAGTAGACGGTACAACACTTACTCTCGTTGTGTCCCCACATTGCGTTTGCGTCGAAGATACACACAGTCTCGTAGTCAGGTTTGAATTTCACATTACCAGGCCAAAGATCTGTATGTAGAAGTGTTGGTTGAATTGACCGACCATCACTCTCGAGCGGCCGAATGTAGCGAGGAATAGCTTTGGTAAGATAGAAGTCCACCAAGTCGTCTTCCTCTTGGGTTCGGGTTCCGCGCTCCTGGAGTTCGCGCTCCAAGACCATCTTCATGTGTCGTGTCCACCAGGACTCCCAAGAATCATCCCAGAAGTTAGGTGTTGCCAAATGGGCAAATTTAGTGTCGACGGAAAACCCGAACCTCCCGGTCGGCGATTTCCCTGCGCTCTTACGATGAAGAGTTGCTATAGTTTCCATGAATGGCGCTGGGTCAGGTAGCTCATCATCCACCATATCGACAAACTTCATAAGAAACGAATGACGATCTGGATCGGATTTATACTGAATTAACGCGATTGGCGGAGGCAAGTTTTCTGGAATGAAACGATAGAGGCTCGTTTCCGATTCGTAGTGAGCTCGCATCAGCTCGAATCCATGCTGCCCCGTAGACGACTAGGTCCTGTTATTATCATATCATTGTAATAAAGGGAGTGGGCTGTTGCCTTTTCGAAGTACCGTTCAATGGAACCGTCTTCTAGCCGAATCTCAATCTCTGTAGTATCGCAGTTCTCACTAAGGCCTTTGGGATTGACACTGATCACCTCACACCCCAAAGGTAGATCTGGTAATCAATTCAGCAGTGTGAAATAGGTGAAAAGACGAGGGGTGACACCTACGTGATATCACCGCTTCGTCTAGCTGCATACTAAAGTCTTAGCTAACCGCTGTCACCACGATATAACCCTGGAATTATTCTAGACAAGTAGGTGATTGATGCGCTGAGAAAGTCATAAGATGTTACCTAGTATTACTGTCTTACGACAGCGGAGAGTGACAGCCTTTTAAGTTATGCTTGATTTCATTGTGTCTTCACGTAGAATTCCCCTCCAAATGTACTTTTATGCTTATCCGGCGGGGTTGCCAAAAGGAGACCAGGTGTGAAGCCTCGCATATGTATTGCTACCAACAGGACCACATAATCTCCACATCACGATGTCCTACCCCTAATCCGGTCTAATAGGGGGCAGGGTGAGGAATGTTCACCCACCATCCCGACAGGCCGGTCGCAACGCATGAGCATCCATTATGAGGCTCTACGACTACTGGCGCCATTTTCTAGATGAACTGCAGTATCCCTATGAAGAGACCAATGACTATGGCATTCGTTACCTTGTCTTCGGAGACAACGACGGAGAGAGTTGATACCTAATTCTAATGATTACGCTCTTGCCAAGATATCCCAATTCACATCTAGCGCTGCGACCCTGCTAGGATAATAAGCATGTTGGTCTGCAACCCTGCAAGTGCCCTGCAGACGCTGTACCTATGGATTGTTCAAAATAAGCGCCTATTGGTGCGAAGAGGAAAGCGACGTCGTGTGAAAGGATCTGAAATCCCGAGGCTCGAATGTAGTCCCGACCCCAACCTGTTTGTTGTGTCCGCCTTATTAAAGGTACACGGATGACATAAGAGTGTGGATTCATTCTTTATCGACTCAGTGTTCTTTCCTGCGGGGAATTGGGTGAGTCAATGAAGGTAGCCAGCCAACCTGCCTAACTCAAAGCGAAGACCTCGTCGAGCCTTGCAGCCATGTCCGCGGACCTCGAAGTTCAAGCGCCTGAGCTACTGGTTCCTCTTCATAGACACAGTGCTCCGAACCTTCTGCGTTCATGGCGTCTTCGGCGAGCCGCCTCAGCTGGATCGGCAAGTGTCGGAAGTACCCCTGAGGTCACGCGAGGCTTGCTTGGTCTGAATCTCCTGTTTGAGCCGTCAGAGCCAAGATTAGATATAATATTTGTGAGTCTAATCCATATCCACGGGCTTTAGTATGTGAGATTGACCTTGTATAGGTACATGGACTGCAAGGTGGTTCGAGAAAGACCTGGTCTCTCGACCCTACAGACCCTTTGACATATTGGCCGAGAGAATGGCTACCCCTCGAACCTGGATTTCGACATGCACGAATACACAGCTTTGGATACGATTCGGACTGGAGGAAATCGGCCGTTAGCACCTTAACAGTACATGACTTCGCATTGGCATTATTAGCAGATCTCAAGCATTCCCAGGCCTTCAAGCGAAATGGTAATGTGAGTGGAGATGAAACGCAAAGCCGCAAATCAGGCGCCAACATGTACAGACGCCCATCGTATTCGTCGCTCACAGCATGGGTGGACTAGTCATCAAGAAGGTACTTCTATCATTCAAACCAGGTTGGGATACGTCGATATCTGACACTGAGGAGGCCTTTCTCTTAGCCACGAGGAACGAAACCTACAAAGACATTTCTTCGCGGATTCATACAATGTACTTCCTCGGTACACCGCACAGAGGATCAGATTCCGCTGCATACTTGAAAGCATACTTGTCATTACCTTTGCCAACAGGTGCCAAATCGTTTGTGAAGGAACTCATGCCCGATTCTCAAACCGTTCATGTAAGTCCATAGTTTACCGTAATAAAACCCTGATCGCTAAGGATTTAGGATATTAACTATGAGTTTCGATACGCATGCTCAAAATTGAAACTTTTCTCCTTTTTCGAAAGTCAACCTACAGCTGGGGTCATGATCGTCGAGAAGCAATCCGCAGTAATCGGTCTGTAAAGTCACTATCATTCTTCCCATAGTCGGCGAACTAATTGATGAGAAGGGTTACCAAATGAGGAGGAGCAGTATCTACCAGTCGATCATCGCCATTTATGCAAGTTCGAAAGTGACCAAGATCCAGGTTATCTTATTATTATGAGAAAACTCAAGACCACTGTCGAAGACATACTTAAGGACTGTGAGTTTGCCGTGCAACTTGCCTCGCTCCATTGCTGACTATACAGATGAATCTCAATACAGAGAAGAGTACCACTCTCAGATGAACATAATATCTAAGGCATTTGACAATGCGCTACGACCTTGTAACGACTTATATGCGACGCAGACCCCATCGAAATACCACAGTGGCTCCTGCCAATGGTTAACGGACGATGCGATGTTTTCGCGATGGCTAAGTCCGGATCCCGACGGTGATGAAGTTGATCCATTGGCCACTCCCCAAGCTAGTTCTGACTCCCGCTTTCTCTGGCTGTATGGCCCCCCAGGGTCTGGAAAGTCCATTGCTTCAGGCCACACTATCAACTTTCTTGACTCGAACAATTTTGATGTCAGCTACTACTTTTTCAAGGCCGGAATGAACTCTACAGTGGCCATGTTGTTGCTCAGCTTGGCTTATCAGATGGCCGAGGCGAACCTCGAGACCCGACAGAGTTTCCTAGCCATGATCAAAGATGGGAGTATTATTAATTCGCATGATTACACTATGATATGGAATACTCTGTTTCTAGGATGTATCTTGAAGACTCAATTCCGCCAGCCCCAATATTGGGTGATTGACGCATTGGATGAATGTCCAAGAGACTCCCTTGTCAGTCTGGTTCAGATGTTGGCAAGAGTCAACCCGAATATTCCACTTAAAATATTCCTCAGCAGCCGACCAGAGAGTAGAATCCAACAAATATTTGAGCATGAGAATATTAGATACATCAAGTTTCAGACGGGCCAAGGCGAGTCCCTGCGAGATATTGGTGCCTATCTTCTTTCATGGCCTAAATTACGGGAGGAGGGAGACAGCCAGCCTCTAGTGGACTTGATACTCCAAAAGTCAGACGGCATTTTTCTTTGGGCTGCACTCATCATGGATCGCTTAGAAGATTGCTATAGCATTGAGGACATGGAATCAGTCGTCAAGGGTGTTCCAAGTGAAATGAACGACTTCTATGCTGACATTGTTGACAAGATCGAACAGTCTACCAACGCAGATCTTGCAAAATGTATCCTTAAGTGGATTGTTAGCGCACCCGAGCCACTTTCGGTTGATGAACTGAGGGAGGCTGTCAAGTTGGACATCAAGCGGACTCTTCTTGCCTCCGGGTCACATATAGCATTATCCCAGATTTGCCGGAACCTGGTCCTAGTCAACGAAGATGGACATGTTCAACTCATGCACCAAACAGTCAAAACCTACATAACGTCCAAGGACTCAAACTTTTACATATCAAAACGCCAGGCGCACGAGGATATTGCACTTATTTGCTTAACGTACCTGAACGGGCCCGACTTCCAACCTCGCAATAGTCGACGCACACAGAGTAGTAATGTTACTAGCGCAGCTTTCGATAGATACACTATCAGGAATTTCGCATATCATCTCGAACATGCGCGCTCGCTCTCTCGCTCAACTTTCGCTGACTTGCAGACGTTTATGAACACGAAAGCGCCGGTGTGGGTAGAGCGCATTGCCGAGACGGGAAAACTCAGCCCGATGATCAGAGCCATTAAAAGTCTGAAGCAGTATCTCGCGCGACTTCTTGACACGAATCATCCTCTTGACAACAGCTTACAGGAATTGGGTGCTTGGACGAATGACCTCACTCGTTTAGTCACGAACTTCGGCATCAACATCGTTGACTCGCCGTCTTCTATTTATACCTCAATCCCGTCGTTATGTCCGAGCTCATCAATGATCCATAAGTATCACACAGGCCGACTTAGACAAAAGGTTATTTGCCCATCGAACAAGAGCTGGGACGAGCGATCTTCGTGCATACCGCTCCAAAGCGATGCCAAATCTGTTGCAACTAGCTCTAAATATGTGGCCGTAGGTTTGGTGAAAGGGCAGGTCCGCATATATGACCATTCGACACTGGAATTGGTTGATGAGCTGCACCACGGTGGCCCAGTGAGACAGCTTACTTTCGGGAACATATCAGGGGTTTTGGTGTCTGGTAGCCCTAGACTTATCACGATGTGGTCAGCTGATCGGACGAAGCTTTGGACTTCTGCCATCACCGGTATTCTATTTTCAGTTTGCTTTAGTCCGGATGACTCGCTGGTCTTTGCGACGGTCAAAGGAGAAATTGACAAATTGATAATGGCCTTCGACACTCAAGACGGAACAACCGTTGGATATATGCAGATTGACAACGACACTGCGGACTCGGATTCGGACGATAACACGAAGTCCCGTGCCCGGTATATCCCCGAGGTGGTGAAAATGTCTCCGCTACTAGGCCTTGCCGCCGTGTCTTACAGGAGCACACATCTAACATTATACTCTACTGATTTTAGGTTCAACAGAATGTCTCGTATCGGTCGCTTTGCAAAAGAAGGATCAGAGGATTCCGCACTGCCGCCTCAGGTTCTAGACGTGGCCTTTTGTCCCGCGACGGAATACAGGTCGTTTGCTGTACTCTACCAAGATGGTGATTTGGTCACTGCCGAACTTGACCATTATGAACGTGCTAGCCAACGCGACGTATATCACATATTCGCACGAGTTTTAGCCGTGTCGCCCGATGGCCACGTTCTTGCAGCAGGTGAAAATAGTGGCGCTGTCTCATTATTCGCCTTTGACACCTTACAGTTAATCCACCGCATCACTTATGACAGCATTGTCACTGGTATTATTTTCGCACCCAATAGTCTGTGTTTCTACGATATTCGAGGTCGAACGTGCAACGTCTGGGAGCCTCCTAGTCTTCTAAGAAAGGATCGATTCGATGATGACTCAAGCCAGGCCGATGAATCTCAGCATGAACCCAAGAATACCGTTGTCTCACGTATATCAGATCAAAAGAAGGATATCACCACTATTGCTCAAGCGGGCGATGATTTTTTCATGTTCTGTGGTCGCGCGGACGGATCTATTACGATCCATAACGTCACTGATGGGAAAGTGGCCATGGAAATAGGCGAGCATAAAGTATCCATTCTCCATCTTACTTGGAATCACAAACTCAAGATCCTCTATAGTGTGGATATAGCTAGTCGCTGCATTGCTACCCGTTTAACCGTTTCAAGAGCAGGTCAGTGGAACAAACTCGACCAGCTCTTCAATCATAAGATAAACGATAGAGTCACGCAGGTTATTGCCAAGCAGGATGAAATGGCAGTGCTCATAGCCACCGAATCTAAACAGATATTGAGGGAGGAAGACACATTTACCTCCTATGCCGAGACTACAGATAACATGGTTTGGATGCTACACCCGACGAACAAAGACCAACTACTTCTGATTAACGGGAGCATGATCCAACTATACAACTGGAAGGGATTGAAAAAGGTTGACGAAGCACCTACAATTTCCATCCTAACACCACCGGACATCGAGATCAGTACTAGTCCTACCAGCCAGTGGGCATGTCGCATCGGCACTGCCCTCTTCGTTCAGGCCTTGAACGCAGGGTCGGAGGCGAAAACAGCATTACTAGCACTCGACACCTCAAGACTACAATTAGCTTCCCCTAAGACGCCTTTGATAGGAACAATCTACAAGCTACCGTGCGAGATCAGGACACTAATAGGCGTCTTCGGTTCAAAAGTCTTCTTCCTCACTCGACGCGGCTGGATCTGCTCCTACAACCTGAAAAGTCCGTCAGGCGCAAAGCACTACTCGAGACACTTCTTCATACCCCCTTTTTGGCGCACCGGGAACGACTTAATGATACACATAGTATCCAAAAACCACGTGGCATTGGTATATCGCGATGAACTAGTACTATTGCAGAGGTTCCTGGACCTTGAAGAAAAAATCCCGCTAGATGGAGCGAAATGAGTATGACGACGCATAGAAGCTCGTGATTGCACATATAGAGATTTTTGTATATAGATACATATTTTACGTAAGGCATACATAACTACCTTTAACTCTCCGGTATCACGTATTCGATAATCTATTCCTGCGTACACGTGATGACTACAGCTTGACTGTATCTGTCTTAGAAAGTTACATTTCATTATACTTCCAGGTGTATAGGAAGAGTATGAGCTAAAATCTGCCCCTTTGGTAAGGGGATATGGAAATTCGGAATGGATTCTTCAACCTAGTCACCCTGAACCGGTTTCCAGACGCACGTCCAGACCAGTAGCTGTGGCCCATATCCCTGAGAAATCAATTGCCTCGTCTCGCTACATTTTGGACATTCTTCTTCGGGGGTGCGATACTGTGTACGACGACAGCCCGACACACACTGGTGACTGAAGTGGTGGGGGAGGCCGCGCCAACTTATTTTATCAGCTGGCTGACCACCCGTAGAAAGATACCTGCTACTGGACAGGGGAAATCGCCACTTCAGAGCCCAAGTAACCAGAGTTTCCATCTCCTCTCTCTTGTCTTCGGACGTCTCGAAGTCGATGGTTAAAGTTTTCAACTTCGACATGTGAGAAAATGCCCTTCCCCATGCCCCCACTGAGAATTCGACATTTCCGTTCTCTGTCGCCATGTCCTGATGCATGAGACGAATCGTGTGAGCACTGTTTGCACGCTGGGGTTAGTTGTTGTCATGCATGGTACTAATCTGACTTCTATTCTGGATGCATGCGAGGAAATGCAACACCTAATGCGACTAAGAGAGACTTTGACGCCTGGGAACTTACTGGCAACAGTTGCCTTTGAAAGGGTTGATCCTGAGAGTCGCGTTCGACTCCCAGTCCCACCAGTCGCCGCGACGCAGCGTGATGCGGAGGTGTTCAAGATTAGCAAACCAGTTATCAGACAGCACTAAATGCAGCAATCTATCTTCAAGCCAGTATTGTTGTATGAATAGGCGCACAGATCGTACTAGATCTTTTTGTTTTATGCCCGGCACGGGCGAGGGGTCACTCAGCAAGTTCGTGATGAACCCCTCTATGTTCGATCGCGGGCCCTCTGAGCCATCGCTACGGCATGGGGGCCCGCGACGACAATAAAATCGCTGCTGTGTCTGTAGCAGCGGTAGGTTATGGGTTTCAAGGTAGACTCGTCGGCAGGTTAGCAGTAGCGCAGTAGCGACCTCCATAGGCTCGGTGTTATCAAAACGAAGCCAGTCAAAGCCATCTTTCGGCTGTGGGGTATGAGACACCGCTAATGGGAGCACTGTTTACCATACGTGAGCATTTGCAATTCCAAGACTATCTACAATATTCAATGCGTCGAGGGGAGGGCCGCGAGGCTACATGACACTAGTCAATCAGCGTCAACATGAGGCCAACCAAACCAGCAAAAGCAAAGTGTGACTAACTGCCACGACGTGGACGCATCACCCCAGGTGGACGAATCACCCCTGATATGCGACTTCTAACCCGTTCGATGACATTCCCGACCGCTGAAGGGTTGGGAGTTGCTGGGATAGGTGCTGGCTCGTGTGAATGTTGGACCCAAGTGATGGGTTTGACAGTCCTGGCACAGGGAGATGGAAACTCGGTGACTGCGAATTCAAATATGAGAGTCCTGATCTCGGCCGGGATGCGGCCGTTGTAGAAGGGGGAAGACAGCTGAGGGTTGATCTCTGCCGTCTCGAGGCGTTCGTATAGGTTAAACCAGTCATCAGACTCTGGTGCTTCAATATCGATCGCCATAGTCTGCTCACAGGGAACGTTATGAGTTTTTCGTCTATGGTCTAAGTCTAAAATGGCGAGGTTTTAGCTAGGTGTTTCCAGGAGGTAGCACAAGATCCAAAAGTCTGAGTCAGATGTCTGTAGTAACGCTGGCTGCCTAGATGAATGGTTCGCGCTGCAGGCTTATGGATTCAGGCAGCCAAGGACAACAACGATATTGGAGATGAACGAGTTGAAAATGATATCGGACCAGGAATGATGAGCTTCAAGACTCGGTGTGAAATTATTGTCTTTTTATTCTGGAATACCAATACCGGATCATCACTGCTTGAGTATCCAGACAATGACTGAGGTAGCACCTATGACAGCACCGTGACCCCTCGCGATGATCCTAGCCACACCCAGCCACACCCCGCGTTACTGCCCAGATGGTTACTTAGACAGCTTCACTCACGCCCTGGTCTGCCCTGGCAAACCACACCCGCAGCTTTTGTCCGAGTAAGAAGATCTGGAAGTCCTGGGCTTCTTCAATCTTTGGTAATACTATGACTGATACTCTTGGTTTCACCTATCAGCGAGCTGCAATGAGCCAACGACCCCGCACATACGGTGTATTGAAAATCCTTCCGCCATTAACGCCTCGGGCTTGCATATCAGCCTTACTTAAAGTATAAGCGAGAGAGGGAGATGTCGGTACGAGCTGGCGCTTGGTAAAGCAGTGAACATACGAACATGGTCGTCCCATCCCCTGATTTCCTGGCCCGCATCAAATGATGGACTATGCCCTGGCCGCTAGGTTACCATTGTTCGTATTCATATGAAGCGGTGACACATTGCCAATAAGCACTCTAGCCTAGGACATTGTAGTGTAAGAAATCGTTACATTAACCATCCTATATAAATATGAAGAAGGTCCTCGAAGAATCTGGCTGCCATATTGACTGTTACTTAACCACTGTTAGAATCATTGACAAGCTTATAATATTCGACCTAACGCCCGTGCCTTGTTATTCAAAATGCGTGCTTCAACAATCATAGTCTCGATTGGATCATCCCTCTTGGCCGCCGCCACATACGTACCTCCCAGTCCACCAATAAACCCAACCATCAACAACCCATGGACCGTGACGGACTTCACGAAATCAGGCCCATTTGGCCAGGAAGTAGCCACGTTCCGTGTGACGGCGCCTGACAATTATGTCACAGGCGTACGAGGACTTGATGTACTTGTAAGCTGCCTTAGTCGACCCTCTTCTACTACCTCGTGCTCTCCCCCTTTCCCCATCTATCACAAGTATGCACGTGCATGAACACAACTTCAGCGTGAATTCTTACACCAATGCAATAGTGCGAAGGGGTCCAGTACGGGCTTGATCGGGACACTGAGTGCGCGTCTGACGCGACGTTCCGCCTCGAGACCAGCATATCCTATCAGGAGTCATACCCGAAGGTCCAATTCAAACTCAACCACGTCCAGATCGACCCCTCGACCGTTACGATCGTGACGAGCGAAGATTTTGTCCTACCCGCCGACACCTTCGAGCTTGACGTCGACACGGTGGCTATTGGTCTTTAGAATCTTGAATGCCATCGGTAGAGTCCACCAGCGCGCCCTGCAGGGGTTGACGAGTTTGTCCCATATCAGCCTAATATGCGCTTGATATTGAGCAGATGATCATGTGGAAATGATACGATCCTAGAGGTAATTTAGTAGAGTGGTATTAGCAATTGAATCCAACCCCTAGCCAAGATAAAGATACCTAGGGTAACGTTGAACAAGGCACATTTTCCCCATGGTGCTGCTGACGTAAAGTACTAAGCTAGAGACAGTCTGCTATCTGAAATGATTGTTGTTGTGGCTTAGCTAGCAAATTAAACTAGAGCTATGGAGAGGTACCTATGTAGGGAAGATCCCATTCTCGATTCTACAAACGCTGAGACCATCCTAGAGTAGTAATAGAATAGGTTTGCAAAATCACAGTAAATATATGGCATACCTAATACATACATTTTTTTCTATTTGACGATTACCGATATATCTAATGGGAGATACCTACTGGGATTATGATAGTCGCTAAGTACGCACTACAGAGTACGTAAGCCACAGCAGCCACATTAATGCCAGGCCAACCTTCCAAGGGAATAAAGGTGTGGCTAAGTCTGCTAACAATTTAGGTAGTAGGTTAGCTCGCGCATCGCGACTGAAGATAGACTCAACTCATTTGGCCATTTAGCAACATCTTCGATCATCAAACGGCGACCACCCACCACCCCTCCTCCCCTATTTACAGCTGAGTACCGACAGATCAGGCAACGTCAAAATGCCGGTAGTCAAGGGAGGAGTGTGGACCAACATTGAGGACGAGATCCTCAAGGCCTCCGTCTCCAAGTATGGCTTAAACCAGTGGGCTCGCGTGTCGTCTCTGTTGCCGCGGAAAACCCCCAAGCAGTGCAAGGCGAGATGGAATGAATGGCTGGATCCGAGCATCAAGAAGATCGAATGGAGCAAAGAGGAGGATGAGAGACTGCTACATCTTGCCAAGTTAATGCCCACGCAATGGAGAACCATCGCCCCCATCGTCGGTCGCACTGCAAACCAATGTCTTGAGCGTTACCAGAAGCTCCTTGATGAAGCTGAACAGCGCGAGTCATCTGGCCTCGGCCTCACTGGTCCTGAAGGTGGCGAGACCCAGGCGCCTACTGCCGACGATGTTCGAAGATTGCGCCCGGGCGAAGTTGATCCCGATCCCGAAACCAAACCTGCGCGGCCCGACACGATCGACCTCGATGAAGACGAGAAGGAGATGCTGAGCGAGGCTCGAGCCCGCTTGGCCAATACACAAGGAAAGAAGGCAAAGCGGAAAGCCCGTGAGCGCCAACAGGAGGAGTCGCGTCGTCTAGCTGCCCTACAGAAACGTCGCGAGCTCAAGACAGCTGGTATCAACATTAAAGTTGTCACACGTAAGAAGGGGCAGATGGATTACAATGCCGACATTCCATTCGAGAAAGCTCCCGCGCTCGGTTTCTACGATACCGCAGACGAGCAGAAGCGGAACGAATCTCAACGGGCTAACTTCGATCCGCGCAAACAACAGCTTGCAAACAAACGCAAAGGAGAACAAGATGATGACGCTGACAGGAAACGACGAAAGAATGAAAAAGAGGGCCCTTCAGCAGCCACTCAAGCTGCCATTCGAGCCGGGCAGATGCAGAAAGTCCGCGAAGCGGAACAGAGCAGTAAAAGAAGAGCTTTGGTCTTACCGTCGCCGCAAGTCAGCGAGGGCGAACTCGAAGATATCGTCAAAATGGGCATGATGGGTGAGCGAGCCAACCTTCTCGCACAATCGAGCGATAACGATGCAACACGCGGTCTTGTCACATCGTATTCAACTCTAAATACACAGACGCCTATTAGAACCCCGATGGCACCAGCCCAGGAAGATAGAGTCGCTACAGAAATTAGAAATATTCGCGCCCTTACTGAGAACCAGTCAGCCTTGCTTGGGGGTGAAAACGCCGATCTTAACGAAGGATCCGGGTCTACAGGCTTCGAGAGTGCCGCGCCCCGGAAGCAAGTGATCGCAACCCCTAATCCAATGGCTACACCATTGCATAGTGGCATGAACGGGGTGGCCGCCACGCCCCAAAGAGTTGGACAGACACCTTTAAGGACGCCTCGAGATAGTTTTGCCCTCAACCAAGGCGATAATGAGCTGGCCTTAGCAGGAGGCGCTGCAAATGACATGCGACTTCGGGAGTTATCTATGAAACATCAGCTCAAGCAGGGTTTGGCCTCGTTGCCAAAACCAAAGGAGAGCGAGTGGGAACTCGAACTTCCTGAAGAGCAGCAAGAAGCCATGGCTGTAGATGATCTTGAAGAAGATTCCGAAGTACGAGATCGACGAGAGCGCGCAATTCGGGAAGCTCAGGAACAATTAGAACTGAAGAGACGAACCCAGGTGATGCAGAAGGGCTTGCCTCGACCAGAGCTTGTAGATTTTGAAGCTTTGGCGAGCGAAGCCTCAGCCGTTATCGACCCAATAGAGGCGCTGATCGCGAGAGAAGCTGCCCTTCTCATCGCCCATGACGCTGCACGATACCCGGTTGCAGGCTCAAAGGTTAAGGGTAAACCCAGCCCTCTACAGCAGATCGACGATGCATCGTTAGCTGAGGCTCGTCTTAAAATCCTGATGGATGTAAAAGACCAGCCTAAACCAGAAGAAGTTCAGTCAGTTTGGGAAAGAGAAAACAGCAACGCGTTGCTCTTAGGCCTAGGGTGCTACGAGGATGATGAGGAAGAGGCACAGGTGGCCGCTATGATGTCTGCATTTGACGTAAGCCATTTTTCCATTAGTTTTATGATTTTCTACAGCCCGATTCTAACTATCCTCGCAGATTGCACAGGAATCCACTATCGCCATTGCAGAGAAATGCACTAAGCTGGAGAAAAAGTTGAACCTTCACTTAGGAGGATATCAGCAACGAGCAAAAACGCTACGTTCAAAAATGGGAGAAGCTGCCGAAGCGCTGGAGAAGGCTACATTCGCCTTGGGGAGCTTCAGAACCTTGGCTGTATCGGAAGAAATCGCCATCAGAAGTCGTCTAGATGCACTGAGAGAAGAGGTCGGTTTTGTCAGTCGCAGAGAAAGAGAAGCTCAAGAAGCATACCGCCGAACCAAGGAGGAACTTGACAGTTTCGCAGACGGCGTCAATGGCGATCACTAATCCATATGTATTATCTGGGACACGGAGAAGAAATGTATGATAATCAAGAAATTGTATGATCGCGGTCTCGAGAAATCCTGAATAGAAAAACCGACTAAGATACCCATCACATTTCTGAGCTCCATACTCACAACCATTATCATATCACATTAGCGACGTCTACGTAAATGACCAAAAGGTCGAAGTTGGGCATGTCTAGGTAGTCCTACTGTATGACAATTCCCCTCCTCGCATCCTGCTCTTGTCTTTTCTATTTCTTACCTAGACGTGGTAATTTAATGGGCAAAACCAACAACAGATTCAGAAATGCAAAGACCAAGCACACCCAAAACGTCGCCCTGCAAGCATCCGCATAGCTGAGAATAACCTCGTTCTTAGCCTCGCCGTCAGGCAACTCGGACACAGCCTCGATAGTACTCCGAACGTGCTCGATAAACCGCCTCTTCCACTCCTCCCCCGCCTCGCCGCTGCCGTCGGGGACAGAGACGTACGCAACGAGATACCGCAAGAGCGCGTTCTGCAAGACGAGGCTAGAAGAGGCCACGCCGAGGACGCTGCCAAGCGCCCGCCAGAGCTGTAGCGTGCTGGTGACGACGGCTTGCTCGCGCTGCGCCGACGCCGCGAGAACGGCGATGAAGGTCCCCGGGAACTGGAAACCCTGGCCCACGCACGCCGGCACCAGACAGAGCACGTAGGCCCACGTCGGCCAGCCGCGACGCATGAAGCACAGCAGGAACGTGCCCAGGAATAAGAGGGTCGTGCCACTCAGCAAGGGCCATTTCAGACGTCCTGTTTTTGTGATCAGGATGCCTGTTATTGTGCCCGTCATCGAGGCTGCGACAGTTGGCACAGCGAGGTACAGCCCGGATTGCGTGGCGGATGTTAGAAGCACGGCGCGGAAGAAAAGGGGGCTGTGTGGAGATTAGTGTTCGTCGTTCTTCGAGCATGGGTGAAACATGTATCGTATCTATCTAACGGATTGAAGGGAATGGCATGAATCAGGTAATATACTCACGCGTTGAATAATATGGCGCTCATGAGGAAAGAGGCCAGGAAGTTTGAGAATATCATGTTTGCTCGCGGCGTGCTGTGGAGGAGCACAAGGGGCATGATGGGTCGCGCCGCGCGGCTTTCGACGTATATACATGATGGGAAGCACACGGTGAATACGATCAAGGAGGAGATGATGAACGGATGGGACCCTGGAAGCGTAAGATTAGTTGTTAGACTCAAGTAAATGATGTTGTACACTCGGAGAGTGAACATCACAGGCATGCGTTAACTTACACGGCAGGATATTACCACCAAGATTCTAAAATACAGAATCTTATAATCAGCACACTGTACTTTACTCAGGGGTTTGAAATACAGGTCATTATTAGAAAACCCACTTACCAGTCCCAAGATTAGAAAAGTCGTCGACATAGTCAACAGCGCCGAGCCCGCGAAATCGAAGCCGCGCAGAGCTTGCCAGAGTGTCTGCTTCTCCCGCCCACTTTGCAGGCCCAGATCGGCCGGCATGCTCAAGAAAGCGATCACTAGGCATAACACCAGGAAAGGGACTTGGACACCGAACTCCCAGCGCCATCCCAGCGTGTCGGCCAAGGCACCGCCAAACGCAGCGCCTGAGGCTGCTGCGAGTCCGTAGACGACGTTGATGATGCTTTGGTAGGTACCTCGTTGCCTAAAAGGAGGTTATGTTAGATGACAGTCTAGATACAACACGATCAAATCTGTGGAGTGATATAAGTTCGAGTCTGTAAAAGCCTCTCTCGTGTCATCATCCCGTGCTCACGATTTTAAGAAGACACATCCACATCATTCACCATCTCTCAAGCGCAGTACACAAGAAGGGGCAAAGAAGGGATATTGATAAGGAGAAATGATAAACATACTCAATCGGCACACAATCACTAATAGAAATAGCCCCCATGGTCATCATCCCACCAGCGCCGAACCCGCACACCGCGCGCGCAGCGATGAAACTCCCGATGGACTGCGCGAGCGCGCACCACGCCGTCGAGCCCGCGAACACGGCCATCGTGACGAGGTACAGCGGCTTGCGTCCCACCGTATCCGACAGGCTGCCCACGAGCGGCTGGAACGCCGTCGCCGTCAATAGGAAGGCTGTGGTGAGCCAGGAGGCCACTGCGATGCGGTCAGGTCAGTCAGCCAGTCTTATAGGTATTCGCAACTAAATTAGAAGTTTTCCATTTTCTCAGGCAGATTTCCATAAGTCGCTAAAAAGAACAAACGAACGAACGAACGAACGAACGGGAAATTGGATTTGTGAAGAATATATATCCTAGCATATTCTCAAACGCCTCCTATCATCTCCCAATGCGAAACATATGGAAATATGAATAACAACACATGACACCGAAATATCTCAACAGGTAAAGATAAATAGGTAGGTAGGTAGGTAGGCGAATAACCAGACCCGTAGATAGATAGATAAGTAGACAGGAGACGTAAAACTTACTATTCGACGCATGAAAATGCGACGTGATAACCGGATGCGACGAAGCCATGATCGTGCCGTCGAAGTTCGCAAGGAAGAACGTGAGCATGATGCCCGCGAAGAGCACATGGAAGCGTCGCGGCTGGGTATGAATCAGAAAACTCGGCCGCTCGCTATCCCCTTCGCGCTCCCCCTCCGCATCCCTACCATGATCCGCCGTCCTACTATTATTCGCGCCGTCTTCCAAATCCCCTCCATCACCATCTCCATTGCCATGTCCGAGTATACACTCCCTTGGCACAGGTTTCAACGGTCCAGGAGCAAGGAGGTTCGTCGCGGGATTCTCTTCTTCCTCAGCGAGCAGCAGTAACGCGTCTCGCTCTGCGCTGTCACTCCTACAGTCATCTTTCCCCGCATCGTCATCATCCCGATCAACGTCCGGTGCAACGGTATCATACCGCTGCTGATGCCCGGGTCTGAGAAGCGCAGTCGTCTCGTCGTCGTCCGCAGCCGGGTATTCACTGTGCGTCATCGTGCTCTCTACCAGTAGGTAATTTTCAAAATATCCGTCTCACGAAAACGCTCAGCTCAGCTCAACTCAACAAAACAGCCTCCTCAGTGAAGTAAGTGTAAGCAGAAATTACACCCAAGGGGACATCCAAGTAAGAAAGAAACTTCCAAAGGAATTTCAAGACAGGAATATATATCAATCGATCGACGTAGTTTAGTTCATGCTGTGTAAGCTGCAACTACCCTATCTCGACCAGAAGAGTCCAGAACACAGAACAGAAACATAAAATCTTGTTACCTCCTTTATCGCTCTCAGACAGTGTTATTCGCCCAACCAACCCAACCCGCCGCCGCCAGTCGGATGTAGGTAGCGTACACCTACCTAGAATAATGATAATGTAAGTGAGTGGCCATAAGGCGTCATTTCCAACTAACCCCACATAGGTTGGATTGGAGGGAGGGACGGGTGAGCGTTTTCTGAGGAAGCACTGCAGAGCAAAGCGGCATGCATATACCATACCATACCCTACTTACCTATACGGTATCCCCTCACGGCAAGCAAGCGACAAGCCGCGCCGACGCTGATGATATCAGAGACATACATAACACATAACACATAGCACATACTATATTATCTATCGGGTTACCACGAACGGGTTACCATGCATTGGACAGATATGTATGTAGGCTATGATTGCCTTTTCTCCAAATCTATTAGGTACTTTCTCGATAGGTAGTAGGTAAGCAGGATAAGCTAAACTGACCTCCCACACTCCCATCTCGTACCTTTGTCTGTCTGTCTATTTGCTTTCTTTCTATTCTGGCGCTGTCCATGGGTATTTCACTTATCACAACACAACATCGATCGTACAATTCCCACCTACACAAATAGTAAAAAAACTGCCCCAGGAGAAAGCTTTTTTTACAACAACCATATCAACAACACATCTTTTATTTCTTGGTTTGTTGTGAGGAGGCACCGCATAGAACGCCGGCTCCGGTTATGCCTCCGTCGTGGCAGGGGCTCAATGTCACTTGGACAGGGGGGGTGTGACTGTGGCCTCCACCGCCACCAAACTCTGCATCGATAATCGCATCCAGGAACGATTGGCAGTCGGCGAGGTAGTTCTGGAAGTGGACTATGCAACCACCAGTATACCCTACCACTAGATTCATCTTTTCTTCAATGCCCCCGTTTGCTGTAGGTCGTCGCTGCTGGTTCATTTTGTCTTCTTGTTTTCCTTCTAACGACTCTGAGAACGGTATGTCGTCAGCACAAGCAAGCAACCCTATAATGGCGGCCGCGACAAGCGCTGCAGCCCTGACTTCAATCGCTTTGGCGATATGATATAATGCTATCGCGCTCTCTTCGCTCCACTCCATGGGCTGTCGAGACGTAGTCGGTGGGAATTCCACTTCGAGCTTGCGCAGGAGTGTGGGTGGATGCGGCGGCTGATAATGACTTAGAAACGTGGTTGTAAGCCCAAACCGGTGCAACAATTGTGTGGGCAGATTCTCTTCCGATAGGTCGAGATGAGACTTCAAGTAGTCCAGAAACATGAGACGTGCCAGTTCACCTAGATATCTCCCTGATGTCATGTACTCAAAGGGCTGAAACCCAGGTGCTTCCGTGGCAACATCAAGCTGGATATCCCATTTGCTAATCAAATCGAGCTTTCGCAGAGGTGGAGCGGCGCCGCTGATGCTCCATTCGGTATTGACGGCAACCTTGACATCTTCAACCTTGTCTTCCGCTCTAACTGTTATCGTTTTGGGCAGTTTTTGAGGGTTGAGGGTGCTTTGTCTTAGAGGAATTGTAGCATTGGTACCTGTTCCACATATGAGGCCCATCGCTGCTTTATTTCGGCTATCTTCCCGAAACTGATAGATGAAAGAAACCAGAGTTGCGACGGCATCATTCAGAATGGCAACCACTTTGATGGGCGGTAGGTCAGAAGGTTTTGACTTTTCGTAACCGTTCACTAGAAGGGTTCCAAGGTCCAGCTTGGAGTTGATAGCGAAACCTTTCCCCATCGCCATAATAATGGCATCTGATAGCGTCTCCTGCACGATGGGGAAGCTAAAGGTCACCCCCATCGGAAGCTCATTGTGTCGGTCCAAACCAAAGGCTTTGACCCCATCCCTTACAACCTGGGCGATGCAATTACCGATCCAGGCAAACAGAGAGTCGGGGTTCTCGTTCTTGAGTGTCTCTTGGATTGGCCATGATTGCTCTAAGACTCGGCGGAGATTAGATGGCGTCCGATGATCGGAATGGGTCCCGTTGGACGTGATGCCGTTACTGATAGGAGCACTTTCGCTACCCAAAAGCTCGATGAATCCAACCCTTAAATTCGTCCCGCCGCTTTAGTAAAAGTTAGCCCTTTAGAAAATTATCAGAATGTAGCTCAACCCAGGGTAGCATACATGTCTATCGCGAGATACCTAGCAAAACATAATTAGTGATTCAAGGCCCAATATTTAAACTAGGTTTCAAAGTCAACAAGTAGCAGCATACCGCCCTCTCTCGCAGCCCCCAGTTGGGCGTAAGATGGATTCGGATATAGGTGTAGGCAGAAACTGGGTGAGGGACTCGGCAGCCAGGTGACGGAAGGTGTGGTATAGCTCGCGGGCGAGCACGTGGGCCTTTGCGACATCGATATGTATGGGCTTGAGGAAGTGTTCTAGCTGAGGCGTTAAGGGTGCAGTAGAAGTAGAAGCAGAAGCAGACATATTGTCTATTGATACCCCGGCTCGTGCCATCGGCTGGCCATGTAATGCAAGTACATATATGTCATATACGTTATGGAGCACGTAACAGCTGGCGGCGAAGACCAATGTGTCTGGTATCTGGTGTCCGGTGTCGGTAGATGGAGCTGGTTACTATATTAACCTTGGACGGTTTCAATTGGTCTAGTCTTCACCGGGACTGGCAGACGAGACTACTTTACTTGTAAGGGCCCTTCCTGTCCACGGCCGGCCGTCAGGATAGATTTATATGCACCCAGCAATCCAGCAAAAGGGTAATAAAATAGTAACCTACACAGTAGTAGTAGTAGTAGTGCTTGGCTTGATGTAGGTATGCAGATGTAGGTAAGGTAGGTAGCAGTTGGATCAGAATTGCCGACTCAGGAAACGTTGCAGTTGTCAGGGAACATGGCGCAAGCGTCCCTGGCTAGGCACTGCTGATTGCTGATTGACGTACGTGGGGAAAGCTACAGTTACCCAAGGGAGGCCATGTCAGATCACCTGAGGTTTTCGTAACAACTACCTGTCTGTCTTATTTATCTGTCTATTTGTCTGTCTGATTGTCAGTCTGTCTGTACTATGTAAGGGGTGTGTGTGTGTGTGTCCTACCTAGGTCCCACGGTGCAAACGACGAACATGGATGATGATTTGAAACGGCCCAGTGCCAGAAGATGCGAGGACACGAGGACGCAAACAGACGTGCCTATGGTGCGAGAAGATATTCGGTACAGATTCGGTAGTATGCTCGGCGGTTTGTTTCAACGCTGTCTGCATCTACAATATGCAACCGGTCTGGGCCCTAGGCCGACTGGAATGAAGTTCGATATATACCTACCTACGGATGGAAACGATCGACTGGTCATATATCCTCGTTGCCGACATCCATCATGTTACCGCTTGATGTGTAGCAGATGTGTAGCAGCGAGAAAAAGACCTGCCGATAGGTAATTTATTACAACCTCAATCTCGGGGATTTCCCTTCCTTCCAAGTTCACCATTGTGAGCCCTTGTGACTACAAATGCCTGTGACGCAAGTGGGAGTGAGGGTGCAGCATGCATCGGGCAATTTCAGCATTCCAATATCTAATTTCAGCCACCCGATACACTGCAACCTACAGTACCCTACAGTAGCGCCCGTTATCGTGAGACACGGACATCTTTAACACATATATGTACTTGTGTACCAATAGTAGCAGATAGATTGATGTGATGATCTCTATAGCACTTACCTAGGTATACAGCACTGTCTAATGCAGGGACTTGGGTACCCTAACCTAGCTGAGGTTAAGCGGTTCCAGCCTGATCACCTGCCCCATAAGGCCCAGCCCAGCCAGGCTACTTGCCTAACCTTAGGTACCTACAGTAGGTACCTACACACCTACACGTAGTGACCTGTACAGCCTGTACAGCGCCACACCCAAATGGACGTAGTGGGTACCTACCTAGGTAGGTAGTAATCCATCCTCATCCTCGTCGCATGTCACCCGGCTATCGTCAGCAGACTGACTCCTCGACCTTCCAACTCTATCTCTATTATCCTTCATTTCCCCGGCAGCTAATACTTCGCTTTCGTGCTGGCGGCTTCGCATCGTTTCTTTGTATTATACTTGTCGTCTTGTAAATATTGCAGATAGATAGCTCTCTTTGAATCCCAACGTCTCTTAATCTATTTTAATTCACACACGGCGTGTCCAACCAAGATGGCCGCTAGAATCGTCCTCCCCGTCAGTGAGTATTACCTCGAGCCATCGTCATTCTCTATCGCCGAAGCGAGTTATCATATCATATCGCACAATTTGTCACACTAAATGACATCTACTGATTCGTCAAATGTGTGTAGTGGAGGATAAACGACCAGTACGGAACCGAGCTCGCCGTCGACATCGACCGCTACTATACCTCCTCGTTATCGCTGCATTTATCTACGGCCTGTACAACTTTGGGTATTTAATCTCGTTCAAGGGCGCATTTCCATCGCACAGCATCGAACACGTCCCAGCCTCCGATCCCCTCGCCGGCAACACCGCTCAACATGCCGAACCTGCCGCTACGAGGGCCCTAGTCCCCCTGGAGGCTCACATAATCAGCAAGTGCCCAGACACGAGAGACTGCCTCAAGGAGCTGCTACTCCCAGCTATGATCCAAGTATACCAGAAAGTGAATTTCACCCTTACTTACATCGGAATGCCGACCGAGAACGACGGAGTTGAATGCAAACACGGCCCCGGGGAATGCATGGGTAACATCATTGAACTCTGTGCTCACCAGCTGTACCCAGACCCCAAGATATGGCTCGGGTTCACCATGTGCTTAACTAAGGATTATCGTTCGATCCCTCAGCGCGAATTAGTCGAAGATTGCGCTCTCGAACATGCCGTCGACTTCGACAAGATTAACGAATGTGCCACGAGGGATGACGGCGCATTTGGCATGGACATGCTACGTGAAAGCGTCAAGCGATCTGCCAGTGTATGTTCAACCCTTGATCCAGCATCGTCATGAAGTTACTAAATTAAATTTATCTTCTACAGCTAGGCATCTCGACGAGTTGCACCGTGCGACTGAACGACGAGACGTTCTGCGTACGCGATGGTGGAGAATGGACAGACTGTCCGGGCGGATCATCCGTCAACGACCTCGTCATCGCGGTAGAGAAGCTTTACCGCTCTTCTTGAGAGGCTCGAAGATATCCGCCCACAGATCCCCCGCCTCGCCCACCGTATAGCCTATCGAAATACTTTCCATGCCTGTCTCTTCGTCCCCCGCCATGCTCTCGAGCTGCTCGATGATGGTGTCCATGCCGATTGCTTTGCCCACCGATTGTGTCCCTGTCGCTTCCAACGTGACGTGAACGACGTGAATGTGGAAATGGTAGTATGTCGGCTGGTAGTGGCAGAACAACTTGAGCTGATCCTCCTCAATCTGCGGGTATGTCTTGATCGTCGCGTCAATCAGCTTGGCTCTCATGTGTCGGAGCCAGGGGAGATGCTTCTTCTTCAGATCGCGTAAACTCCAGAGATCCCGCCGCTCAACTATCCCCAGCAAATGTAATGCGTCAATGGTCTTCCGGTCCCAGTGCAAGTTGGGCAACAAGAGGAAACCCTCGTCGCCATCCCGTCCGAGCGGTGTCCTGTATATCACGTCCTCGACTTCTTTCCGCCCTTCGATAATGTTGTAAATCCAATTCAAACGGCCTTCTTCGCGATTCGCCTGCATAAACGGTCGCACCTTGTCACGGTATATCTCGGGCGTTTCGGTCACGTAGCGTACGCCTTGACGACTGTGCTTCTTGACGTGTTTGTCGGTACAAGGGCAGATAAGGTCGATCTTGAAGTCGGCGAACCTATCCTTGTCGTTGTCCTCGCTCTGGAGTAGTATGGGGCCCCCGGAACCGAGAAACCACGAGTATATGTCGTTGTTCCCTAGATTTGTCAGGCTGCGTAGGTTGGCGGGTAGCGCGGATAGGTACTCGGGTGCGTCGGGGAATGGAGCTCGGTCGAGAATCAGGATCGCGGGCTGCGAGTCTACCTGGCCGTAGAGGTTTATGCGTCGACCGCCTCCGTCTGTTGACGCGTTAGCTTTCATCCCACGACTTTGCATGCGTTCTAACGAATGTTGGGCAATGATTAGTCCCATGATAGCTTGTTTTGCTTGCTCACCTTGATTCAAGATGCGTTCGAATTGGAACTTGGGAATGAGCGCCTCAGCTCGTCTTTTGCTGTCGTCGGTAGCAGCCATTCTGGGATACTTTAGGGCGAAGCTTCTCCTCGAATCAGTTATAGAAAGAAAAGAAAATAGAATCTATTGGCCGGAAAGTCTATGTAATCCTCTTTTTCGTTGGTTTATCTACTTAGGTATTCACCGTTTGTTGTTGATGCCGTATCGGAGCTGGGCGTGCTCTGCTCAGCTTATCGGCGCTATCAGCTGCGACCCCTCCCTCCCTTCCTCCCTCTGTCGGTGTGACTCCAGATCAGCATCAGCTTACTGCAGGGACCCGTCCGTGGGGTAAGTCCCCCACCATCTGTCTGTCTGTATACTTAAGTAACGTCATAAGATATACTTCGTAAGTCAAGGCCTGCCCGGAAATATTCAACATGTGAGAAGTGAGAGGTGTTCATGTAAGCGGAATGCATATGCAATTGATTGCTGATTCATGTGTCTGATTACTCATACATACATCTATGATCTTATTTACACGTATCTTGGCTTTGAGCTTGGCTAGGTGTCTATTCTATCCGGTGTTGAAGACAGCTTTACGTGTCGTGTCAGCATTGCTAGCGGGCATGGAGTTTATGAAGTTTTGTCCCCGTGTTTAGTTCGAAGATATTGGACTCGTTTATGACGTTGATCAGTCTATTTTGTGAATAGGTATTGCTATACAGAGTGTTCACGATAGCAGATCTCGGTGGATATTACGCCCAGGTGCTGCTGGTGGCTTGTGGTAGGTATAGAAGATAGCGTCTGAGGTGCGTAGGTATTTAAGGCAAGAGTAGATGAGAATTTGCAATGTGGTATCAGATTTCAGTTACTTGAAGCCATGATACTGCGCAAAGGTTCTTGTCGTATTAACTTCATCATGTGTACTTCTAATTTAGATGAGATGAATAGGCCCGACTCAGAGCATTGGATCGCCGAGCTGTAGGTGTCCTGCAGGTTGCGCGACGGCGAAGAGAGATCGGTGGTTACTTGGATAGTTTCTTTTGGTGCGCAGTATGTTGGCATATCAACTTCCTTGCGTTACGTTTGAGTCGTCAAGAGAGACTCCGTTTCAACGCCGCACAAGTGCTCAAACCACGGACAGACTCTGCCCTCTAGAAGCTCAATCAACAGCCAAACACAGAAAAAGAAAACCAAAGCATAAGTAAAAATAGATTTGGCCCTCCAGATTATGTATCACTTGATGCTCGCTCTTTTTCCTAATTCGTTAATTGATTGACTGGCTTGCAACTAGAATCCCACCCCCCGGGAAACCTCCAGCGTTTGAGGCTTCTTGTAGATAGCAGGTTTGGCAAATCAGGAATCAAGTTAAATATAGACCTCATATAGAATGCCTTGGCACGGGCATGTTACCACCACCGAGTTCCTTCTACGTTCTCCAAAGACTAATTGTTGCGTCTTTGGTAACATATCTTTCCCTCTTAGTCGTTTGCAGAAAACCTAGAGCCATTCTCACAAGACGCCATCATACCCTTAAAGGGCAAATAATCAGGTTCATCCGGCCGACTCTTCCGCCTTAGCAGCACCTTAAACAGCATCTTCTAGCTCATTGAAGCAAGCCATACTCCGAAAAAAGCCAGACACGTTACCTTTCCTTATCTTGCGTGAGCATCCCCAAGATAGAGGCGGTGATTGTCTCATGCTGAAAAATCATTGGTAATAACCCGAGTGCGGGGGGGTTGAGTAGGCGGTTACATCGACTTGTGACGGATGTCGTTGGTGGAAAATAAACCCTCGACAGCAAATGGGTGAACCTGGGCTCCAGCGCTATCCCTGGTAGCGAGCTGACGTAGTCACCTATCTCGCTCTTAATTGCAGCCTTCGGCGAGCTTTGTAAAAGAGCCTGAATGTGTGAGTTGACAAATACTTAACTCGCACGAAGGCATGCCATTACAAGCACGTATTGTAAAGCATCAAAGACGCGCATAATCTAGCTCGGGGATTGCGTTCTTGAATAGTTGTTTTGAAATTTCTCTTTTTAAAATCAATTTGTTTACTTTAATCGGACATCTTTCCGGTCTGCGAGGTCTCGCGCTACTCGAACAAACTCACAAGAATAAAGGAGTGACAAGAATCCTAGCTTTAAACAGCCTGGCTTATAGTTACAACCTCTTTCGATAGCCGTCAATCACGATGTCCTCATCCCATTCATTGTCAAGTACCTTCCGGGTTCTCCTCGATATAAGGCCGTAAATGAAGAAGTAGAGAAAAAAAAAAAAAAGGTCATGAAAACATACACAATCTCACAAGCACTGAGAATCCAGACCCCTTGCCAGACAATGTCTTTACCGCAAATCAGCCGCTAGACATGAAGTTTTTTTCCTTTGGGGTGTGGGGGATAACACAAGAACAAGAGAAAAGCAAAGGCCAGTCCACCGCAGAACCTGTCTCCATGTTTTTGACAGCCGACCAGAAGAAAAGATCCCCTCCACCCCAACCTAAAACACCGAGCGAAGTGAAGATATCTCAGAACAAAAAAAAAAAACATATCATTCAATTTGGACGCCAATCTTCGCCATCTTTACCAGAGCAGGGGAAAAGGGAGGGGTATTTTATGATGACGAAACAACTTCAAAACACACAGAGAGAGAGATAAGAGAGAAACTAGAATTTGGTGGACAGAAGGTTTTGGGAGTGGGGAAGAGAAACGTTCACGGGGTCGTCATCCATCAATCCGATTCAGAGAGCCAGGCCGCTGCCGTCTCCGGTCCAGCGGTAGAGAGCCAACAGCTCGCGGCGACGCTGGTGCTGCTCGCCGAGGTCTTCGGGCACGCGGCCGCGGACCTGGGCGAGGGCGCTGCGCATGACTCTGCTGAAGTTACGCTATTCCAAGACGCGTCAGTCGAAGTGTCTTTTGTATGAATGAATGGATCGGGGGAAAAAAAGAGAGAGAGAGAGAAATATAAGGCAGGAATGATAGGTAGGGGACTTGTCGGCTTACCTGGTATTCGGTGCTCAGCGTGACGACGCAGGCCTCGTGGGCCCGGATGATGGTCTCGCAGGCGCGAACGACGCTGGCGGAGGCCTCGCCCTGGAGCTTGTCGGCGATGAGCAGGAGCAGGAACGAGCCCTGGAGGAGGTAGATGCCGTAGAAGAAGGGCATGAACTCGAGGCCCGGGTCGTACTCGAGGATGTTGCTGATGGCCTCGGCGGCCGACACGGCGTGGCCGGTGGCGGTGATGAAGCTCTGGGACGAGATCCACAGGTCGTTGTCGTCTAGCAGGTTGATCGGGTCCCACTTGCTCGAGAGGAGGATGTGCAGCACATGCATGACGTGCGTGCCGTAGGACACGACGATGCGGGTTTGGATGTCGGATTCCGTCATGCGGGACGTGTTGGTGTGTACGGAACGCACCGACGACGAGTCGAGGTGGTCTAGCTCGGAGGGCATCTCGAGCGTCGCCGACTGCTCGTTCTTGTCTTCGGAGCTGGCGTTGAAGTGCCGTTGCTCGAAGTTCTTCAGGCTCTCTTCGTAGATCTCGAGGTGTTTGACGATCTCGGCTTGTTGGTCGTCCCACTCGCGCGCTGGCCTGAAGCCGACGCCGAACCGGGGGTGGTTACGGGCGTGGTGGAGGTCGACAATCTCGCCCAGGATGGTCATCAGCGGTAAGAAGTACCCAAAGATACTGTGACCAGTGCACTTGAACTGAGGCCCGCGGGCTCGGCCACCATCCTCGGTCAGCTCATCGCCCAGAGCAGGATCTGTCGCGAATGGGCCGAAGTTTCCGTTCTGCCACTCCGTGTCGTCCATGGGCTGGAGCAGACCTTCGCATTCGATATCTAATAGAGATAGGGGCCGGTTGTAGCAGAGAGCCAAGTGGCGATCCATGACATAAACAAGCCACCATATCCGCCTGCGCTCCTCTCGCTCCTCTTCGCTAACAGTGCCGCTGCTGCCCTCGTTTTCGAGCTCTGCCGTTATGTCGCCGGCGCTGTCGACTTCGTTCTCGTCCTGGGTCGTCGTAGGTGGATTTGGAGCCAACTCTCGGCCTAGTTTCAACTCTCTGGCGAGAGACCATGCCGCATTCCACCACCGCATGCTGGCCCCCTTATATTCACTCGCCGATACCACTGTTGCCAGGTGTATGTATGTAACAACGTCGTCGAGCGAACCGGCAGCCCCGAAAGCCCCAGGGTCCCCCCCACTGATGTTCTCCATATTCATAGAGCTGGGAAGATTTACCCCGAGGCCCCCTAGAGAAACACCGTCGATTGTAGGGCTCGATAATGGTGAGGTATCACCAGATGATGTGTGGATTAGGGGCTTCAGCAGGTTAACCGTCAGCTCAAGCAGCTTCTGGCAGATCTTTCCCCTGGCTGATGGGACTTGTGTCAAAAAGGGTGCGTCGCTTGTCTGTGCAGCTACCCAAAGCATACTCGCCAATAGAGCCGGTTGGCACTGTCGAGGTTTGCTCGGATGTAAGAATGACCGCTTTCTAAAGATGAATCCCAGCACGTATGGCGACATTGGATGAGCGTGAGCTGATGAGGAGCTCGAGAAGTATAGATCGATCAAATCGCAGGCCAGGGAGACGGGGATTATGTTGCCGAGGTGCGGTACAAGAGGGTTCAGCACAGGGTATCTTAACTGCTGGTGGTAGGCATTCTGCGGGATATGTGTTTGGTATTGGGGTGGTGGTGAATTCATATTCATCCATCCAGGTGAACCGGTATCACCGCCGAGTTGATAGGCGCCCATTGGACTAGGTTCCATGCGGAACGCTGCTGGAGCATTTGAAGAGTAGCCGGTTGGGCTGTGGGCCTGGAGAGCGTACGGAAGATCAGGATAGTTAGATAGACTGCCTTGGCCGGCTCCGTAAGCCCCGTGTGACGGGTTTCCCATCAATTGACTAATCGTCTGCCTGTCGAATGGATTATGGATGTTGCCGTATCCATTAAAGTCGATTGGTGCTGGGCTCTCCATATGCTCCCTATCCAGAGCTAGAGAGTGACCGGCTAGGTTCGCCTGGTGAGAGCCAAAATCAGCTAAGCTATCAAGGCTCCCTGTCCTCTGACTACGCTCCAAAGCATCCTCATCAATCTCGGCCATGGCCTTGTCAGAGGAAGCATTCTGCTGCTCCTGCTTAGCGGAAGCAGCATCTTCTGCTCGGCCTTCGGTGCTCGATCCATTGTCGTCGTTATGCTCGGGTGTTTTCTGGCCATTCTGGCCCGCAGCCGCTGCTGCTTGTGCCGCTGCTTGTTGAGCAAGGTCTTTCCGTGACGCCTTTCCACGTTTTTTCCGTTCGCGAATGTACTCGCATCCAAGCCCAAACTCTTATCAATTGTTAGCTACCATAGTGACACTCTGGATATCACGAAAATACTATATCCTACCTATACAGTGAGCACAGGGGTGCTGTCCGTCACACTTAGTCCTGAGCTGGTTACATTGATCACAGGCCCTGCTGATCCTTCTTCTTATGGGCCCAGATGACCCTGTTGTTCTCGTTCCAGGCCCGCCATATGGGTGTTGACGGTGCTTCTGCTGGGGCGCTCTTGTAAGATGAGGAGCGTGGATACCGACATGTTGTTGAAGGTGCTGGAGAGCGTATTGAGGTCCATGGCCGAAGGTATCCAGACCGGCTGCATGGAGATGACTTCCAGGAACATGGGTGTTTGACAAGATGGCATTCGACGGTATCGAGTGATACGGCGAGAACCGTTGAAGCGGGTTAGACAACATTTTTTCCCTTTCTTTTTTTTTGAATGATTCGGCTATTGTATCAATCTAGGTAGAATAATTCTTGGCCAATATAATTATCTAATAGGCGACCATCGCAAGACTTCCAGACTTCGAACGAGCGCGAGCAGTTGGGTGAAGTGTAGGTGCATCCAGAATGTGTGAAGTCTCAACCAAGCCGGGGAGAAGCGAGATGGGTAGAGCTATATGCTCTATGGAATAGTGACTATTAAGCTTTGCTTTGCTTTGACTATAGTTGCCCAAGGACGGCGGTTTGACTAAGGAACGGACCGATACCCTCTTGTTAATAATGGAACTAGCAGCATGAGCATAATGATAGGGTGATCAGCATGATGGGCTCAGAACAGCAAGCAGCGAAAGTGATCAGCACAATTCTGGTCGGACGGCACAAGTGTCCATGCAGGATACAGGATAAGTAGGGTTCCAGACGGGTAGCGGGGTTGGTGTAAGAGCGCGAATGAGTGGGTGATGGTTGATATCCAGGGGTTTGACAGCTCTTTCGATCAAGACTTGGTGTGCTAATGGTCACGTCCCGGAGAGCGTCTATGACTGAGCCCTCGGTAGCCTCTCCAGGGCATGTAATAATAACGTACAGGTTAACGTCAGGGATACTAAAATGCTCGGAGGCACGATGGGCCAAGGGATGACCAGAAATGTCCGATCTGATGAAAGCGATATCCTAGCTCTAGGCTGCCCGCCTTTTTCTAACGACTGCTTCAATTCCGTGTGCTTGGCATGCATATAAAGAAGGGGTTCCTACCCTTCTCCAACCTACTTCGATTGGTGAGCCCAGGTCCCTCTGTGCCAGGGCAATATAGAGAGGCAGAGTAGGTATATATTGTGCTTAATATACAAGCACGGCACAATGCTATTCTGTGGCAAGTGAAGCTACTAACTTGTTGGGGAGAGAGGTCAGAAGTTTAGTAGCGTTTCAAGAACGGTCATTCAAGGGGGACCGCGCCTCGACCTTGCTTGTTATATGGCCTGCTTCGTGACTGAGATGGCCGGGAGCAAGGATCTAACTGGCTCGGAGGAAACGGGCTAGGAGTTGTCGGCCTACATAGTACACTACTAGACAAGATGTGGGCATTCCAAGCAATTCACATCGGCAGGGCATCACGACCCACCGCTCAACACGGCGGCAACAGCATTCAGGTATAAGTCTGTGTACTGATAGAGAAGTATTTCACCTAAACAAGCTTCTCTACAGTTTGCTTAAATCGATACTTCTAGTGTAGTGCTTCTGATGGGGCCACATCTAGCCTAGTAGCTACATCAAGTTCACAAGCATGAGTCAGGACTATGTGTGCTAGCTTAGCAGGAAAAGATACCACGATTTCCGTGGGGAACTAAGCATCGTTTGGGGTGTGCTGGCGCCAACAAGATAGGCGTACAGCATATAAGTATGCCATTCACACAGCACGTTCATACGACAGCCCACCATCGTCGCAGCTGTCGAGGTGAGAAAACGCCGGGGAGACGAGAGTGGTCTTCATGATCCGGATCGGTCGACGGAGTGCTAATATAATATGGGGCAAAAGAATATCAGAGGAGGAAAAGGGTAGCCTACCCCCCAGCTTTTCCGCGGATCCGTGCCACCCATGGCGATCAATGCAACCAGTCAGTCTTGGCAAATAGTCACCTTTCACTTTCGGTAGTTCACAGCAGGTTCAGCTTTTGGCTCAACAATATCACCACAACAGTAAACGCCGATGGACTTATCATGGCACTTCTATCTCATGAACCAGAATATTGTAAGCTTGCCAAATCTCTTGCTGAGATTGGCCGATGCTTCTTTAGAGGCAACAGAAACAGCACTTCATTAACGACGGCTTACTCAGGGACTTTTCAAGTTAAACATTGGCCAAAAGTGACCTTGGTGTAGGTAGTTAGCAACAGTCTGCCTAGCATCTATGATCAACATCCGGTAAGATCTTCGCCGTTCGTCTCTTTTGTCTCCATTCTTCGAGATTATACGACACGGAATTATTATGTAGGCCCGACTGTCAAGCTCAGTATCTCTTAATTGTCTGTCAAAATCAGCTCAGTCACAGTGATAGGCAAAGAAACAGGATATAAGTCTCGGTGTGGCCTGGCATACTACACCGCAATCACTTGCAACATAGCTCGTACCACATCCTTTCCACATATGATTTATATCAGGACGGATTTCATCAGGCGAGGTTTTTGGGCTCATCGGTACAGAGCCCACTATTTCGTATCGAACCGAGCCAGCCATACTCCGCGGTCTTTCTCATCCCAATTACTCACTCACATGTTAGACTGTAGATTGTTTTCATGTTTATTCTTCTTATATCAGCTCCTTCAACTATACCTATCAATGCGTAGTAGTACAAGCGCACATTATATTCATGCGGAAGACTCGGGCAAACACTTCTCTCCTTGGGTTGGTATCACAACATGTCAATTTTTGGCATTATTGCCAAGACGGACGGACGAATGCTTTTATACGTCCTATACCATCTCTATGCATACAATTTAGCATTTGCTCGCTCTACCTAGGTTAGGCAGCTGCTTATAATCGGGGGTTGAGAAGCCCCTCAGCTTCTCCGCGCCTCAACGTCTTTCTTGTTCGCCAACCCCTCACGAGTATGCAGGCTCACCATATGGCGCTTGCATATGTGCATATGCATCACATCGATTCGCTGTTTCCTGCATGCAGAAGCAGCACACCACTATGTTCTAGGAGGGTACGCGAGATGGTCGTACTCGATCTGCCATCACGGGGCCGTAACCTCAGGTAAGACGGGCCTGTGGGATCTCATACCACATCACCGTTATAGGTGCTGTGGAAACCGACATCTAGCCCTAGACACTTAAATTTTGCCCTCTATTTCATTCCCTCGGAAATTCGTGATGGATCCCTGTTTCTTAAGCTCTGACTACCGGAGTGCTATCGATCGCGTTAGCAGGCGAATGACTCCGCCAAGTAAGTATTCAGTCTCCCATCTCGCTTACCTATAGTAAACCAAGAAATGGGGAAAATACCTTCGAACGGACTAGTTCGAAAAACCATAGCCTAAGTCCCACCTTACAGTATTCATGTAGACTATTTTCAAGCGAAGCATTTCAAGTTCAAAGTTGTCTTATTCAGATGCCGTTTATTCTGTACCTATGTAGTTGCCTACGGTATGACAGTCTAGCAACAAATAAGGGCATGATCGTCCCCATTAGCCTGTTAGAGTGTGGGGATAGATTATTGATCTGGGGAGACGAGACGGCGCGCAACATTGTGTTGTGCGACCGACTAACAACGTAAGTGAAGATAGTCGAGGTAGAAGCGAGAACCATCTACTCAAGCCAAATGACATCATGCGAATGCAGATGACTAGAGATTCTGGACACACAGCAGGCACAATTAATTGAACAGCCATGATGCCATGGTAGCGAAGCTAGGTTCCTAGCTTGAGTGAAAGATCTTGATATCGCCGAAAGGGGCCGGTGGTCGGACCGAACTTCCAGTTGGTACCAGACTTGGCCAACCACTTCTCGCTACGACTTCCTATTCGTCGCTTAACATTACCAACTTCTCAGAAGCCAGTGCACTACGACACACTGAGCACCCCTCGAATTGATTCCCAAGTCCTTAATAGAGACTCTAGGGCAGAGTTCCTGCGTTCATGTTGTGGCGCGGGTCGACCGAAATCTTCTATTGATGCATCAAAGCTCATCTTGCTGCTACTACCATCTCCCATTTCCAACTGCCGATAGTCGAACAGCTTTTAAGGCGGTGCCAGTCTCCGTAGTTGGTGAGATAGGGCTATAACCCATGTTGCATCCTACGGGATTCACCAGAAAACTCCCGAAAAATAGGTAGGCGCCAAGGCCTTCACTAAACCTCATCATTTTTTGAATACGTGAAGTCCGGGATTGATGGGCGGTCAAAATCCCAGCGCTGCCTGGTTTTAAGTTCATCAGAATCCTTACTAAGTATACTAACACTTTAAGACAGTGAGGAAATAGCTTAGAATACCTATGTGCTTCTTATTTTCTCACGGAAGCGGTCGCAGGCAGCGTTTGGACGCGAGCCAGAAGTTTCATCGCCTACACAGTAATTACAAGACCATAACTACCCACAAAGAGTAGGCATTTACGAGACCGCCCTGAAATGTATTTTCATGCATTTTGTGGTAGGAGTATACTTAAAGCCCATCTCCACCACTAAATGATTAGACACGCCATTGGTCAAGCGCACGTATGGTACTTTTGCCCTATGGAAATAACGAGGAGAGCTGAGAGACGATCCAAAATCTACTGATTAGGGTCTGGCATAACACCCAAATTTTGTCTGGTAATATCTACTTAAGTCAGCTCTCGTATGAACCATCCGATATGAGATTGGCTCACTTCACCAGCTTGTCATATTCAGAGAATGGTACCTGAGCACGCTAATGCTTAACATGACCACATATAGCACCAACAGAGTCATGCCTGCACACTAAGCATGATGATAATGTGAGATGCGCTCAGAGTTCACCGTTACAACGTAAGCCGCCATCCCGACAACGGGAATCTTGGACCGAGAGCCCACCACCGGCTAGATCAGATACTTACTAACACGCTGTCTATCCACGATATCTTACAGCACTGCTTCAATCCAAGCCAACCACAAGCGTTGCTTGCCGCTAGGCGCCGGGAAGCACTAACATCGTGGTGTGTAGTGTACACTATAATATGGTAGGACTGCAGGAACACGAGAACAGCGCGCCGTAACAAAGTGGCATTGGCGTCACAAGAGCGTCAACACCTTGTGGCGTACCGGGCTATGAGGTGGTATTTGTGCCTGTTTGGGCCACCTGATGGATCCGTCATACTTCTAACCAAGGTCATGAGCATCATCGAGCTCAAACTCATCTCTCGTAGTCTCAGCTGGAGGAATTGTATTCACCATGTATGAAGTCTTGCTGACAGGCGCGCTATGGCGCTTAACAGATTAACATCACCGATTACAGCAATGAGCTAAGACACAGTGGTTTCCACAGGCCGAAACGATATTTACATTGCTTTGGCCGGTATTTGAAGGACATTCTACGGAACTTCCGGCTTTAGACTACAGCATAATAGCATGATACAACTATAGATAAGGAACCACGTCCCCAGGATGGTGGAACAAGGACATTAAACAACTACCGAGGCGCTAAAAATCTAGGACCGGTCAAAGACGATTGACAGTGTTGACGCGGTTTTAATATACGAATGTTGTATCGTTCGGCCCCAAGGCCTGAAACAGATGTATGTATACGCGCGCTTGTGATGCCTCCGAGGGTTACCTATTACCCTTTATGATACATCTGCGCATCCATCATTACTGAAAGTTTGCCCTCAAGAGAGTAAAGAGGGAGTTTATTATCTGCCGGCGCTCTCGCTTGCTTGACGAAAGCTTCTCGGAAATGCAGCAAGGATAAGTTAAGCTTGCATTCTCCACGATGTTACAAAGTCCCGAGGTTCCATTCGGTAATGACAAAAGCGGGAATTGGGTAAGACAGAGAGAGTGAAAGCCTTCAAGCTTTCCACGTGTAAGCCCGGGCAAGAATGTTTGTGTAGGCCATCCAAGTTGTCAGAAGATGTCTTTTCTTTCGGATTGGGTGCCGAACACGACGTACAAGCTTCGATGTTACGCTGGAATGACGGGTTGCCTTCCAGATCAGCCATGCCCGCGAGACCAGCAGGGATTCGCTTGGTGGCCTACCAGCAATCTGGGGTACAGTAGCTCACGAAGACTAAAGATCTCTGGGTCAGGGTCTCCTAGGCACATTACATAACACCATCAACTGCCGTGTTCCTGAGGGGGCTGTTCATGCGGCTCACTATACCTAGGTTAACCCTCCCTCGGTTCTGTCCTCGGAATATCTCGCTATAGATTGCCACATTCGTCAACACATGTACTGATGATGGGCGTTTATTGACATACTTGTGGCGCTACACCTCATGGCCCATTGCAGGCATGACTTTCCATCCTTAGGTCGTATTTCTGCATCATAGAATGCTTTGCCCCGGCCGTTGAACCATACTTTATGATATCCTGGATCTGGCCACCTCTCAGACCTCTCTTACCCCCTCGCTCAACCAGTCCCGCTGTACCTCTTAGGGAAATACGTATAGGCCCAGAATCGACGTTAGCAGCTACAGGTTAATAAGTACTTCCTCCGGAAAGGTCGTAAGGCGTGGCGATCACCTGACTTTGGTCCAGTTCCTTGCATGGGTTTGTCGTCTCAACTGGCACCCTGCCAATGCAACCTCTATCTCCCGTTTAGCAGTCAACGCTCAATACCACGCAGAACATGGACGGCCACCTGGAGCCGTTGACAGCCGACGATCAAACCCAGCGCGATTCGATTATAATCTAACTTGCGGAGACCCCGGATCGACGGTGACGGTGTTTTCCGTTCCATCTTCAACATCAGACCACGCTGATGCTTAAGAGCGATCTAAACCTCCACCACTGTTGCCACGCCATTGAATCGTAGTGAACACCTCTGTCAGCATAACGTGGTTGCTACATCATGATACCAGATCATGTGAGGTCATCCATTGCTCCGGATATTGACGTACTCTAGTCCTTTCTATTGCAAACGATCCGCCACTGTTAGTCTACTGTATGTTGAAGATTCCGCAGTAGGTGCCAATATGGGATTTCTATTAGCACTCGATAGAATGTGATAGTATGTACTTCTGAAGACTCTAGCGTATGCGGTCTCCGGTAGGCACTAGCATATCGATGTCGTCTAGTCTTCAAAACGGTAAGGAAAGGACTTTTTGCCATATTGTCGTGAGCAGTGCAGCACGAATAAAGTGGTTACAGGATCAAACTAATACAGTAACGATTATTATTGAATTAAATCGTGTTCCTTATCGTTTCACTAATACATATTCCTCTAAAAGTGGTACGCATGGATATAGCTCTATATATTGCCCAGTTCGAGAAAGCAGTTTGTTTTACACATCTTAGATCTCAATAACAGCAGGGCAACTAGATATTAAATCAATATGGTCAGCACTAAACGTAAAATTCATCGCTCCTTCTTCATATAGGCGTCCGTAGATCATCATGGACTGTCCTCGGAAAAGGAAATAAAAGCCAGTAGGCCAGTAGATATATATCAGGACTTTTCTTTATTCCTATAATTGAATATAAGGGAAAGCAAAGGAGCTCAATCCACTTGTCTCCTTGTAAATTCGACGGTAGCTTTCCTATATCGATTAAGGGGTTACTTTCGAAACGACCTTGAGTGTCTGGGATGGGCGGCTGATGAACAAGCATACATCAGACGAACATATCCCAGACACGACACGGCACGTGGGAAAAGCCAAGATTCACCAAGTCCCAAGATTATAATTCATTAATCAATCTATAAACTTTTCCGTCCCCATCTCAGTTCCGGTATCAAGACGATTATCTTTCTCCAAGAGATCCTGGATTTGCGATCCGGACTCATCAAGCACCGTAATATGCCTTACCACTCCACACCAGAGCGTAATTACAGATGCGTCATGCACAAGTGTTGGACAAGAGTCCCCGTCCCCGGATCTACGCCCACAAGTCTCACCTCAATCTCAATATAGTTCTCGAAGCTCTTGAGACGCGGACTCAAATCTCATCCGATGTCGACACGGCTCAACGTATTAAACATCGCTGTATTTAATTTTTCATCCCATCTTGCCCCAGTGTAGATTTGATCGGCCGTGCAAGGGACGCACAGACAATAGACATAATGAATACTCCCAGGATACTAGATGTACGCTGAACTAAGGCATCAGATGCTCTATTGAAGGATTCAAGAACGGGATAGCTGATACCAACTCTGCGGGACCATCTCGGCCAGAACCAAGCCAAATAACGGGCTAAGTACGAGCCGCGCTGGAGTAGGATAACACGACAAGTCAATACTAAATTATAATCGGACACGCTTTTACCCAGAGATCTATCCCATTCAGTTCCCATTACCAATTAGAATGCACAGCGGTACGGGATGCCACTTTACGCGTGCCCTCATATGCACCTTTCCGCTACCCGTCTTGCTTCCCTCGCCTTACCTTATCTTCCTCCCCTGAGCAAACTAAATCAGTTGGTCATTGTCCAAGATCGCCCTGCATCTCTCCCGTGTGTATAGCAGTTCATCCTCAGTTTCAGCTAATGCAATACCACATGAGATGGCGTGCCTTGCATGACCTGCACATATGACGCAGGAAGCCGCATAATAATCTTCCTCTTCTATCGTGTGATATCATTACCAAGACTTCATGTCTCTACTCTGAATCAGATACTCGGTCTCCGGTATGACGGGTGCAGACGGATGAAGTTATCTCCTTCCAAAGTCTTCCGAAAGAGGCAGACATCTAGGCTAGTTACTGGTTGAGACTTCGCACTCAAGCGCCTTAAGCTACATCCTGACTGGAAGCTATTGCTTGTTAGCATAGGCTACGGTTGCGCGCATGACGTTCACTTACACGGTAGTCAGCCGTATGTAAAATATCACGACGACACCGGTCCCAGCGGGTGCAATCTGAGGTCGGGTTTGCGATGAGAGGACAGCACCTTGACCAACTATCGAGTGATGCTCGTACAAGAAAATTTATCCCGTTGGGGACAGAGGAGCTTAGAGTACATAGGTAGCTGGAAGAGTCTGAGTACCTTCATCTCTAGCCTCTTAAACTTCACGCAGTAACCAAAGTCTTACTACATACACCATACCACATTCATGGCCATTGCTCCGCTATTCGTCTTCAACCAAGATGTACATAGCTGTTGACAGGAGACCTCCCTAGTGTCAATAACCTCCAGACGTAAAATCACTCTCCAGTATGAAGGGCGGAATTGCGAAGAACGAAGGCGAGAAAGCTCAAACAATACCATTCGAATGATAGGGGAAAGTTTAACCCATCTCAAATGTACATAATATCTATTTACTACATGCTCATTAAAACCGTGCCGAAAAGACTGAATCGGCGTTGGGCCCCACGGGATGGACAACGATCTCAGCCCCTATATATGTATCACAGTACTATACAATGAGTATAAGCGCGTAGGATCTCGACCTGATAACGTCGTTTCTATCTTTTAATAGCGTAGGGATTTTGTACTAAACTCCTATTCTCTCCCGTGAGAACATATAATGTGCATCACGTATCTCCTAATACACAGCTAAAAGCACGTCTGTAGGCGGCGTTATTTAGTTTTACATATCCCCAGTGCCACTAAGTGAATAATAAGTACTTCATAAATCACAGTAAGCACCAAATCTGGTTCAGATAACTGACACCGTAGAGCTATCATACCAGTAACTCAGACCTACCATCTCTAGCTCATCACGATCAGTAAATATCGCATGAAGACAATATAATTAGTAGCTATACATCTACTCATCGTCTTCCCTTTAATAAATCGAACCTGGACACTTATTTCACTCTTCTCACTATCCTCATCACCCTAATTACTCTCACCCACTGTGATATTTAACGCTCTCACGACATTGTAAATATACCATAATCCAACTATTTCATCTGAGTCATAACTCAACTCGAATAGCTGCCATAAATTAGTCACTGCCGCACAAGAAACCCCATAGAAGGCGAAACTCTACATCCCTGCCTCCGATGGCCGGGTTGTACAGGGCACTTTATATTCTCAGTTCACGATGAGGTGCCACTCACTCATCAATGAAGAAAACGCTGAAGTATATCCATGAGAAACCGTATGCCAGAGAGACCCGGGTCTCTTGCGTAGTGAGCATTCCCAACATAACTATCCGACAACCGTTCTTAAGCAAGTTAAAACACATTCATCATAGTGATTGACGAGCTGCTCGCGTGAGATAAGTTTTCGCTAGTCATGTTCGATATATAAGTAGGGCCCTGGGCGTTTGGCAAATGGGATGAATGGCTATGAAGAACCCTTCGGCTACGAATCTAAGAAACATTTCTACTCTTGTACTTATCACTTCGCACCTCTTCTTTGATTCACTCGATGGCATGAATTCCTCTCGATAGAAGTTCGCAACTACTTCAACACCTCAATCAACCCACACTCAAAAGAGCGCTCCGCCACCCCTTCAATCGCAATCCTCATCACACGAAACTTTCCACGCAGCGGATAAGGATATAAAGCACACGGGTAATACATCGTATATAAAATTCAAAAGTTACTTTTTCTCCCCAATGTGAGATAAAACCCAAGTATTCAACCCAAAGATAAAAATATAAATAGTTAGTTATATATAGATATATATATATATAGTTAAGAGATAAATATCGATATATACTGCCCAGCAGCGCCGAACACGATGATAAATTTTCAATACAAAATTTAAATTAGAAAACCCAAGAAAAAAAAAAATACTAAACTTCGCCGGCTGTGGAGTATATATATAAGAAACCAAAAAAAAAACCCCCCAAGTTTTTCCAGACAATAGGTAACTAACACAGATGATGAAGAGTTATACAAAGCCGTAGTCGAAAAAAAAAAGATGTATGAATTTTACGACGACGCGTGTGCCGAGTTAGAACTACTATCGACCTTTTGTTCCGCGGCGAACTCCTTCGCCGGCGCGCGGACGGAGACGCCCATTTTCTCGCGTTTGGCCTCGATTCCCGAGGAGCCGGGGGGCGTGTGGCCGGCGGTGTTGGCCAGGTTCTGGTGTTCCTCGATGCCGTGCTGTGGGACGATGCGGTGGCCGTCGGCGACGGGTTCCTCTTTGGCCGGGGTCCAGGCGAGGAAGTCGCGGCGCACCTCGACGTAGTCGTACGCGAACTCGCCGAGCTGGTCGTCGTCCATGCCCATGAGCTCGGCTTCCTCCGAGGCGCGAAGGTGCAGGCCGGGGATGAGGTCGATCAGCTTCGCGATGATGGCGGATACCACGAAGGAGTAGGCGCATGTCGCGACGATGTACGCGATTTGGATGTAGAGCTGTGCGTAGTGGTGGTCTACCCAGCCACCAGCGACCACGCCGTTGTTCACGCCATCCAAGCCGACGATGTAGTTGGCGCCGAAGAGAGCGTTGAAGATGAGTCCTACGATGCCGCCGATCGCGTGTTCAGCGAAGACATCGAGAGAGTCGTCGATTTTGATCAGGAATTTAACTATCATGCAAGGTTAGAAGAAAAGTTAAATAGAATATGAATACGCAGTTTCCTCACCCTTAGTGCCAAAGTTGCAGCAAATGCCGGTGACAACACCGAGGATAATAGACGCCCAAGGAGGAATGAAACCAGATGCGGGTGTGGCTGCGACGAGGCCGGAAATGGTACCCGAGCACCAACCAACCATGGACCACTTCTTAGCCAGGCGGAAATCGAGGAGACACCATGTCATGGCGGCAAACATGGCCGTCAAGCAAGAGTTCCAGCAAGCAATGGTGGCACGCAAGTTAGCACCGAACGCGGAGCCGCCGTTGAACCCGAGCCAACCGAACCATAGGAAAACCGTTCCGAGGGTGACGAGAGAGACGTTGTGGGGTCGGAAGTTGAGCATCATCCTCTCGTGGCGACGGCCGAGGATCCAGGAGTACGCAAGCGCCGACATACCCGAGCCAATCTCGACAGGGCCACCTCCTGCGTAGTCCAACACACCGTAGTTGTAGCCCCAGCCGTTAATGTTCCAGATCCAGCACGCGAGCGGGCAGTAGACGATGGTGGCCCAAAAGAAGACGAAGATCATGGCTGGTAGCACACGACCGCGCTCGGCAACGGCACCAATCACGAGGGCTGCAGTGACACCGCAGAACATCATCTGTAGACCATGGTAATTAGTCATTCTGGTCCATAATGAATATATCTTTATCAAGTTTTGAATGCGAAATGCTGTGCTCCTCGTGAAGCGAGCGCGCTGGCCTTACCTGGTAGAACGAGTACAGCAACTCCGGGATGAGCGGAGAGCCCGGTGAGGGAACAGCCAATGTGTTCATGAGGCCGAAGTGATGTAAGTCGCCGATGAAGCCGTTCGTAGCCTTTGTGCTGAAGGCGAGGGAGTAGCCCCAGAAGTACCACTGGAATATGACGACGGAGAAGGACATCATGACGACCCATATGAGGGACAGGGCAGATTTTCTTCGCGACAGTCCTGAGTAGAGGAAGGCGATGCCCGGTACCATGAGCAATACCATGCATGCTGAGACGATGATGAAAGCCTGGTCTCCCGATTGGTACCATTGGTTCAGGTTCTCGGTTTCTACGCGGGAATGGTGTCAGTCATTGTCGTGAGCTACGTTGTGTGCTGCTTCCTCCGTGGCCACAAGCTGTGTCTCGCAGTATTCGGCACTCTCTGTAGAACTCTCTGTAGAACTCGCGGGGTGTTGAGAGAGAAAACATACTGGAGTCTCCTCCGGTCTCATCATTGGTGCCATTGAAGACGGCGGGCGCCCCCGTCCACGCGTAGGACATGGTGACGAAGCGGGACGTTCAAAGTACTGCGGACAGCCGGATTTCAAAAAAACGGATCGGGTTGAATGCCAATTGTACAAGTTGAGATTGTGTTTGGGAGGCCCTTTGCGTTCTTGGTGGTGTCTTTCCGCACGGCCGTGTCCTCGGCCGGGGTTTAGATGTGGCTTAACTAAGGAAAAAGGATTTGGAGTAAAAAGAAATGTATGTATGTATGTATGAACGAATTCAAAAGGAAGGGGAGAGGGAAAAGGTTATATCACATGGGCGAAGGACTAATGCGGAACTGCCCCTGCTATATACTTACTGACTGTAAGTACTACTTCTACTTCGATGTATGTCGAAATCATGGGCGTCGAACCAAACCAACAGACCACCTACTACTCGCAGTAGCTTAGAGACTAGAGTACGCAAATTGACCCAGCCGAGCAGCTAAGCACAGGAAACCGTGCATAACACGTACAGCGCATTCATTCACAGGGTCTCGAAGAGGTGGGATCTTCGTGGTCGTGGTCCATTGTTCATTGTGCCCATGGCAGACCATGGCTCACCATGGCCGCCCATGACAAGACATGGACGGCGCGCAGCCAATCAGGGCGGGCAAGATAAGGACTCCCCCAGATCCTTGTTAGCCCGGTACAAGTCCCACGCCAGCTCCGGCCGGGCTGGGAACTGCTCTTGACCTGGGTCCGTGGAACATGGGACAAGGGACATGGGGACAAATGGGGACAACGGGGACAACGGGCTGGATATGGGAGGCCCATGGGCAGAGACCCCCAATGTTGCTGCTAGGTTGGCAGGTTAGGTCTGGTTATGGTTAAATGTCTAGGCACGCTAGAAAAAGGGTAAGCCGCTTAGAGTCATTTCCTAGAGTCATTCCACCCCATTATCTAGCCCTTCAAGCCGCCGTATGTAATTAGATTATACATATAAAACAGCAAGCAACTACCTGGGTAGGTAGAGCGAGGTACGGGTAGCCGGGGATCACCGTGGTGTTTCGCATCACATCCATCCATACTTAGCCTCGGGCATCCGGTTGGTATGTAAGCCTGGGAGCGATATCGGGTCAAGTTGTCTTCGACTGAAGGCATCCCCGACAAAGAAAGGCGAAAAGCATCACGTTGTTCCACGGGTACATGCCTGTCCCTCCCTTCCTGTCTGTCTGTCTGTCTGTCTGTCCACTTACTCTACTTGCCTACCATTACCCACAAACATGTGACGCTCGAAAGACCTCATACACTCACTCACTCACTCACTCTCTTTCTTATCTATTTCACTCGGCCTGTGTACCTGGAAATGTGCTAGTCGTCATGCGTCGCTCAGCGAAAATGACATGCGTACTTACTATGTACAGTACAGTAGTAGTAGAGCATCTCAGATCTGGGATAGGCACGGCGCAGTTACTGTTGGAAAGATGTTATACATGTACATGGTGTAGTGTAACCGGGATAGGTTGGAGTAAAATGGTCTAGAAGACTGCCAAATCGAGCCTTGGCCCTTGGCATTGGCTACCTTTCCTCTGGTCTCTTTCGATCTGCCATGACTACTGCATGTCCAGGGGGGGTGTGGGAGACGGGGCCTTGAAATCGACGCTCCCTTCTCCTCCTCTCAGATCCTCCTCCTCCATGACGCAGGCCATGCGTCTGAAGAATTGCTAGCTTATCATCTCTATCTGCCTAGATAACAAAACGCAGGCACACTCCTTTTCTTTTTTTTCTTTTTTTCACCTGAAAGTTTTTCGCATGAACATTAATTGTACATTTATCGTGGGAGGCTATTCAAGCAAAAGGACCCTGTGAATGCCTAACGGCCCTCCTGTTTCCAAATGGGGAGCTAGGTGAAAAGCTCGAGCCCTCGGGACGGCAGGGATGCTCAGAATCTGTTACGAAATAGAATGCTCGGGGGCTTCGTTTCTATTTGCAATTGAGTTGCGGCGAACGAATCAGACTCGGCCCTCGAGCCCGAACAATCCCTATCGCTACTAGCAGTTCCTTATTTATAAGTACATGTAGCCGGACTAATACCAGAGTAAGTAAGGTAGGCGTGTAATGCGTGGGTAGAATAGAATTTCCCGCGTTTCGTTGGTTTCGTCCACCAAGAAGACAATTCAAGATGCGCAAGCCTCGCTGCTGAATGAAGCCTTACTTTATCGACTAGGTACGGTACCTAGCCTAGGAAAGCCTAGATTTTTTCAGCGCTGCAGAAACAGTCGACTGCCACACCAATAGGTAGCGCTGCCGAGAGTGCCCGTGATTGATATGGTAGACCATGCTTGTGATGATGATGATTACTGCAAAGTTAGGTAGGTTAACCAAGCATGACCTGCTACATGTAGGTATTTACAATTTCATGCTCTCATCCATCCGCAGGTCTCCCCACGTTGAGCGGCACTATCGAGAGGCACGACCAATTGCCGTTTGTCTCCTAGCGAAACGGATGCATGCATTGACAGGGGAAACAGAGGGTGGAATGGATGATGACTGCAGGTCAAGCGAGCCGACAGACTCGAAGTAGCTCACTAACAATTTTCCCCTGCGAGACTAACTTGCAGACTTGGAAGTGTTCTAACCCCGTACGAGAATGACAACAATCAGGATGATGTCAAGACATTCATCTCTCGGTGCCGCTCTACGTCGCGTCGGCCTGAACAAAGCGATCAAATGGATGGGCGAAAGGATAGACCTCCCCATAGAATCTAGATTACTTGTCTTACAAGCTGCTATCTCCAACGGGTAACGATGCCTAGGTAGGCCAATGTGAGCAGTCATCTACGCAGGTTACATCATTCAAAATTTGACGACGCTACTGTACAGTACTGTATGTTTGCACGCAGCAGCACTCCGCATATTTAGAGAGTGCTTACATACCTAGAGTAGTAGTAGGTACACGCATCTTTAGCAAAGGCCAAGACAGCAGCCGAGACAGCGAGCTGATGCTCAGCCCATTCCCGCGACACCAACGAGTCGTGAGAGGCGAACATCTGGTGAGAATCTGGTGTAGTGTCTACGGATGGTGGAACAAGCTACCTAGCTCAGGTTGCTAGTTATGCTAGCTTTGCTGGCTTATCTTTCACCAATGGGACGTCGGCAGGGCCATCAGGAATTGCTCATTGTTCGATCAAATCGTGTCTTGGCGTATTCTCTCTTCTCATCCCCGGCTCCACTGAAAATGTTGGAGGTCTTTTCTCCGAACCCCATTCTCACGATGCGTCGCAAAGAGAGGGAGCAAAGTTTCGGGACGCGCAACAACGCTCTTTTTCTTACTTTTTTATCTAACCCCAGGCCATCAATCACGTCTTACTGCGCCGCCCCATTCGGCAGATGCCATGGGAAACCCAAACCCGATGCGGCGGGCCGTAGGGCTTAGTTTGGGGCGGCCAGTGGTGTTGTGTACGTAACGATTTGGTGATGGAGCGCTCCTCGAGCACGAGCTTGATTGCCATTTCCAGAATGACGGGAACCTCCCAAGAAACGGCAGTAGCTCATCCCTGCGTCCAATCAGACGAATTAAGAATTATGTAATTATGTAAGGGGAGATTTACATTAGGGTATGTAGGAATCGAGCTGTACGCATACCTATACTTATATATATATATATATATATCTGTTTCAACCAGGTTTCAAACCTCTGTACCCTACGTAGTGAGGCTGGCTTCTGATTACTTGTCACCACGTGAATCTGCTATGAACTGGCACCGCTCACCTTGGTTCAGGCTCATATCAACAAGACCTCCAAGTAGGGAGGTTGAGGCTCACAAGCAATAGGTAGCAAATCATCACTGACATCAGTATCTACCTACTATGGACTTTTACCAGGCCACATGCGATAAGATAACGGCCTGGGAACACAGCATCTGCTGGTAATATATGCTAGTAATCATTGGCTGGCGATGTCTGCCGGCTGCTTCGCGGGGTGTGAAGTGCGGGGTACTTTGGGGTGCTTTTAGGTGCAAAGCGCCCTATATAGTACCTATAATGTATGTCAGTGGCTTTCTTTGACGGATACCTGCATGTATCTTACCATGTTACACCAAATACTTCTTGAAGTAGGTATGTATGTATGTATTTATTCACACAAATCTCAACAATATCAATTCATCTAGGAGGCGGTGACTAGGACTACCTAGGTAGTGAATAGAAAGGGTCGAGAATGGCAGGTTCTGGTACTGAAGTATTTTTTGGGTGGGATAGGCAGGCGGGAAGGCACTGCAATCGAAGCCCTAACTTCAAGCTACCTATATATGTAGGTAGGTAGGTAGATATTGAAGATGTATCTCTTCAATGATTTTTGCATTGTAGATACTTGCCTACAATCACATGCAGATGAGAATGAGAGCTACCATATGTATCTACAGTAGGTATCTATGTACATATGTATGAGATAATACATACCTGGTAGGCACGAGACGTGGGTCACAACGCCAACCTCACAACTCTGTAGGTAGCGACGGGAAAGCTCTGCAGACTTTGGTTCGCGAGCAACATCTGCCTTGACCGCGTCGAGACGCCTGTGCCCTTGCACGACCAGGTGCGACTCGATGACCAATCTCTGTCGGTATCTCGACTCACAAATAGGGCCATCAGGGCGGCAGCAGTCGCCGAGCACGAGAAGCTTAGAGGAGGAGCTGTCTCCACTACACTCGACGACTTCGCCATCCCCCAAAACTTTGAATGAATGCTACCAGGGCAAACACCCGACGTGGTCGTCGTCAGCTCATGGCATCGTCTGTGAGACTCTGGCCTATTCTCGACCAATCTTCTAAAGCAGTAGACTAGTTGTCTGGCATATGTCCAACCGACCAGAGCTCATTCGCCTGACGTTTGAACTGTCTGCACAGCTCTTAACATGGAAACAACAAACAGCTAATCATCAATCGATTCCTTTCAACCGGGTTTTCAGAATATTTCTTAAATAAAAAGAAACCATTTATCAAAAACTTATCTAGGCATTGGAGAGCTCTTATATTCTGATGATCCCTCCAACCCCCAACCGTCGCTCAATCATTTATTGATCTGTACAAGTTGGGTGAGGAACTCCTGATCCTCGTCATGGCATCGCGAAACAACCTCAAAATCGGGCAATGCTATTGCATGTCTGGCCGCCAAAGGGTGAGTGGCTCCTAACACCCCTAGTTATAGCCGGCCGTCGCGTTAATGAACCTCGGTCAGTATGGTACCAAGTATTCCGCTGCTATACCGTGGCGAGGTGGGCCGGAGCCATTACCGGCTCCCCCTATGCATTCATCATCTCTCGCTTCTCCTTCCAGTCTTAGTCCTGACTTGGCCATGGATGACGCGGGACCTTTGGAAAATCTTCTACACGGTGATGCACTGGATTTTTCACAAGACGATACCGACGTCGAGGAGGAGGACGACGACGATAGTGACGACGTTGATGAAGACGACGTTACAGATGACAGCGACAGTGAAGATGGCGTCATCCCCCGTATTGCCCCTTGGCGACTCAATCTTACCGCCTTGTCTCAGCGATACAATATGTATGCCGTAGCCTACAAAAACAAAGTCCATATAACTCGCATTCACAGCTGTGTCGACCATATTGTACATACGCGCCCTGGTGAGTCAGCCTCTTACGAGATGATGAGAGCTTCCCCTGACATGCTTTCCCTCGGAACCTCTCCTGATCACTTTCATATGATTTCAAAGATCAATAAATAATGACTCTTTCCCCGTTTATAGATTTGGTATTAGAACCTCCAGCAAGCCCAGAGGCCTTGAACGTAGGTGGGTACATCAACCCACAGATGCCTCATCAGATGAATCATTTGATTATGGGTGATCTGGGTAATGAAGAGATTCTGCTGCTTGCCTTTGATGATGGCGACGTTATTGGCTATTACAATTTTCAAATCGAACAGGCTCTTCTACGTATCGAATCTGGTGATGCTCTCAAAGAATCGACATCAATGAAGCCATTCTTTCATCAGAATACAGGGATCTCGACCTGGGGGCTTGCAATTCATGCACAGTCGCGGCTGATCGCAGCTGGTAATAATCGAAACGAAGTACATCTGTTTGCTTTCGCACTCACAAATCACGAAACGCCTAGCGAGCTCTTGACACCGGGTGAGGACAAATTCCATCGCAGCCTCCGTAACAAACTAGAAACTACGCCAGGCGTCTTGGATCGGGACTTGGACGCTCAACAAAACCGAAGGGATCTCTATCATCATATAGTCTTCGAAATTCCAGAAGGAGATAATATACCAAATGTAGCCTTCAGTGGCGACGCTGACGGCAATGCTGACAAGGTCCTCGCTATCGATATAAGAGGTCAACTCTGGATATTAGATATCTGGTCCTCCCGTTGCGAGTGCATCAAAGGATTGTACGAGACGTACGCGTTGTCAGATCAGATTCGAAACCCTGCTGCGTTTACCTGGGCACAACTGTAAGTTAGCTACATTCGGACCTTTTACTTTTCTCATCATCTAATACTGAATCGAGGACCATACCTAGAGGGTGGGGTGTCCTCGTGCTCCCTCAAAGTAGCTTCCTACCGACAAACGGTTTCCGGGATTCTCTCGGCTTGGATCCAAAAGAAGCTAACTACGTGTATCACGAAGAGTATGGCCGTTATATTGGGATCGAAAACGCTGCCACACACATCAAGAATAATTCTAGTATCCACCCATGGGTCAAAAACGGACTTCAAGCAGAACACTTGCCTCATATATGGCCGCACATGCCTAGTTCACGGGACAAATGGTACGACGCAGTTAAAGATAGACGGCAAGGTTGGAATGCCACCTATGATAGCGTGGCTGACAGTAGTTTGGAACCCGCTTTTCTCTATCAACACGATACTGATGATATAACATCGAAGTTCCAAAAAGCCAGCCTAAGTGATGGCAGTACCGGTAAGTAATGGCTGCAACCCGTTGCTTCTCTTATCATCCCAAACCGAAAAGAGGCCAACGCTTCAGTTACTAGATACCCCACTAACTTCTAAATACCAGTCATGAGGACTTATGAAACCTCCATTGAATTTGTAGGCACCGACCGTGATGTTGGCATCATGTTCGCCAACGCCATCGACCAAATCAAGCCGCGGGAGGGCTCAGTTCAAGGCCTTCACTTTCCAAGCGCTAGGCTCGCTCATACTATACACGTACCCGAACTCTCTCTCGTAGTCGCGGGCTCGATGTGTGGTAGGGTGGCGTTGATAACGCTGACAAGACCACTTGATTCGAATTACTCCTTTAAACGAGGCTTCAAAGTCGAGGCCATCCTGCCGTTGAAGACAGACGAGGAACGATGGCTGCGGCCTATCTCTCCTTTACTCGGCATTGCCGTCGGACCCATACCTGGACTGACTCTCGGTGCCCGTCGTTACCGTATTATCATACAATATTACGATCACAGGATACTGGCATACGAGGTGGGCCGCAACAATAGTACTGATGAGCTCTCTGTTATCTAATCCTATTTTTCCTCCCGGGAAAGAATCCTCCATGCTAAAAAATCAGTACTGTAATGACTCAACGAGGGTAAGAAACACGGGTAGGGGTTTAGCTGCCCGAGGCTCCTACTCTTGCGTCTACAGTTACTTTCACAGCTCACATTTTACACCGAGATACGACACAGCATGACGCCTCTTTCAAAATATCTTATCCATTAGCAGAAGTTCTCTTTCTACTATGCAACATCTCCAGCGTCAGCATCAGGATCAGCAGCGGCATTGGTTTTACGTCACTGCCATTTGTACATACATGCATACATATCTTCAGCGTTATATGGATTGTCTATATGTTTTTACAGCAAAACCTAATTTTGCAATAAATAGAACCGCGTGAATTTGTTCAATTAGACTTGTAAGGGAAGTGATATGTGCTGAAAGGATAAAATCGCTTAACCGTCTTAAACACATACACGCACACAGACACACAAAGAGAGGTGAAGTCTCCCTTTCGCTTTTCCTCTTGATATCCTCCCCATTCATTCAAGCATTATCCTCAAATTTTCGTATTCGCTCGTCGTACGACATGACGCCGCAGGGAATAAACCCGAAGGGTCCGTTCATTCGTCTTTCCTTTGTCATAATTCCTCCCCATTCCACCAGGCAAAGCTCAAGACCCTGTCAGGGTGTAAAACCCGACTGCGCTAAGTAGCTAAGCTTCCTTTGCTGCATTCGATTCCTTGCCTGCTGTGAGAGAGTTGAGTGCGTTAGCAAAACTTCCTTCTTGCTTTTTCATACAGATAGATACGAGCTTGATTCAGAAGGGAACGATATGATACATCTATCACCATAACCACAACCACAACCACCTCTATAATAAAAATGGCAGGAACAATAATAAGAGCGAGAAAAGGAGAGAAAAGGGGGTGAAGAGAGAAGGAGGATGAAGAGAAAGCTATAGCAAAATACGAAAAATCCACATACCTTCCCCCCCATCCCCATCCCTATCCTGAGTCTTAGATTTAACCTCGGGACCCTGCGGCGTCGAACTCGCCCGCGATTGCTGCGCAAGGTACCCGGGTTCCTGGCCGGCGACATGCACGCCGGCGGCCGCGGTCTCGGCCTCGTCTGCCACGGCGCGTTTGACGTCGTCGGGGACCGGTGGGGGAGCTATCCATGTCTCGGCGTAAGTTGGGCTCATCTTTTGGTTTAATTTGAACTGGCTCTTTGAATATTTTTATGACCCTTGGGAATTTTCATACTTGTAGATTATTTTTATTTTTATTTTTTTAGTTGTGTTTGTAATACTTTTGAAGATTTGTGTGAAGTATGGTGATATGAATTGTTATACTACCTGTCTGTTTTACGGCTTTGAGGAAAGAGGGGGGGAGGGAGGAGGCAGCGGGAGGGAAGAAAACGTGCATGTGTAATGTCATCAATGCAAGGCAAGAGAGAGAGAGAGAGAGACAGAGAGAGACAGAGAAAAAGAGGAGATAAAGAGAAAGATCGTCTACATACGGACGCGCATATCGTGACTGTTCAACGCCATTGTGCTTGCTGTCAATCCCTAGGTAAAGGACTTGAAGGAATATCAAAGATTTCAAGTAAGAAGTAATCCTCAGATGTATTCCATTCAAATAGTTCAATATCAGATACGAATATTAAAAACAGATAGATAGATAGGTAATTGAATGAGCATGCTGTCGAAGTTCATATGTATATATGTAGGTATGTATTGTTCCGGAGTACTACGTCATTGAAAGCGAGGAGGGGCTGGTCAGTCTTCCGGGGTAGCATACACGCCTCCCTATGTAGTTTTACTATTATAGTAACTTCATGGCTCATCCTTTATATCTACTTTTGTAAACTCTTAATTAGAACCAAAATCAAAATTATATTAAAAAAAATATAGTAGCTAGGTCACATTATGGTAAATTATCATCAATTAATTATGTAAATCCAGCATTAAGTAGGTACGCAAGTAGTAATTCAACAGTACACCACAGCACACTGCCTATCCCAAACAACTCCCCAGTCCTCAATCTGTCTGCGAAACGGTACAAACGGGTATCAAAAAGTCCCCACCCCCTCCCCCAAAAACAAAATTTACGAAAAGTGAATGCAACCAACCAATTAAAAACAGGCAGTCGGTTCAAATCCGAATCTTTTCCTTTCCTCGAAAGAAGCACAAAGAAAATTAAATCTGCGTCGTTCCGTTATGTATGTATGTATGTATGTATGAGGATGGATCTTCCCCGGGGGGGAAGAAGTAAATCCCATGACGAGTCGGCGACGACATACAATGTCTCGACATGAACCATACCAACTTCTATTGCATGGAGCGTAGATAGCCACCAACCAGTCCATCAATCCATCAGTACGGAGGTGACAACGCTCACGCCTTCGTAGTCGTCTCGGTACCCTCGGTCGTTGCTTCGGCGTTCGATTCCTCCACCACAGCTTCGCTGCCCGTCGTAGTCTCAGCACCAGGCCCAGTGACCGCCGGGGTAGGGCCCGTTTCAACACCAGTCGTGACCTGGGGCGTCTGTTCCGTCTCCTTGGCATCAGAAGTCATAGCCTTTCCATCCGATTTCCCTCTCTCCTTCGCGATCCAGCCCAGGAACATAGGCACATCCTTCCACACGATGCCCAGCAGGGCTATATCCTGGATCCACAGGGGCAGGACACCAGCAGCATCGCTAGCCGTTCCAAGCAGCCACTCGATCTTCCCGTTGTCAAGCTTGCGGATGCGCTCGATGCTGACGTAGAACGCGATCAAGGCGCCTTTCTCTTTCGAGAGGTTGGCTTTGTCGCTTGTCGCGAAGTCTGGCACGGGGATGCTGACGATGACGAATTCGGGTGATGCGCCGGTGCCGTCTTTCACGGCACACGAGAGTTGGAGCACGGGGAATGTGCGGTCCTTGAGGAACGGTCGACCGACCTTGTGGCGCATCTCCTCGACGACGAGCTGAAACCTATCCCACGACTGACCGCCTTCTTCCAGCTCGATACCAGCGCAGTCCCATCGCTGGGCCTCGTTCGCAGCAATCACGTTGGGCGTGAAAGCCATCTCGGTCTTAGCGTGCTCCAGACGGAAAGAATGTTCGAATTCATCCCAGGACGCCGTGCCCTTTTTCGCCGCATCTTCATGTACGCTCAAACGGGTGGCCCATGTCTCCTCCTCGATATCGGCCTTGATGCCATGCTTGGAGGCGATGGCCTGTAGCTCCTTGGCAGAGATGCGACGTTCCAAGACGTCGACACTGGCATCCGAGTCCGGGCTGGACTTGGCACCCTTTGATTTCCAGAGTTTCTTGGCGTCCGACGACGTCTTCGGGGCCGCGGAGTCGATGAAGGGAAGAGCTTCCTTCAGGATTGACGCGAAGAAGGGCTTTAGCTCGTCTGGCCCGGCTGTGGCTGAGGGAAGCTGTTTCACAGGCAGACCCCAACGACGCACCAGTGGTCCTAGTTCAGTTGTTGTTGATGACATTGTAATTAGCACACTCGAGTGCGAATGTAGAAGTGGCAGAAGGTATTTCGTCTATTAAACAAGACTGCCTGTCGGCGCAGCCAATGAATCTATGGGGAATCTCTCAGGAGATCTGACCGACAATGATATGCTTAATGAAGGAAGGAAGGCGAACTTCTAAACAGAGGCCGGTCGAATTGCTGTTGAAGGACTGGAACCAAAAAGAGAATGTCGTCTAGCTTCGCAGGATCGCGGTGGCAGGTGACACAGGCGTATCCTTAACACGGGCTCGTTAAATATACAGCTTAATAAATACAAGTCATTAGGGGAAAGATATAGAGAGAGAGGTACACAGGTGAGGACGAGGTAGAGTAGAGAAAACACCTATGGCATTTGGGAATACCATGTAAGATGGGTATGTGATATGAAGAGTTACAACAGAAGTACGGATTTGGTATGGAATTGGTTTTATATGGTCAGACGCAGGTCCAGGGAGCTCCTTCCTTTGCTAACCCACCTAAGCTAGGCAAGGACGCAAGGTCCCAATAACGGAGGCGGGATGCATCAAGTCTTACTTCGTACACTACTTACTTACACAGTCGTCCTATGATCCCTGGCCGGGGCTACGGGCTCTTCCTCTCGGCTACACTCCTATTGGCAGGCTCCTCAAGCAATATGGAATCATTATGCATGCATACGCCAGCAAAACAATCCTGGTTTGATTGAAACTTTCCAACTACTTTTGTGGTTGGTCAAGGTTACATCCAATCAGTGATAGGTACACAATCAGATCATCTCAAATATGTTGAGATTTCTTCTCATCAGTCTAGCTCAATGGTAACTACCACCATGAAATACTCAAATATTTAGTTAGTATAAAACGATTTGTTCATAATCGTTGTCTTATTAGGTACTACAATATTGTATGTCTATGCCATGTTCTCGTAACATGCCTGGGGGGAATTGCCATCTACTCCCAAGCGACCTGTGCTAATACAGGTAGTCTTTTTGTTTCTTCTTCTTCTTAAATTTACAAAGCGTATCTCGTCGCTGAAATTAGGTTAACTTGAATAGCGTTGATTTACTTCCGTCTCTCCCAGTGAATATTGGCGGGTTCCAGAGGCCGCGAAAACAACGACGCGTAATCTGTGCCGATGACCTTGTCGCTGCCATCGACGTTGCGAAGCTTGAATTCACGAACGACCATGGCTACAATAGTCTGGAGCTGCACGTTGGCGAATTGCTCACCAATGCATCGGTGTCGTCCCGCGCCAAACGGCAGATACGGTGAGTTGGCACCCTTGCTGACCAAGCCATAGCCGTAGTCGATCTTCTCTTCGTCTTCAGACGTGGCGGGAAGTCGAGGCGCGAGATGAGAGTCCTTGTTCCATCGCGTCGGCTCCCATAGGTCTGGCTCGGGGAAATAGTTGGGGTCAGAAGCACTCACGCCGGCAGCCGCGAGCAACTGGTGGCTAGTGGGAACGACATATTTGGTTCCGGGTACAGGCATGGGGGATTTGACGGCGCGGAGGATCGAGTGGATGGGGGCATGTAGACGGAGTGTCTCCTTAATGATGGCCTGGTTCAATGGAAGCTTCGCAAGATCCTCGTAGGTGAGCGGTGGCAAGTCAGCACCCAAAGCCTCGACCTGTTCACGGTAAAGCGCCTCGTGGATGTCTGGTCGAGAAGCTAGTCGCAGCATAATCCAGGAGCTGGTGGACGATGAAGAATGTTGTCCAGCCATGAGTAGGGCAATCATCATGTGTGCGACCTCGTGGTCGGGGATCTGGACGCCGTTCTTGTATGTCGAGTTCATGAGGTGCCACATGATATCCTGAGAGTCCGATTGGCCAGCAGCGCGGCGCTCCTGGATGGTGTCCATGTAGATTTTAGCAATGGTTTTCTGGGCATGGTCTCTACGCTTGTTCCAAGGGAGCGGCGCCCAGTGGAGCATGAAGTTGACGGGGCTGAAGCCCATGTCAAGATCGTGGTACAGGTCGGCCAAGGACTCGTCGAACTTGTTTCGGATCTCGGCACCCTGGAGGGAGTGAGAGGCAGTGAAAATCGTAATCTGAGCCATGCTCTTCGGAATGTTGACGATGCCAGACTTGCCCTTGAAGTCTGGGCTCCTCTTGAAGTAGTTGGTGACCTCGTCGGCGATGATAGGTACGTAGGATTGGAAAGCTTGAGTGGTAAGGGCGATCTTCATGAACTATTTCGCTGCTTGTCAGTAGCTGGCTCGAAGGGATGTCGAGAAAAGCAGGCAACTTACCTTCTTCTGCTCCATGAGCTTCGAGTTAGGGCAGTCGTAAACTACATCCTTTCCGAAGACGGGTGTTGTAAGGACTGTGTAGATTTCCTCGGCGTTGACGTCCTTGAGCTTGCCGTTCAAAATAAACTCGTTGCCCGCGGGTCCAACGTAGACGGTTGTTTTCTTGCCGAGGAGAATGAAAGTGAAGATATCGCCATACTAAAACGGTGTGATCAGCGAAGAGCGGTCACGAGGTGGGTGGGAGTGTAGCATACCTTGGCACGGTTCTCCTTGAAGAATCGCGGAGGGTCCATGCCATATGTGATAGTGCTCCCGATCAGGGGAAACCAGTGGAAGACGACGGGCGGCTCATTGGGATTCCTGAACAATATCTGCCTCAAGACGTTGAGGAAGACGGAGATAAATAGGAGACCAGCAACGACGGCTCCAACTTGCGACACGATGGACAGCTCTGATAGCTGCTGGGACAAAGGTCCCGAGATTTCTTGTAAAAGACCCATTCTAGCAGAATAGTTGTCCTCCGATTCCCAGTCTGGAATGTCCCTGGCGTACCTGGAGGAGGAAGAGGGGGGGTGACATAGGCAGGCGACGCAGATGTTATGTAGGAATCAAGGACGGCGGTGGATTTTATAAAATTAATAGCGTTTCTCAGCGCACGCAGAAGAAGACATGGATGATCTTGGACTCTTTTGAGGCCCCCTAACATTGCCCAATGGCGTGGTGCCATAGCGATAGGAGGATAGGGGGTTTTGCGGGGAAGTGCACAACAGTGAGGGCCAATCGCATGTGTCCGTTTCCAATCCGAAAACACTGGCAAGACCCTTCGCACTGGAAATACGAATACGAACGCGTTTTGTCCGCTTAATGGCATTTTCCTGCTCTCTTAGCTAGTTTAAGAGATGCATCCTTATATCCGCACGCCGACTTAACAATTGTAAAATCGTCTCATATAGCAATCATGCCATAACGATCTTAGCAATGAATTGGCTGTAATTTGTAGACACTTTTCGTAGTTGTTGGTACTGTCAAAAGATCCCCTGTGAGAAAAAAAAAATTCATTAATTGATAATCTTGTCCTCGTGCGATGTAGCCCAGAACGACGCATGATACCTACGAGCAATGGTGCGATACAGACATTACACCGCTGGTTCGGACTACGTGTATCCAACTTTCATCCTACCACAAGTCATGGCCATGAGGTAGGTAGTATAGAAGATACTAAACACAGTCTATGAATGACAAGTGAAACTGAGAGTAATCCCGCTATTTCAGAAATTATCATCAATTCTTCGAATTTGTTTTGCCAGGGAGCCTCTAGCCTAGAAATATTTACTTCCCTACCTCCTACTCAGCAATGGTTCATATGCCAACATGTAGCCAAAACACCAGTGCTCCGAATCGCAACACGCAGACTACTACCAGAAGGTGATGTGGAAGCAAATTATACCTACTAATTAACATACAGATTCGAGGCTACAAGTCACAGCCACGGGATTCTCAACATCTCTCTACATCTCTACATACTCGCCAACAGGTACAGTATTTGAACAGTCAAGCACACGCTCTCCAACCCGTGCTCACGGGACTTTTAACCATCTTCACACTTTACGAAATAAGAATTCCAATCACCAAAGACAACCTCTCAAAAGAATCGTGCTCGTCGCCTAATACAAACTACCTAGTAAATAAAACGCCACCATCCAATGAGTTTCACACACAAGTACTCATAAACGACATATAAACGACTAATGCCATGCCATGCCATGCCTTACCCTGCCAGTTCAGTCCAGCTCTATCTCCCAAACGCCTACCATGCATAAACAAGCTCCCATTCAACTCCTATTTTTCCTTTCTTTCTTTCTTTCTTTTCACCCCAACCAGACCACTTCCACTACACCGTAATCCCAGTCCACGAGAACCCCCCGTCAATATTAACCCAGTTCCCTCTCGTCATGGCCTTATCCCAGCCCATCATGACAGCAAGCAGTCGACATCCCATCGCGCTCATAGTGCAGATGACGGAGTCGCTCACTTCGCTGAGGACCGCGAGATCCATGACATACGCGCGGCCGACGAGCTCGCGAAGCCGGACCGTGTCCTCCGAGGTACTATCAAACTCTTCCCCTTCTCCCTTAGAGTCGTCGTCGTCTTTCTCCTCGAGATTATTATGTAAAGTCGTGTGTCCCAGATGTTTAAACATGCTCGCGAAGAACCCGCCCTCCCAACCGAACGCTTCTTCCTCGAACTTGTGCATGACCCATTTCTCGTGCTGAGCGCTTTCTTCGGCATGTTGCTTCCCCGCTAGTTTGATCTGTTCTTGGGCGCGGAAGGCGCCCTTGAACTCGTCCGCCTCGTATACGTCCGGGTTGTCCGATGCGATCACCATGAACGAGTGCTGCTTCGCCACTATGTCCTCGCCGCCTAGCGGCGTGCTGAAGTTGTGGCGTTCGTCGATGAGATCTCGGAACTTCTGCGCGTATTGGTCTAGAGGCATGTATGCGCCATTGTACTGGTATTCGAATGGGTGTAGGTCTCCCTGTCGGACGTGTATCCCGATGATTGTCCCATCGTTGTAGTTCCCTTGTGGCACGACGGCCTGTGCCTTTAGTTGCTTGACGCGATCCCTCACATAGGGTTTGTCGTCGTTGTTGAGATGGAATAATGCTTCGTATCCTATACGAGCGAGATCATAAATTGCCCGCTCTCGGTTGATATCGGTCCGCTTTGTGTTTTCGTATTCCGCATTGAAGCTACTTCCGAAAATCTCCTGAGCTGTAGCGGCGGACACAACAAGATGCTTTGCGCTTCGGGGACATGGAAGCATTTGGTGCCTTGGTGGTGGCTTGCAGTTTTGTACGGGAGACGGCTGGAATATGTTGGTATACTTGCCGTAAGCCCATCGTGAGTCTTCGATGAAGAACGCCCGCTTTTCCTTCTGGGCAAGGCCGTAGGCCGTCCATAACATCATCAAAGAAGGTCCTAATCCCGCGTCGGCTGTTTCAAGTACGAAGGTCAAGGACGTCCTGCATGTTTCTATATCTGCTATTCCATCATTTCTTTGTCCCACCAGGTGGCCATCGTGCGTTTCCGAGGTAGCCCTCTTCTTCTCGAAATCCGAGAAGATTCCTTTCTTCTCAGCATCTCGGACGTCTATGAAATACGGATCCTCATAATAGTAATCCTGCGGTGCTTGTTGTAATGGTGATTGGCGACGGAGCTCCCTAGCATGAGCAGCGACTTCTTGGCATTTGGTACATATGCTTGAATATTCTTTCATGGAGAGAGGGAAATCGTGAGTTGGAGGTATAGAGACGGTCCATTTCGATTTCCCGTGCCCGTTGGTAAGAACAATCGGGGTTGGGTATTTCGGTAGATCGGTATGCCCAACCAACTCATAGCGTGCATCGCCCTCGAAAGTCCACCCAACCACCGGTATCCGTTTCCCCCCTTGTGTAAGTGAGCTTGCAAATAGGACAAAGATTGCTAACCCCGTTATCCAAATGAACACCCTCAGAACTCGACTTGGTCTCGGCGCTGACGATGACTTGCGTGGCCGCGGAACTAACGCTGGTAGGCCAGGTGAGGGTGGCGGCGAAGAAAATATGAGATGGTTGAAATTGAATCGTGATGAAGTAGACGATAAAGGAGCCTTTTCTCCTTGATACGAGGCAGCTCTGCGAAGATTCAGCCGCGGAGGCGCAATCATCACCTTCGGATGACTGCCTTGGCCAATGGGAGGAGCCATGATCGCGGCGATGTGTGTTACTGCATGTGCTCTTGTCCCGAACTACGACAGATGGCGAGATTGAGTTGATGGTGATCCAATGCGGTGGTGGTAAGAATAGAAGGAGCGACTAGAATGTGAACGCGTGACGAGTAGAAGTGATACGACAAAGAATTTAACAAATGAAGGAACGGCAGGTAGTGAGGATATCGAACTTGGCCATTACAGCCAGTAGGTGGATGTCATTCCAAGAAAGGGTCTCAAGCGTATGGAGAATGCATGGGACTAAACCGTTGAGGCTACGGAAAGGAAAGGAATCAGCTCGCGGCAAGAAGCGAGGAGAAATAGAAGCGGCTTCGGAAACAGGCAAGGCTGGGTGCCAACAGAACGCCCACCCTACCTCGGAGGAATGTAGGTCAGCACCAACAAAGTGAGGGCAGTAATAAACGATCGTCAACCGAAAAGGGTAGGTGATGGACCGGAAGGCGGAGGAAGAAGGCGATGATCTCTCTAGTGTTCTACGAAGTGGGCTCCGTCTTGGCAGAAGAACATGTACTCTTTACTCACTCATAAATTTGGATGGATTTACATAATATTGCAAGCTGACGAAATGATGTAAAGCGGATAAGGTCAGCGGAATGGGGGATTGTTGGACAGTGATTTAGAGGAGCCCTTGTTGTCAGATGACGATCACAGCAAGCTTGGGTAAAAGCAGTTAACAAGACAATGGGGAAGAATCATTAAAACTCAATCAGTCCAGTTCCCAGACGCACAGCAGCAGAAAGCGAATATTAAGTACGAATAAAGAGTTAACATGTCTTTTGTATGATCTACCTACCCGGGTCTAGGCTGCCAGGGCTTTACCGGGAGGAGAACAGACGGGAAGTGCCACGAGGCCTGCATGGAGCACTTACTGTAGGAGGGTTCTTGATTCTATTCATTGTACTATGTACGCACAATTCTCTGGGGGTTCTACCAGATCTGTGCCAGGGCTCACCAGGGAAACCTGGCAAACAAACTGGCGCCGTTCGACACTGCTCTGAAAACACGTCTTTTTTCGGTAAGCGAATCATTACTAGTCGACTTCCCGAATTTCCAAATTTTACTTACATACAGGACTTAATTTGCATGTTTGAGCCTGCATGGTGTGGGGAAAAGGTCTGACGATGGTTGACCAGATTGACGTTTGAGAGTTGATTTTTCGGGATTGTGGGGTCAAGGTGATGTCACAGCCTCGACGATCAGTACCACTACACCGGCAGTATCAGCCAGTACCAAGCCAGCACCATTGCTACGCCATTTACGGTACAATTCTTTGGTGGAGATACCTAGAAGGCAGATCAATACCTGGAACATCTTTACCAGCTATTACAGAGATACCTACGAAAGATATTATTATTACTGGACTTATTATAAGCTGACACTGGCACTTCTACAGTAAAGTACCGGTACAGCATGTTCAAGACACTAGCAAGACTAGATAGATAGACAGAGCTGTGTATATTCTTTTAGCGTCAGATATAGTGGCTGTCTAGTGCAAAGTATGTCACATACCGAGACAGAATCCGAGACATCAATCACGTAGGCCATCATCGTTTCCAGCACAAGGTTCGGTCCTGTTAGTGATTTGGTAGCGAATACCAACGCCTCACTATGCCTTCGTGTGTGAACACGTAAACGTTCCTCTCGTTCCTCTTCGTTCAGACAACCAGGAACCCTCGGCCTGGGCCGCCTTTGCGAGGTCTACCCATGCCTGCTCGTCTGTCCATGTAGGTAGGTACAGATACTAAAATGTGCACTACTGCCAACTGGTGTCTGCCACTAACAGCACCTAGCAGTGGGTACCAATACCCAGGCAGACTCAGGGTCCCGCCCATCACTCGCAGATGCGATTCTTCCTTTGCGTATCTATTTCTGTCCTCGGCAGGAATTCATCCATGGGATACCTACAGTATAGTAACAACAGAACATCATAATGTAGGCTCCATAACAAAGATTCCTTCGATGGCAGCTATATCTAGGCATCCCATCAACTTGCCTCAATATTCACTCCGTTCTTCATCGTATCGTATACACAAAGTGCTCACTCAAGCCGAGCAATATCCCACAGCTCCTAGGCAATCTCTTAGTGAAAATGAATCCCCATCAAGTCTCCATTCCCAGCCCGAGCTCCAAGAATGCTGCCCCACGGCTGATCTATTTCCATTGGCTATATCACTGGTCAGTACTGGTTCTTGACATGGTCCGAAGCTCCTTGCTCCTCTGGACCCCTGACAAAGATGAAACAGGCTAAAAAAGCATCCATGCGACTTGCTTGGCTGCTGGGTTTGGAGCTATGGAAATGTCCCTTTCTTTTTATGCACGTTTTTCATTCCGCCCACGCATTTTGCTTCCTCCCCTCAGCCCCCTCCAGCTGTCAGCCAACAGTCACCACCATCGTGAATGTCGAACCTGATTTGTCCAACAAAGCTGCTCTAGTGGGGTGGTAGCGTAGGACCGACCGGCTCTCTACTACAGCATGTACGTAGATGCTTACTTATTGTGCAGTTCCTCGACCACATCTAGCCCTAATCCCACTCTGTAAAAAGCTGAATAGATACTGCAGCCACGCTTTACTGGTGTGCCTCGACGACAATAGACTGCGTGATTGGGGCGCTGGCCATCTCGTCACACACACTACATACCAGGCAGGTAGGTAGATAGGTAGGTAGGTGGAGGAAGGTAATCACGGAACAATCTCAGTCAGCCACCGAGAGCCGCTGACGACGTGTTGTCTTGCTGTTCGTCCGACTCACTAGGTGGTATCATCATCAACGGCCTCGGGGGTGATGGAAGAGCGATGGCTGCGATCCCGCAAATCCATCCATAGAACTCGGCATGTTCCTTGGACCTACCACTCGGCTGATAGCGTAAGACTACTGTCCTCTGCCTTCTGCATGATCAGTCCTCTCCCGCCTCCCTCCACGCCTCTCGGCTAATGCATGTGTTTCTGAACTCGTTTGACGTGCTTGGTGTTCGGGAAGGAAAGACAAACGGTTTAACCTCGAACCCCGAGAATCGTGATACCAAAATCCTGCAAAACGATGCCAATGGTTTGTGTGCGCCGACAAGCAGTTTCTGTGTAATCAGGCATTCCCAAGGTCATCGCGATACCTAGAGACAACGTCTTGGTCCCGTTCTGCAAGTTGAACATAACATGATTCACGATGTGTCCCCCTAAGTATCCTGTCTTACTCTAGGTATACTTTTCTTCACCCATATGTAGTACATTATCGCCTTAGTCCCATTGATCGATGCCTCCTATCAGACAGAAAACCCCATGGTGGCTAGGATCCTGTCCTGGTCGACAGATGAAACAAGAAAGCGGCTTTTCTGCTTCTACGAAATTCTCTTCTCAGGTCCAATCGGCCTCCATGCTGCACACACTCACCGATCGCCCGGGGGTCCAATGAGCCAGTGTTGTAGGTTTTACAAAATGCCAAGAATGCAACAAACTGGGCTTAGCACACTTGCTGCTTTTTCTCAGGCTCAGCTCACCTTGTTCTCAGTCATATACCTGTGCTCATTTATACATTATTTTATACAAAGATAAAAGCTGGAAATATTAAGACAGTCTCAGCTATAATAGTCCCCCAACGAGTTTTTGCTATTTATTAAGATACCTATATGTTCACACAAAGCCCCCAAACTATAAGTGGCGTAACCTAGCAGCATAGTACTCACCCACTTAATTCATTTATTCATTCACACTTTACAATACTTCCTATTTTCCCAAAGGTCGAAAAACAAAGTAATGGCCATTCAGTTCTGCGAAGACTGTGGGGATACGCTTCCGATCTCCGTCAAGAGAGAAGTCCCATGTGACTGTTGCGGCAAGACAAATCCAAGTCAGCCTTTTCCGTCAAGTTGAATCCATGCAAAGCTGACATTTTTGTGAAACAGACCTAATTCTTAACAAAACGACAGTCACCACATCCTCTGCTTTCCCATCGAAGCTTCGCTCTCAGCTATCTCTAATTGGGTCAAAACAAGTGACCTCTAAGTTGGGGTGGCCTGTTATCAACGAGCCTTGTGAAAAGTGTACCGCGAAGGAAACAAGCTATACCACCTTACAATTAAGAGGTGCAGATGAGGGAACAACTGTGATTTATTATTGCCATCAATGTGGTCATCAGTAAGTTTTGGTCATTATTATACAGATCAACCCAATACTTATCGTGGATGCAACAGACGACAAGAGAACAACTAAGTAGCTTGGATGACCGGATTACTCCAATAAGCCAGCCTCTCGTCGTTGTGAGCCTTGGCTATTCCCAAAAATGTATCCAATGCCGGCACACTTCAGATTCAGTTCTAGTTAATAGGCGGTATCCCATGGATACCACCGTAGATTGGTAGATAGATGTAGATAGGCTTCTCAGCTCTGGCAGCTGCAGCAGCACACCATGCCTTATACGCGACTTTTTTTTTTTTGCCACACACCCACGTGCATCAGGTTATGAGCCCTCTGGCTTCCTCTGACTGTTTTTTTTGAAGCTATTCAGACCTTGCCGGGCTGTCCTGCTGCTTCACAGATTCAACGTCGCCGTCGCGGGTTCCCCATGCCTCGCGGTTCCCCCGTCAACACCAAAACAGCAAACGCGACCGCGCCTGCCACAGCAACGTAATTTTGCAGCCGGCCAACAGTCATTAAAGTGAATTCAGGCTCTGCCCACTGAAAACTCTGCTCCAACACCTCGCGAGCGCGCGCACCATGATCTTCATTATACCTCTTATCGGGGAGGGTAACGTTCCCCATAAAATATTGTATGCGAGATTCAACCTGGGTTCTTCCACGGATCCAACTCGTCAAATCTCGGTTGCTTCGGTGGACTCGCCGTCATCTCTAAATGCGCACAACTAGATACATTAAAACAACACCAGGCTCAACCATCGAGGTTATTCGCGCACTCTTCGGACTCCGTTTCATCCCGCAAGGCCCTCGCAGCCAGATCTTGTCGACGCCTCTCGGAAGACCCAAAAACACCAAGCATGGGGAGATCCAAGGCTGATTGATTTTCGGTGGGCGGCGTAGATGCATCTGTGGCGTGATCAATACATGTAATAGTATGTAGGCAGAATCAACTACCTACCAATAACCATGTATGATATGATGAGATAATTAGCAGTCCTGCGCAAGCGGTAGTATCGTTATCTACGGTAGGTAGGCAGACATTACCAAACTTCGTTACCCAAAGAGCAGAGGGGAGGAGATAGACAGTTAACTCTTTACATGCGCATATGTGCGTACCTTACACAACATGCTCTAAAAAGGAAAGATCCGAAAGAGACGACGATGATCGAGGAGAGTGAGGCTAACAAACATACATACCTACTCATCACTTGACATCCCTTCACCATCAAAGTCAATTTAAACGAAAGAAGTTTCGAGAAGCAGTGCAGCATGCAATGATCGATAGCTCCATCAAATCAATACCACGTTGCTATTACATTACATTACATTACCGACATATGCCTCTTCTCTCGTGAGTATCCATCCATCCACAATAATCATCCCGCATTAACCTGAAAACACTGCATAATATTGGCGTCGCGTTCCATATACGCAGGCACGACTACCTACACATCAGCTCATCTACTACCCGTGTACAGCTGACATGCGTAGATGACAGCGTACTCGCAAGATATAGCCTGATAAGAGTCTTAAAAAGCTACCTAGGAAGCGGGGTGAGAAGCAAAGAACCGAAAGAAAATTCTAAAAGTAAAAGAAGAAGAAATAATAATACTAGTCATTAAGAACAATGCGTAAGGCAGAGAAGAAGAAATTAACCACAACAGTCACGCAATCCCAAACACCAGTCCCAAAAGAAAAAGCAAAGAAAAGAAAAAGCAAAGAAAGGACCCCAAGATCTCTCTCCATCAGGCAGGCACCACAGATCCAGATCCGGATTCCCTCCCAAACGAATCGACAATCGGGATATACCCAGGAGCGTAAATTGACATCTCCCATGCTACCTACCAACTAATAAACACCCTAACATACCTCATTTAGTTCCATACTTCCTTACTAAGAAGGTATGTACATTCCAATTCTACATAGATTCTCAGTACCAATAACGAAACACGCACGCATCACTACACCCACGCATCAAGAAAAAAAAGGACAAAGTATACGTGCCATATACCAGTACAAGGGAGGAGAGAGAGAGACGGCATGAACTTACAGATTACATACATACATACATACATAAATCCTTACCTCCCTCCACGAGGCTCGATGGTTACCTACCTACCTACAAAAGGTAATCAATCGGACCCAGCCAGTGCCGAGCTGAACGCTCCCTTCCTTCTCTTAATAAAGGCAGCTAACTTCAATGCATACTACCTACCTACCTACTTATCTATCTAAAATAAGGCAAGGCACTACTATCTATGTATATGCACGCATCCATGCATGCATGCAGGCGTGATACAAACAGAAAAAAAAATAATATCAAAAGTCCTCCTCCTCCCCTAGGTACGTAAGAGGGAAAATGATACATAGGTAGGTAGGTAGCAAGGCACATAAGCAAATCATACATACATATATACATACTACCACCATTAATACATCAGATCAAATCTCAACATTCATTGACCCCGTTCATTACTTTTTTCTTCGTCTTTCGTCTTCTTTCTTTCCCCATCTTCCCAACTTCATCTACCACCTACCTACAGATCCTCGCACCAAGAAAAGCAAATCACACACACAGACAGACAGGCAGGCAAGCACAGCCAGCTAGCACGAATATTACAGTAATACGGTAAATCTCCCGTCCGTTTGCGTCGCGATTGACTGACTGGCTTAACTTGCTCGAAATAATATACAAGATGAATGGTGGATGAAAAACGAAAACGAGCTTCACTTTTCTACCAGTTTTAAATGAATCTGCGTAGAGAAGTGATAAAAAAAGGAGAAAATGCTGCCCTCTTCCGTTCTCCCATAACCGGACCTTCCAAAAGACCAATTACAAGTTTCCGTCACCCCGTGGTCCCCTCTCCTTCCATGGCATTTGGAAATATAAACTGCTAAATAACACATAGGCAAATTGTGGTCCCCGCGGGATGTCAATACAATCAAACAGAATCGAGCAACTACCAGTTCTCCTTTTTGTTTCCTCATTCAGAACATTCGCATTCCACGGAGCCAGCCAAGATCGTAGCAAACAGATATAAAGGGAAATGATAAGGGGTATATTATAAGTAGAGGCAAAATAGAAAGAGTATGGACCCGAACGCCGGCCTGCTACCAAAAATTGAAAGAGATGGAACAGCTGCTCTAATCATCATCGAAGCCGATTTCAAAAAAAAAGTTTTTATACTTCTCACGTCGATGGATGGTCTTCTCCTGCCGTGCGGTCGGCTCGCGGTAGCTCGAGACCGGGATGGCTGAGGTCCGTAATACCTGCCGATTTGCGATCTTGGGCAAGACGAACGCTGCCACGAACGCCCCTAACAAGCTGGCCGGATTCGACACGGTCTTGAATCATTTCATCTAACATTTTACTCATTTCATCCACACTTCGTTTCCGTATGGGCGAGTACCTCTTGGCCTTGGCAACAGGAGGATCTGGTAGAGCATCCTGCGGCGGGGGACTGACAGACTCTAGGAGAAGCGAGGAGCGCGTTTCACTCCTCTGGTTATCGAGTCCTTCAGCAACATCCCTCGAGCGAGCTGCGCTACGAAGTGCTGTCAACATTCTGTCCTTGTCGTCCAACCTTGCCCGAAGCTCCGCGATTTCGGCATCTTTTTCTTTGATGAGTGCGGACACACTATGATCCTCGCCAACCATGATACCCTTGTTCGGAGTGGAGAAGCCTGCCGACGTCCGCGAAGAGCTTGCTCGGCGAGCTTGGAGAAGCCTCTTCTCCAAAGTTGCAATGTATCGATTTTTGTCGGTAAGGTCGGCTTGCAGAGATTGATTTTGAGCTTGCAACGAAGCCATACCGTCACCATATTCGCCCGCATGATCCTCCTCTTCGTTCATAGTCCCTTCCTCGCCGCTAGAATGCCGTGCGCCTATTGACCTACGCCCAATTGTCGACGCTGACGAGCCTCTCGATGCGGTTCTTTCGAGACCATTCGGTGTCGTCAGTGAGGTGCGAATTGAGCTTTGCGAGAAACGATTGTGTACCCCTAATGCACTGTAGGTCCCATTGGAATTAACGCCTATTGATTTTGAACTCAGAATCAGCCTGTTCAAATGGTCGATTCGTTCCTTTAGAGCCGTGCGCGCTAGCTGCATTTCTAGAATCTGTTCTTCATGCCTTGCTTCCGCTTCCTTCTCTCGTGCGAGCTCCTCTTCTGCGTCTTTCTCATTCTCTTCTTCTTCAGCCTTGGCATTATTAGCCTTGGCTTGGGTGTCAAGCTGTTGCTTCAATTCGAGAATCTCCATTCGGTAACGCTCGAGAAGCACTCTCGCGCCACCTTCACCACCGGCACCCAGGGCTTCCTCAGCTCGTTTAGCGTGGCTCACTATGCTATTCTTCGCCCGGGAAGCAAATTTCAGGGTGTTAAGGGTTTCGGTTGCATGGCTATTTGCTGAAGCCGTACTTCCAGCGGCACCAGTTTGAATGGTGCAAAGAATGCTCACAAGCGAATTTCCAGAGAGCGCGCCTTGCAACAATCTGGTTAGCTTGCTATCTCTGTAAGGCAGATGCTTGCCATCCTTGTCTCCGCCCTTTCCGTCTTTTTCTTTATTTTCTGATAGCTTTGAGATAACTGTTCCCAAAGTGAGCAGGCTCTTGTTGATATGAGACCCTTCTTGCCGGCGTTCCTTCGATTCGGCGGCTTTTTCCGAGCCAGCTAGATCGATCAGACTTAATGTGGAAACACGAACACCGCCTGGAACCATTCCCGATCGTTTCCCATCGGCCCCCGCGATTCCTGGTAACCGCTCTCTACTTTCTACCACAATCTGCACAACTGCATGACTTCGAGAACTTCTGGCGTTGAACTGTGTGCTTGCAGTCCGTCGGGCTTGGTCACCACGAGCAATCACACGTAGCAGCTGCGTGGGGCTTTGCACGATTTCTTCTTTCAGGGGGGTCGCATAGACACCTCGTTTGCTGTCTTCTCTCAGCTTAATCTCTTCTTGAGCACTGCCAGTCCCAGTGGCATTGGCTGTTGGCATACTAAGAAGATCGTGTATCCTCTCATTGTAAATTTCGAGGTAGCTCACCCGAAGCAAGAACTCTCTAGACGGTGTCTCACGAATGTATGAAAATATGTCGGTGATAGCGAGTGGGATCACACCGGGTGATGAGGCAGTGCCTTGCATGGAGAATGTCTTGCCTGTTCCCGTCATACCATATGCAAATACCGTTCCATGATAACCTTCCATGACTCGGCGGACTAGGCGCTTCGCAATGTGGTCATATACACGGCTGTTGTCGTCGTGAGTCGTAAAAACATTATCTTCAAGCGGTTAGCAGGGTCAAAAGTTGGGAAGTGCGAAAACAAACCGTAGTAATTATCTCCCCCTTCGCGCCCGCGATACGCGACCAATGACTTTCGACCATCAACCATCCATTCCCCCTCCGTTTGACCATTACTGCCACCAGCATCTGGTCTTACGCGAACGCTGACCAGAACATTGCCTTTACCATCTAAACCCTTAGAAGCACGCCGGTCTTTGGTGCTGGTCCCATTCATTTCCGAAGGATCGTCGTACGTAGTCGCCGACGTTGAATAGGAATCTTGCGCCGAAGAGCTACGACTTTGGGGCGGAGAGGCTATACTAATCAATCCGTCCGAGTGTCTCGTGCCCGCCCCGCCTAGCAGTGATTTGCCCTCTCCACCTCCATTCAGCAGGCTTGGCGTTCCACCAGATTGAAGCCCAGCTTTGGTCGTCGCCTGAGGGGTCCGAGCTCTTCTGACTGGTGTGATGGACCCGGACAGCGGGCTCGGGGGGAGACTTCCTGCCCGACTTGGGGGCTGAGGGAATGAATTAATGCTAACAGTTTTTCGGATGGACCTCCCAGCATTATTAATTCCAGCACCTTTCGGAATTGGAAGTGCGCCAGTGGGCGCTGGGGACAGAGGAGGCCCGCTATGTATGGACGCTGCGGATGGCGCCCGTAGTCCACTTCTCGGTGTTCTGGTCGGGCTTACGATTCCGCCAGTGCTCTTCCGACTTTTTGACATGGGCAAAGCCGGCAGAGAATTCGCCGGGGGGTCATTAGGCCCTCGTAATCGCGGTAGTGCAGTTGCCATGGTGGTTTAAAAAGAATTGGAGGCCCGAAGCACTCGAGTCGATGAATTCGCGAGGATACGTTATGGGATTCACGTCTCCATGTGAGTGCTGACGCAAAATGAAGATTTGTGCAGAATGAACTGTTAAAATGCTAAACAGGGAGATCAAGCACACGATTAGGGACCGAATGAGACTTCTCGGTTAACAATCATAGCCCAGACACTAGGGATCGAGGTTCTCATAAACTCAAATTAGTTGGATTCGATCGACGGCTTTATTGCAAAAGGGTCAAATACAATTGACCACGGCGCTGATTGGCCCGTAAAGGGCAATGTTCGTTGAGCTGGGCAGTAAGATTTGGGCAGAACATGGAACAACAAGCGCGGGACCAAGGCAGCACCAAATGAAGTCCTACGGAAAGCATTAGGTTAGATGATCTGGTGATGCGCTAATTGGAAGATGTGTAATGAAATAGCTGCGTATACTAAAGGCCAAGGGAGAGCTTGGGGAAACTCACAGGAAGCGAAGGTATGCAAAGTTAAGGCGGGCGTACAATGTCGTGGCCGTTCTGAGACAACGAGTGACAACCAAAGAGGCACAAGCTAGTTGGAGCTACACAACGCATAAGTCTGGGTTGAGCTCCCTACAAAGACAGGCGTGTCGGGTGTTGGGCCTTTTTTTCGTAAGACAAAGGGCAATTAGTCTCAGTGGATGGTATGGGATGCAGATATATCTCCTTCAACCCAAAGACCTATTCTATGCCGGCCGAGGGGTTTCCGCGATGGCGCGATGTAAAGAAGGGATCTGAACAGCAGTGTGCTATGGTCGATGACTTGTATCGTTATTGTTGTCGGTAGGAAGTCGTAGATGTTACCATGCCGTCAAGTCGAGGTGGCGTCGGAAATGGATGGGCAGGCAGGCAGGTAGCCGATGCTGGGGAAAGAACGAGCGGGCTGCAGCTGTCGAAGCCGCTTAGAAGGCCGGGCCTATACAGGACTTGGAAGCTGGAGCTGAAGGCGTAAGATGTCGCTGCCAGTAGCGATACCTAGGGACACTGGCCACCACGGTAGGAGGATCCTGCGCGAGAAAATGCGAAATCTAGATGAACAACCTGAGATCACGATAGTGGCGAGTGGCAGGTTAGACCGTGGGTAGGTAGTACGCGTGGTGATGATAGCACGAAGCTGTACGGAGTACTTGGGTTGGCGAATATCGAAAGATAAGGTAGAGATAGACAATAACCATGCACAGCGGCAATAGGAACGAGGGTAAGTATTTCTCACCACCTACATGTAGCCAACTAGTAGATAGGTATGGAAGACAGCGTAGGTAGTCTACCCAAACTCAAGATCTTTGGACAGGATGGGAACAAGAGACTACGGATGCAGATGCTCTGGTCGAGCAAGGAGAGCGCACGATACGATACCTACCTACCTACCTACCTCCGTCCCTCGTCCCTCATTACCTATGACCACTACCGTACCTCTACCTACTTCCCTAGTAGCTTAGCGCTCAGGATCTACTTACTACCAGTCGTCTGCCCGCACACATGCAACCTGGTCTTGGAGTGGCCAGTTTAGGGGCTGAGAGAACTTGGTTGGAGTCGGGGTTTATGCTCCAAATGTAAGATGCAATCTACTGTAAGTAAGTACCTGGGAAAGTACCCGAGCAATCTTGAAAAGTACCACGAATCATGGGACGGGTATGACAAGGACCTAACGGGACCGGCACCTTCAGGCGTAGGTAGCGTGGATAGCGTGGGTAGTGTAGGTGCTGTGGCGATGCTAGGGCGCTTATTAGACCCCTTGCGGGCTAGCAGGGGGCACGCTACGGTACTTAAGTCCCTTACCTAGGTACTTAGCGCATGCGTATAGAGCTAAGCTACAAGACCTAGCAGACCTAGCAGACCTAGCGAGTAGTAGCATCTGATAGAAGGAAGCCATCTCGCCATGGCATCATTCGAGGTGACGATATCAGGTAGAAGGCTCCAGTATCGCCGGGCCAACTCGCGATGTTCAAGCAGTGTATACATATACTAGAAGAAAGAGACTAACTCGGGTTATATTGTGACCTACATATCTCTTTGTACACGTGTATAGGAGGGGTGTCACTCAGCACTTGGAGAGGTAGGTGCGCTACTGTATCTGAGGTACACCAGCCTTGAAATAGGTAGAGTAGGTACCTACATAGTAGGTAGGTAGCCATGGTCTGTTCTTACTCGAGGCTGGGTCGAGTGGGAGTTCTCTTTTCCTATCATTTCTAACCCTCACATTTCGGTTCACTCTTAAGCTGTATCGTGATAATCCGCACCAGCCTTCCACTACACTAGTTATCTAACACTTATCTCAAGAAACACCATCTTGATAATACCAGATATATTTACTTTCTACTACTATGGTAGCCGGGGATGGTCAATTTGATATCCAGATCACCCAACCCCTGACCAGGTTCATTTTTCAACCGCGGCCTAACGTCCCCTCGCTCAGCCAATTTCCGCCCTTGAACCCTGTTCTCGTCCCCCTGCACAAAGTATCGGCCGACCTTGGACAGACTTGGACCAACAGCCAATGGCTGGGGCGTGAACCCCACGCTAGGCCGCAAACTGGATGTATAATATCTTCACTAAACAGATTCGACCGGGTTTAAACAATGGACGATAATCTTGTCTTGAGTCTCGATGCAACCGAGCGAATCTGATAATATCATCAACCGTGCCATCGCCGCAACGCGCGTATCTCGATGGATACGCGAAAGACGAAGACAGATGGTGTCCAAACCTTGGTCTAAGGTAGGTAGGTGCATGTCGTCCTCCACGTGGCGAATGATTGATTTTCCATTCCTGGGGAAATCAAAGGGTGAACCAAGCGCAAGCTGAGTGATGTCCGGCGCCACTACAAGCCATTTCCTCGCACTAAAATATCAAAATATCAGGGTGAGGAAAAAAAAAAAAAAAAAAAAAAAAAAAAAAAAAAAAAAAGGCGAGAGAAGTTCGGCACGGATTTCAAGACACAAGGGGACCTGGGTTGCTGTCGAACAGTTTAGTCAGGCTTCTAGACGAACACGTCGAGCTGCAGGTCATCCGTCATGCCAGCCTCGATTTAAATAAACCGTTGCTTCTTCTTCCATGCATACCTATCGTATGTAGGTATGCCTTCCAGTACCTATTTTGCATCAATAACTCCGATAACGGGTAGCATCAAGCATTTGGTTGGTTCCCCGCGATGTGACGCGCCACACACGCCTTTATGCCTTCTTGATATTCGCTAATATTCGTTGGTCGTGGTCGAGTGCCGGCTTTGCTATTATACACTACCTACCAGTAGGATTGACACTACAACACTGCCGTTGCAGTTGCAAATACTACCATTCAACGCAGGTGCAATGCCACCCATTTCATGTGGGTTGATATCTTCGGCAGCGTCCCCGAGAGTTCGTTATATGTATTCAGGGTACCTAGTGTGCTGTTCAGGGGACCTTTGAATGGTCGACTCTAGTGCAGTACCTTGCTACGCTATCAGGGATCGAGGGTGTCATAGGAGCAGAATGCTTGACTTTTACGAGCGACCTTTGATAAAGCATGAACGGCGACTTGGGCCATCTAAGTATTCTTTCACTAGCAGCCGCTGCAGTCCAGCCTTTCAGTCACATTAGCTATGTGACTTGAGCTGTTATAATTCGATCCTCCATCACACCGCGCTGCTGCGCTGGGCGGGAGATCCGCCTGTTGCTGTACTGTAACCGGCTAGCGTTGGTGGGATTCGCGATGAACGCGTCCCCTGTCACTTCGCATTGCAAATTTCCCATCCCAACGCCACTACAGTAGTCCATTGCTACATTACCCCGCTGTCGATTGTCATCCCCCAGGAAAGCTTGACGACGAGGACGACATGATCTTTTCTGATGATGCTGAGCTTCTATTATACCTACATGGATTTGTCGTAGTGAGGATGCTACAGCTACATAAAGGGATCGCTCGATAATACCTATTTCGGGGAAGCTCACTGCGCATTCGACCTGCCTTCACGATACCCATCTAAGAATTAACCAGGGGAAATGCGCATAGCCGCATAACTAAACGAGAATAGCTTTTCTCCCTAATACTGGTAATCAATCACTTACCAGGAACTTTGCCAGGTGTACGGGCTGGATACGTTAGATACATCACTCAGCCCTTTTTTGTAGGATACAGAGGTCCTATTGAGCGACGACTTTGACTTTCTATCAGAACTAAACCGCGCCTCGGTGTAGCACAGGATGAAACAGCTAGGGATAGAAACAACGGGAGCGGTATATTCGGGACGAAGCCGTTATCCCGCATCAGCATCGTCTCCCTTAAGCGCCTGCCGCTATTGAATATTAGTACATTTGTTTTAGGCTGTTAGGAATGTTCTAAAAGCAGCCGATATAATCAATGTGGTAAGTGACCTTAGCAGCAGATCTATGGTATATAAGCTACTTAACCCGTAGGCGAAATTCAGAAACGGGACAATAAAAGCAACGTCGCAACACTCCTATTCCAGTGGCCACCTACATAGGTAACATTGAGATCCTGGATCGTTCATGATCTTGCTAGCAATCTATATCAAACTCGAGAAAGCCCCGGCGATGTCTATCGGGGCTTGGGTGCCGGTTGTGGTACACAAATGAGCAACGAGGACATGCGATAAAAGGTATCTCCCAACCTGTATGAGCTGCACATACAGTATGGAGGAACGCTGGACATCCCATGTCCGTCCAGTCCGTCCGGAGTGGTAAGAGTAGATGAGGCTGTATCACCTAGTGATAGAGGTGATACCAGCCACTGAGAAGGCTAAATGCGTCTCAAGTTACTCTACAGCCAGGCGAAGTCAAACAAATATCGCCGTACATGCACCTATCTGGCCCTCCAACTCAGATGAATCTCCGTTCTCTAGGGACGAAAGTAGCATCCTAGAGCATTATCGCAGAGCTTACCATGATGAATCCCAGCCAGCTAATATGAAACAATAGCAAACATCTATCGTGTAAGGCTTCACGAACATGCCATGATGTATATATAACATTGCTCTTGCGGAACATTAAAGTACCTACAAACTATTGGTATCAACATAATCTATATACCGGCACCCCAGATACTGTAGTCCAATTCCTTAATATCACCCAGGTTCATGGATCCTATCGCACACATAAAGCAATCAATCAATCAATCAACCAGCTGCTCACCTAGTGCATCCAATTGGTTGTTATCTCCGGGAGCGCGCTTCCTGCTCGGGTACGGGTTTCGCCGGAGGTGTCAATCAAGTGTCATCGGTGAAACAAGACCGGGGGTAGAAGAGCAGGTCACTTCTTCCTCCGGAACGTTTGCCGGGGCGACGACACCGAATGGGTAAAGATGCCGGCGCATGTCATCGGGGTGCGTGCTGTATCGCATTCTACTAGGGAAATGTATTAGCTGTCGTCAACCATGATAGCGAAGGGCTGATTCTTGCCGTATAGGGTTATACAACTCTCTCTATATATAGTAGGTAGCATCTATCTTGGATACACCCGGATCTGTGTAGGTATGTTGTGCCATGCTGTGCCACAACTCGTGCGAGCAAGCAACCCTATTCAATTTGATCATGAGCAAAACTACTTTCTCCTGCCATCCTTCTAATTGAAGCAAGGTGCATGTTTCTGTATCACATAGATTCACATCGCCACAAACAGGAAATTCCACGAGAACCAAAAAAATGACAGAACTACGAAATCGCATGACATTCCAATCACCATGACCATACCTCTCCCTGCTTATGTTCACCAATCGTAAATCTAGACCTCTCTACCAACCAACGGCCGATGCCGTCAATGCAACACAAGGTACGTCGGGAATGCCAGAAGCGCACAAGACAAGCAAGCAAGCAAGCAAGCAGATCACATGAAACAACTCGTCATATCGTGTCTTTCAAACATAAGCGAGCGACGCTGTGCCGCGGGGATGAAAACCCGGCAGGCCAGTTCTCGCGAGTTAATTGCCGCGAAAAAAAGGATACCGGTACTTACTGTACTTAAGGGAGACAAGACAGAACAGACGCTTTGCCGCCACCACATCGTAGTTGAAACGAGGGATATCCTTGCTACTACGGCCCAGTTTCGCTGGCACGAAACACGCATTCACGACTTCGTACATAGGGCGCATTATGCGCTGCCCATACAATAACCCATTTATCGTGCATATGTAACGCAGCGCATTCGAGTTTGCTTGGTATGCTATGCTATGCCATAGTATTCTATACTATATAGTCCGTTGGTAATAGAATGAATGCCTTCTAGAATCCGTGACATTGCATAGTCTAGGAGTATTATACAGAGCAATTTTGTAGGGGTGTTTTAGATCACAGGTCGGTATTAGGAAACCTGCCCAACATCCAATAGCCGCGCATATTCCAGGGCACTACCCTCTAGGATCGTTCCATCATGATGTTCGCACAGTGAAACAGAAGAAATCCAAGCACGTTATCTATCTGATGGCACGGACACCCCGCCCAACACTCCCTGTCTCGAAGACTTCCACGAGCCCCGCGCCCACGGCCTCCTGCAGCACCCAATCGAAAGCGAGCCCGTAGAACTGGCGCCACTTCCTCGTCTGCCCAGGGAGCACGCCAGCGAATTCGCCGCGGGCCTTCTTCGCCGCCGCAGCAGCAGCATGGCGGGCGTCTTCGACCCTGGCGATGCCGCCGTCCCACCGCTCTCTCAGCACCGACTCGGGTACCTCGCGGAACCTGGACTTTCCCAGCAGCGAGACGAGGTGATCTAGCGCCGCAGAGACAAGCTTGAGGAACGAGCCTGCCCCCGGCGCGGCAAGTCTGTACTCTGTGCCAGGGGACGTCGTGGGCGTCACGACGGACAGCGAGCCTCCGCCACTGCCGCCGGCATTGCGCAGCGCGCCCTGCCCACCCACTGTGCCGAGCGATCCCGCCGCTTGCCGCGATATCGTCTCCAGGGATGTCAGGGTAATCTTGTCCTCGGGGCGCGCATACGACCGCATGGTGCCGGAAATAGCGTCGTGGCTCACGACGCCACCGGAGTGATGCGCGGTCAGGAAACCTGCGTGCACGAGCTCCGCTATCTCAGCCGGTTTCAGCGCGTCTCTCCCCAAGACCTGGACATCCGGGTTCGACGCAAGGTATTGCAATAGGGTTTCCCGAGTATTCTCGCCAAGCCGCGTTGTACGCTTAATCGAGGCCTCGTAGTCAGATGACAGCACGATGAATTCGCCCACGGCACCCCGCCGCGGCACAACGATGCGCCGCAGGAACCCCCGTCGCGCAAGCTCGGCGACCTCTCTCTCGACGGCGCTGGGCGACGCCAGCAGCGCCTGCACGTGCGCGATGCTGATGATGGGCGGGAGGTTCCGGCGGTAATTCAGGACCTCGGAGATCCGGGTGGACGTCATGCCGGCCGCGGTCTCCGGGATCGGGGCGAACATGCGCGCGCGGATGTACTGGATAGCCTGGGGCGTATCGCGGAGGTTGAGGTCGGTGGCGAGGGCCGCGACGAGACCCAGGTCGTCGAGCTTGTCGTCGAACCAGTCGTCGTCGTCGTCACCTCCGACTCTTTTCGACGACGACGTCGCTCCCGGTTTGCGACGGGGTAGCGAGGAGGTCCATGACGGAGAAGGCGATGCGCTGGAGGATGACGACCGCTTCGCTGCGCTGGGTCGGCTCGATAATGTCGACGGGGATTTCTTCTTAACCCGCCCCGAGCCCCCCAATATCGACCTGAGGCTCATTTTTGATCATGAGGAAAGTTAGCATAGCTACCTAGTTAGAGGGCATCGAGCCTCGGTGTTCTATGTGCGTGAGTCAGGAATACAAAGGGCTGATTAATTCAGAGGTTCCGGTGAGTCTAAAGCGGGATGGATTGATTTGCCCCAGCGGCAAATACTGAGCGAGGTACGGCGGGGCAATACTTAGGCAGCACAGCCCTTAATCCCTGCATTCCGTATCACCAAGTGCGCTCATTATTCACAATGAATTGCTATGATTAGTAGCAATATACTAGAAATCCATATAAGATTGTCTTAGTTACTGAAGCACTAGATACCTTGGTAGATCTAAGCAAGGGTTAGCCGCCTGTATTGTCTCGGGTGACTTTCGAACGAGTGATAGTCGAGATAGTGTACTGTAAGACTATAAGTGCCAAATCGGAAGCTGTCCGACCTTGCCCCTCTACAGTTGACAGTAAGTAGGCACCGACTCCGCCAAACGGCCTGTCAGATGAAGTAACGAATAAGAAGAGGTGGTTCATATATGAATACATATGCCATCTTCAACAGCCCATAAACAGGATTGATGCTGTACGTTCCCTGTTCATGTACCTTGCTGGATCGAACACCCTATCAGCTAACATCTACTAAAGAAGAATCCGACAACTTATCCAAGCAGACCCCCTTGTTGCTGGAACTCCTCAGATCTGATCAGTAGTCGATATGGCACCCACTGTGGTTCTTATACGCCATGCGCAGGCTTTACACAGTAAATAGACCCCGCTCAACTCTTCTCAGGAACAGTATCTAATGGTTCTAGATGTCGATAATAAGTTACCCTACGTCTATGAAACCAACCTGGGACTGTATGAGAGCTGACTGTTGGGCTACGTGACTGGTCGATATTCGATCCCCAGTTGACCGACCTGGGCATTAACCAGTGCAAGACTCTTGCGGGCCAACTCGAAGCCGACTTCCCCTACGCCATAGAAGGCTGCCGCATCATAGTGAGTCCGTTGACGCGAACACTGCAGACGGTTCAGCACTCGCTCGGATGGCTACTAGATTGAGGTGTACGTGTCGAGGCGCGTGCAGAATGGCAGGTAAGCCGCTCCTATCCTAGCAGGCGGGATACTGGGCACCATTGAGTTTTAACTCGAATCTCTTGACCGTTTAGGAAGACACAGCCAACCCGTGTGATGTTGGCACCGAGCGATCTGAGCTCGAAAAGGCCTGGCCGAGCTTCGATTTCTCGCAGCTAGATCCAGTCTACCCCCAGAAGACGGGCTTATATGGGCCGGCAGAGGAGACGATTCGGAAGAGAGCAGCGGTTGCGAGACAGTGGCTTGCTGAGCAATCGGACCAATGTATCGTTGTTGTCACCCACTCAGGGTTTCTGAACAGACTGGTAGAAGGTCCAAGGTTCAGGAATGTCGAATACCGAACCTACCAGATAGAGAAGAATGGTCCGGGCGAGGTTGTCTTGGTTCAGTTGGAAGCACTGAGCAAGGATATACCAGCAAGAAAATCATGAGTTGCTCTGGTTCAGCATAGTAAACTTACTCAAAGCCAAGCCCTTCGACCTGCTATTCCCCTGGAGTATGCAGAAGAGAGCGCAAGAAGGCAGCGTATACTACTAATATTACGACGAAAGATATTTGACTTATGATCTAAACTCAAGATACACGCACAACCTACTTTCACGACTCAGCTGTGTTATCATTATTCATGTAGCCGAGATAAACCATAGGAAACCAGCTTGGTGGCAAAATAAAACTGGCTTCCCTCAAACGAACGGCTAAGTCAGTCTCGCACTAGATTCAACTCGAGAGACTGTAGAGGAAATTGGCCTTTCGAAAACAACCAAAAGAAATGATTGTGAATTGAGAGTGCTGTCGAATGTGAAGAGAAGAAGAACTCCAAAAAAAAAAAAGTCGCGGTTGAGTGGACCAAAAGACCCTGTTCATGGAGTCTTATCGATAAATGCCAAAGCTAAGTCATATTCATCCTAGCCCATATCTGCCCATATGCTGTATTCCCTCGGAACCGGCATTTTATCCCAGGAGGATGATGCGACAAGCCAGCCACTGACGAAGCAAGCCCCAAGCAGACCAAGACACACCAAAAGTCGGATAGGGCTCGGATGAGAGACCTCAGCTGACGCTGTCCTACCGCACGTCATCGCCTGCATGGGTTTTGGTGGCCTTGATGACTCGAGGCAGAATACCTACATACAGTAACAAGATCGTCACAGGCGACAAGTGTCACCAACAACGCTTACTTTTCCTGTCTCGCCCGCCTCGAAAAAGACAACAACGAGAGAAGTATTGAGCTGGATAGGGTAGGATCAACTACCTAAAATATACACAAACCAACACAGGCAGGCAGTAAGTAAGTAGTCTGGACCATCGTGGCCGAAGGAATTGATTGGGTCTTCTGACGGCGGTATTCGCTCTGCTGACCCACCGCCACCGCTGACTGAGGCACAATGGGTTTCTCTTGCGTGCCACACACTCACCAGAACACACCCATGTGCTCACGATGTCATGGTTTCGAGGTTTGAGCTGTTCTACACGTGCGAAATGCGGGCCCATGATTCGCTCCCCATCGCACGACGTCTCGCCCTCTTGGTGGGTGCCACTTCTCGGGCTCGAGGACCTCTGTGGCCGCCGAGGTGATTAGAAAGGAGGGAGGGAGTATGTGGGAAAGATTGGAATGGAAATATGAACCTCGCAGACCCCCCGGGGTTCGAACGGATTGGAAAACTTGTCCACTTTCTCTCTGTTGGTTCCAAAGGAAGACGGCAAGAATACCGAACGGATGAGTAGATCGGCAAAACCTGTGACGTACGAACGGTCCCCATCGCGCTATATACTCTAAGTAGGTAGTGCATGTACTGTAGGTACGGCGTTCCAATTTTACCCTAACCCAAGCTGTGCCGAGAGAGGAATGAGGAATGAGGAATGAGGAATGAATGGGACTTTCATAGCTTGCTTGACTGAAGTGTCTGACTTGTTTTAAGTAGGTATTGCAGGCAGTCTTTTCTTGTGACTAAGTCGAAACAAAGCCTTGTTACTTGGAAGGCATCTGATATCATCTACCTACCTGACTTGGGCGGTTCTGCGTCTTTTTTTTCTTCTTTTTCTTTTCTCTTTTTGGCCGTTGACTGCTCATACCTACTACTTATTCTCTTTTGATTTGCCAACTGTCCGTCTCTGTGTCTTTTATAGACTGCTGCATGCCCCAAGCCCTTTTTTGCGCTGCTGTAGGCATTCAGCTCACAGAACCCTTCTTACCTACCCTCGCCTACCTTAGGTACTGTGTATGCTATGCAGCATGCCCCCCCTGAAGACCCTTAAGGCCCTCCAATGGGCGGCACTGGTGGTCCCCAATCTGCTGGCACATGTGCATGCCAGTGCCGCTCCAACAGAAGAAGCTCAGCATGTCTTGCAGCCACCACGAGATGCCCCTGACACCTCTCAACGCCGTCTTCGTGGCAGGTTCCTTCACATCACAGGTATGTCTATCTTGTCTGTCTGTCTCGTCTGTCTGTCTCACTACACCATCATCATCCTAGTGCCCGGCGCGATCCCACCTGTGTGCCTGTATCCAGTATTCAACAGTCTTTAACCACTGCTACCATCCAGATCTACACCCCGATGAGCACTACAAACCCCACACTTCAACCCAGGAGAACATCGCATGCCACCGAGGCGATGGCCCTGCCGGTATCTATGGCGCCGAGACGTCCGATTGCGACTCTCCACTGTCGCTTGTGGATGCGACATTGGCCTGGGTGAAAGAGCATCTGAGGGATGAGGTTGACTTCGTTGTCTGGACCGGCGATTCTGCCCGCCATGACAGTGATGAACAGCTACCCCGCCACAACAAGGACATCCTAGCAATGAACCGTCGCATCGCCGACAGCTTTGTCGACGCCTTCTCTGATGATACGGGCCTGATTATTCCCGTGGTGCCAACGTTCGGCAATAATGATATCTATCCTCACAATATCCTGCTGCCTGGGCCCAACGATATCCTACAACGCTACACCACCATTTGGAGGCCATTTATCCCCGAAGCCCAACGGCACTCGTTCGAATATGGAGGTTGGTTTTATGTTGAGGTCATACCAAACAAACTCGCCGTATTCTCACTCAACACAATGTATTTTTTCGATCGGAACGCCGGTATTGACGACTGCATACATCCTTCGGAACCTGGATACAAGCATTTCGAATGGCTACGTGTTCAGCTCGATTTCTTACGTGGTCGCGGCATGAAGGCGATTCTCATGGGACATGTCCCTCCTGCGAGGACTCCCGGCAAGCAATTGTGGGAGGAGACATGCTGGCAGAAGTATACCTTGTGGCTGCAACAGTACCGTGACGTCATTGTAGGCTCCATGTATGGGCACATGAACATTGATCACTTTCTGTTGCAAGACACAAAAGAAATCGACCTCGCAATAATTCAAGGCCAAGATTCCGTCCAGGCCTTCCGTCGTGAAGCCATGGAAGATGATTTCTCCATTGCGTCAAGTACTGATTACCTGAAAGAGCTTCGTGATGGATGGGCTAAGCTGCCGAGTCCAGTGGCTCTAGAAAACGGTGTTGACGAGAGCAACCAACAACGGCGCAAGAGCAAGAAGGGGAAAGACAAACTCGGTGGCAAATGGGCAGAGCGATTCCAACTTACTCTTATATCCCCGAGTGTTGTGCCAAACTATTTCCCCGGCCTTAGAGTATTCGAATACAACATCACTGGTATCGAAAATACTCGTACGTGGGCAGAAGCCACAAGAGCAGCATACCTTGACGAAACACTTCCCAATCACGATGAGGTACCCGAGGTTGGTGAGCTGAAGAGACGCGAGACCCCTGAGTTCGAGATCGAAAAGAAGAAGAAGAAGAACAAGGGTAAAAAAGGCCAAAAGCCACCCCATCTAAATATCCCTGACCCTCCGGCAAAGGGTACTCCGCCTGGCCCGGCATACAGTCCCCAAACATTGACCTTACTGGGGTACACGCAATACTTTGCAAATCTCACATATATCAACAACGACATCGTAGATCCCAAGGCTGCCGATCTTTCGCCTAACGGGTGGAATCCCGGAAAGCACCACGGCAAGACTCCCAAGCACGACAAGCCACAACCCAACGCGTTCAAGTTCGAAATCGAATACAGCACGTTCGACGACAAGGTGTACAAGCTCGACGATCTCACCGTGAAGAACTACGTGCGTCTCGCGCACCGCATAGGGCAGGCCTCGAAGAAAGCGAAGTCGGTCGCAGATAGCGAATTTGACGAACTCGCTTTTACAGACGACGACGATGAAGTCGAAGACTACGAGGATGAAGACACTGATAGCAATTCTGATTCATGGAGTTTCTTCGACTTTGTCATGAACAAGAACAAGAAGAAGAAGCACCACAAGAACAAGAAACACAAGCATAAGAAGAACAAGGAAGCCCGCAAGACGTGGTTGCATTTCCTCATGCATGCGTTCGTCAGTACTTGGAGCAAAGACGAGCTGGAAGACTTATAGACAGAATTGGAGTTGTCAGACGGGGAAGTTCCTACGTCTTATGAGATTTTGGGAATTGTCATTTTTCTTGGCGTGTTTTATCTTTGGTTCTTTGGGAACTGGGCAATCGCATATTTTCAGCAAGCCAGGCGTTTTATGGCATTCGATGGCGTAGGGCATTGTTGCATTGGTATGGTATGGTATGGTTATCATGAGATATGGACAGACGGGGTTGGTTGGGCTTTAAAGAGTATATACGTAGAAACATGGCGAGAGAGGGGTTGGGGAGAGGGAGATATGAATACTCGGGTTATTTCGGGGTTTGCCGTCGCAGGGGCTACGAGTATAGATTATTCTATGTAGACCTGATAGAATAGAAGAGGAGAAGAGTATATGGTACTGTTGAAGACAAGTTATACAATATATATCTACTTACTTACTTATATTCTGTTATAAGAGAAGAAAGGAAGGGGAAATAGCTGCGATTCTAACTAGCAATTTAAGCAATGAAAGAGAATGACAGGAATATTATATTTTATTAATGTTTGGTTCATGTATCCATCCATTCTGGACATGATTTGGTATCAAAACACTACACACACACACACACACATTTTCACTCCCGAATTTCCTACCCTAGACCGACCAACAGCCAAAATTCAATCAACCACTCAATCCGAATCACTATCCTCAGAAGGCGAAAACCCCTTCCACTCCTCCTCCGTATCATCCGCCAACGGATCTATATACCCCTCTTCTCCTTCCCCCTCATCATCACCATCTTCCTCCTCGACCTCCATCGTCCCACTAACATCCCACCGGTCGCCCTTCGCGCGCCGAGAGACGTACTTCACGAACCTCAGGGCCCCGCTATCGCGGAGGACGAGGGAAAGCCTGTTCCACGCCGCGGCCTGGAAGAACAGGATGTTGTCCTCGTCGTCAGCGTGATGGCTCGATTTGTAGATCGCCGCGTCCTCGTTGTCGGAGCCCTCGTCGCCTGCCATGTAGACTTCGTGACCGCCTACTTCGCCTTCTCCTTCTTCTTTATCTTCTTCTTTTTCAACTACCGCTTCTACTGCTGAGGAATTACTGCCCTTGGATTTTCCTTTTTTATCCTTCTTCGCTTTCTTCTTACTGCTTGTTTCGTTCTCTTCCTCGTTCTCGTCAACCTGTCCGTCGTCGTCGTCATCACCCCATCCTTTCGTGGGCGTGATGCCCAGGTTGAGCTCGAGGCGCGGCTTGCCCTCGTGGCCTGTGGCGAGCGTGTAGTCTTTGCCGCGCCGGAAGCGGCGCGCCAGGAAGTCGTGGCTTTCGATCGTGCAGCCCGTCGCCATCTGGAGCCAGTGGCGGAATTGCGGGCTGGGGAGGAATTCGTCGAGGAGTTCGCGAATCGGGGAGTCGGATTCGTCGCTTTCTTCTCGTGCCTTTTTGCCTTTTCCTTTGCTCTTGTTGTCTTTCGACGACGATGATGGTAATGAGGACTGTTGATATAGATATCGGTGTTTATGGGGTGGCTTCGCGACACGCCAGGGAGTCTCTTTCTCGATCTTGGCGCTGTCTTCAGGTAGATCTTTGCTCGCCTTTTCCTGCGCTAATATATACGTGCGCAGCCTTGCCGCGAACTTCTTTCCAAGTAGATTTGGTAGCGTAATACTTGAGCTGTCGCCGAAATGCTCCGAGACTTGCTCAATCGTGTCTGGCGTTAAATAAGTCGGGGCCATGAAACGAAGAAGGAATTCGAGGTCGGCCTCGTCAAAATCCTCGCTCTCTTCCCCCTTCGCCTTGGCAGGGACCGGTTGCGGCCGCGGCTCGTCGTACTGATCTGGATTGCCCTGCAGCTGCATGAGCCCGCTGTTCTTGGTATTCCGCTCCTCAGCACCTTCGACATAGCCAGGCTCGCCGATCTGGGGAATGTGGAACCAGCCCGAGATAGCCATACGCACGCGGCCACCCTCGCGCACTAGCTGCTCCTTGGATTCGGCATGATATACCTCCTCGACGTCGTGGAAACTCCTTCCTGGTTGCACAGCGAAAAAGCTCAGCTGGTTCCACGCAGGCGGTATGACTTTACTGACGTCGGGGGTTGGCGTGTGCGCCACCTGCCCGTCCTTGCCCTCGAGCTCCTTGACGGGGAATAGGCGGAGAGCGCCGCCCCATTCGGGCTTCCAGGGGATGTCCGGGTCGGTCAGGTAGAGGATGTAGCTGACCCTGCGACTACCGATGACATCGTCGTGGCACAGCAGATAGCAGCCGGGGGTGTAGACGTTAATGGCCATGTCCGTCTTGCGGCCGCTAAGGGGTCCACAGCCGGTAACGTGGGCGACGTAGTCGCGGAAGGCCTGGGAGTACATGGCGTCACGGAGGGCGAGAAGGGAGGGCAGCTTGGCCAGGGCTTCGTCGCCTAGCCCGTCGAGGTTTGCGAGGTCGCCCGACTGGTGGATCTTGTAAATGTCGGTTTCCTTGGGGGTGAAAGAGACATTGTCTTTGATCTCGTCCCGCACGGCACGCAGGAGCTTGTCGTCAATCAGCTCGTGAATGACGGCATGCTTGTACGGCGCCGACTCGGAGTACTCCCCGGTGTACTGGTCGAGGACCTTCTTGTCGAAGAGCCCCTTCCTAAAGCGGGCTTGGGCATCTTCGTTGCTTGGAGCTGTTGGGTAGTATTAGCTTTGTGCTGGGCTTTTCCCTGGCTCTTGTATCTTGGATCCCGTCGCGGCAAGGGGAAAGGTAGGTAGGCTGACTGGTCTTAGCTTTCTTCTTAGAGGGTTTCTGGTCCACAGCATGCGGCTCCTCTGCTTTGCGCTTCGCTTTCGGCATGATGATGTAGCTCTCAATCTCAGATAATTGGTATGCCCTGGACTGTGCAAAGAGAACAGCTACCAGAATTGACTCCTAGCTTGGGCAATGCAGCAGTAAGTAATATACCCACGTTAGGCGGGAGAGTTGGTAGCTGTTTTTGGTGGTCTGATCAATCCCAGATCAGCTTTCTCGAATATTTTCTAATATCGAACGATAAAGCTGCGATTTCGAGCTTAGAAAAAATGGGGCACCTCCACTCACGCCTCTTTTTTAGTGTAAGACTTGTCTCTGCCGTAGCGGCGAAGGCGGTGGGCTAGCTTGAACACCAGGCAGTTTATAGTTAGATATCACGCTATTTATGTAAGTAAATAGATTCAGTACTTATGTACCTACTAGAGTAGGTATTCAGGTACGGATAGATGAAGGATTCCACTTATGTTGAAGCCAGATGTGGTGAAGATATGTATGAATATCTAGTTACATAGTATAGATTAACATCTCGAACAAGAGCCTCCTCTTCACCGCACCCAAGCGATCAACCTCTCTCTATTTATACCTTCAAGCAAATAGGAGAGAGGAGAGGAGAGAAGAGAAAGAATAAGGGGTCTCAGGCTTGGCTTCAAGCGGTACACCAAAAGGTTTGTCATCCCTCCCTCCCTCCCTTTCCTCCCTCTCATTCCCTCTCCTCCTCCTCCACCCCGCACCCGCACCGTCAGCTCGCTCCCGCTGAGCACATCCTCAGTAATGATCTTTGCATCACCCCCCCAAATGGCCCGGGACCCAATCGATCGCCGCTTCAGACAGTTTTCGGCTTCGTCTCCTGTGCTGCATAACCCCCAAGCGCCCGTCGCCATCTCCTTGCAGAAAATGTGCCACCCCAATCACACAGGTCGACTGAGTGACTGGTCGATTGCCTATTTCCCATGACGGCAACGAGAGCCGTTGTGTCTACTGTGTCTTGTGTTGCTATACTAAATAGGTATCTACTGTATGTAGGTGGTTGGGTCCTAGCTTTATGATCGGGCCCATTCCGCCCCCGTCACCACCGTCAAGCGTTTCGTGAGAAGCATTATGGCGACTAGATGGGTGGACGTTGAAGTCTACCAGTTCCTGCGGGCAGTGAAATGTAGGTAGCGGTCTGATCCTATTTCGGGCGGGAAACTAGCCTCATCCAGTTATGCCGCATCAATAATGCCAGCCCGAGCTTCGGAACCGCCAGGCGAGAACGAGAGGATCGCATGACGGTCTGGGTTTGACCCAAGGACCGAGACATACCTACACCCACACGGCAGCTGAGTAGGTGCAGCCTACCCTGGAAAGAATGACGTCCCTACAAACTCACCTTAATGCGTCCTACCTACTGTGGTTGTCCTGCGTCGGACGAAAGACGGATCACAGGCGTCTATGCGGCGGCATTGTACTCCATTCGTCCTATTCCTCACAACAAAAGGCCTCCCATAGCCCCTTTCCTGCATCTCTGATTTGCCTTCGTCCGCCAACTATAGACCTCACCCGCGCGAAGCGAGCGTCTACACCGGAGACCATCCGTTTTGACAGGTTATCGGCCCACGCATCGCTATGGTATCAATTAAGACCTCTTGTGTCCTAGTAAGATAGTACCACGCTTTGTCGCACTAATCACATCTCTTCCCGGTCGACCGCATGCTCCCGAGCCGCCCATCAATGCGCTGATTCCTCGGGAGCTGGGACCGTTCCGGTTTGTATTGTAAATGACAGGTCGTCGTCGGCAAATTAGTAGTTCCAAATCGGGTTCACTATACATCACGCTGTAATTGGTGTAAGTGTTAGTTTGGCCCCCGAGCAGTGCTCTACGCTCTATGGATGTCGGTTTCAGATATGCCCCTATTGGGCCAAAGTTGCGATATAAGTAGTGCAGGCGTGTGATCAAAGTCAAGTCGTCTAAATACTCTAAGAGGATAGCAGAAACTTCCTCCCCGAGGTATTGTTCCTATAAAAAACCCTTCCTAACCATGCCATCTCTGTAAGGTGGTCAGATAGTAAGATCTGAAGTTGATGAATTCTCCAAGTACTCTCTACGGACGCCATCCTGGGATAACGCCCCCCTATATTGTTTGTCCCCTGGACAGTGTCTTCTACAGTACAAGTACAGTCCTGGGACAAATGTTCTGTGAACGAGTACTGGGATGTGGGTTAAGTTTTGTTCTCTTTGAAGAGCGATGGTGGAGAGATGGTTGTCTCTCCAGTTCAGGCAGCCCTTATAGCTTTTATTTTAATCTGTTAAAGATAAACTTTATATTTACTTATTGACTATTCATATAGAAAGAATAAAAGAATTTGCGAGCAGCTTACCAATACTAAAAGCTCGAATTCCACTTGAAAAGGCAGCAGCATCTGATAACAAGTCTTACAACGTAAAGATGAAATATCGTAATAATAAGCCGACGATCTACGGAAACCAAGCTAGTCTTATGTATTTTTCGACGCTTCAATGCAGGGCTCCCCATAGCGAAGAAAGTCCAAATGGATCTTCCGGCAGGACTAGGGGGAGGGCCAGGGCATCTAGAGGGCCATCCGAGCCATCGAGTAACTCTAAGCCGTCTAGTATCTATTGTCTTGTTACAGATTCTCCTTACAACATGCTTGTCCCTCATCAGGCAGAAAGAAACGCGATAGATTGATCGTATACCGGCTGCTCTAATTCCAGAAAGAAACCTTGCGCACAATGATCATACTTCACCTTTGGCACATCATTCTCGTAGAACCCGTCGAACTTGGGATCGACGGCATCTCTCAGATTCGCCACGTCTCCTGCTGGATGGAGCGATTTCCACGGCTTCACGCAGGCCTGTGACTTGCATGTCTTGAGAACCAGTGTCAGCGCATCGAGGCGGGAGAGAACTTGCGATAGGGGCCGGCCAAAGAAGAAACCTTCATCACTAAATACGGCCTGAGCTGAATAGAGGTTCTTCAACTGATATGGGTCATCCTAGACTAAGGCGTTACTAAAGTGAAGTTCAGATCGTTGAGCGGTTTAATTGATGGGTACCTTCATGTCGTAGAACTCGTGCTCATTATTGCACCAGACGGAGTAGTAGAAACTATACTCGTCACTCACGATGCGAAGAGCTTTATACGTATTGTTGGGAATCAAGTATCCTGAATAAGGAGGCTTTTAGAATCGTAAGCTGTGCAGGTACATGTAATATCGTACCTTGATAAGCGTAATCTCCCTCAGATACCGCATAACCCCAGTATTCAACCTGGACATGCTCGTATCGGTTTCCAAGAGACGCATCGATGCTCTGTTTCGTAAGGGGAATCGCCTCTCCGTCCAGGTCTTCCCGCATTGGCGCTCCTACTATGGAAAGAAAAGTAGGCACCAGGTCCGTATGAGTCGTTACAACGGGCGCCTGCTGGCCCTCCGGAACGCCCGGTCCGCGTATGAACAACGGAACATGAACATCTTCTTCAAAGGGGCAAAACTTCCCAGGCTCTAAGCGGTGCTGCCCCACGTGGAAACCGTTATCTGATGTAAACTGCGTTCCGGAAATATTTTAGACAAGAAGAAGAATGTAAGGGAAAGGTTCATCTATACCATGATGTATGTGTGGTCGAGCATGTTATGCTCTTCCAATTTTAGCACGATGGCCTCTATCATCTCATCAATGGCCTGTAAGGACCGGAGACGTTGCCGGTAAAAGAGATCATTTGCATCGATATGTGTCTGGTTCAACTTGGGCAGGTCACGGACCCAGTAGACACCCGAAGGCTAGTATGTTATCATCAGTTCTGTTTTTTTTTTTTCTCGCCAACTTGATTTGTTACTTACTGTTTCGGGATTAAAGTGTGGTGTCCTGGGCACCACGACGTCTTCAAACAGATTCTCGTGTCGTTTAGCTGGCTTTGGCGCGCTTGTGACCGTTTTTGTCGTTCCGTTAACGGTTACGTACTCTGTAGTACTGTGTGGTGCAGTCGGGGCAACGCCGAGAAAGAATGGACGTGCGTTCTTTGAGGCATCATCTAAGAAGGCAAGAGCTTTTTCAGACACAAGGTCCGTGGAATACTCATTTTCATGATGAATTGGTTCGTCATAGTTCCGTACGAAAGTTAGGTTGTAGTAATCGTACATGTACGGGTCAAGCAAGAAGTCCTATCACGAGGATTCAGTCTTCGCAACAAACATGTCATTCTAAAGATATGAGACTTACACTCCCGTTCCAACCACGGGCTCTGGGGCTATTGTAGTTGTCGATGCTATGAGAATTCCATAGCTTTCCAACATAGTACGTATCCCATCCAGCTTCTTGAAGCCAAAGAGGAAGGTAGTCATCATTAATACCTTCTTTTACAACCTTGGTGTAGCCACCTTTACTACGATTAGTATAAGTGCTGCCCGCCCTGTCAAGAATGGAGCACCTACCGAAAGGCATAACAACGTCTGTTACGTTATGATTGTGAGCCATCTTGCCTGTTAAGATGCTCGCCCGTGCTGGACAGCAGAGCGCAGTCGTGCAGTAGTGTCTCTCGTAGGTTGTACCCTTCGCTCTCAGATGCTTCCCAAGAAGAGGCATGTAATCGATGGAGCCCATCTCGAGGTCCTGGTCATCCGATAGAATGAAGACAATGTTCGGGCGCTTCTGGTGATGGGAGGCTAATGCCGAAGGGGGCAAGATGAGGCTGATGGCCATCAGGGCCAACAGCGCGTGCATTGTATCGGAGTATGAGCGCAAACCTCCGATCTGAGCCGCGATGTTATCTCCAGCTATGCTAGACTGAAATATGGCTTCTGTTGAGGAACCGAAGATGTGTTGAATTCATAAGCGAGTTAGAAAAAAAGCTCCTGGTCGGTGAACGATGGACTACTGCCAAATATAGCTTGGCGCTCATGCCTTCACAGGAATTCGTACAGTAATACCCTGATCTTGATGTGCTTGTGGGCGTTATTTCCGGGGCCCGCCCTATGACTTTCCTACATGGGTTGTTCCTTTTCAACTTCACAAATATGATATGCATACACCGTGTTTGACTGACATAGACTCATGTTCATATTTGCTCTCCTTAATGACGGTCCTAGTGGGTAGGTTCTCTCTCATGAATCTGACTCTGTATACTTGGTTGATGCTCCACTCCAGGCTAGGACTAGGTCTTTTATGTTCCAAATGTTGTTGGTGTTGATTGATAGATCGGAGGACTTCTCGAGGTCTCTTCTGACATCTGAGGCCCCGGCCTTCGTGGACGGGCTAGATTTCAGCCTGTCATCTAGACTAGCACTGCATGGCCGCTCTAGAAGCTCGCAAGAAGAACCAAGGAGATCATTTTCAAACCGCCGTTGTAATCTATCAAATGGGGGATGCTCTAGCTCGACTGGGAAGGCTTGATAAGTCCATGTAAGTAGTCCGTTCGTATGTGCTTCAAAGCGAAGCCGTCAATTATGCTGCGACGCCGGCGAGTTTCTGGGACTGCCGAAGCCTGGTGTCGATGGAGAAAGCCAAGGAGGTGTTAGGAGAGGGCCTGTTCGGAGTAGACCGCCAATGCGGATGGGTTGGTGATGGTGGATTCCTGATGCACGACGTCCTAGAGAACAGAACAATGGTGCGATGCGTCATATCCGCTATCGAGCATTCACCGACGCATGATCGAAAAGGTCCCCTGAACAGGGAGATACTAATACAGACATTCCGCAACTGGCTTGACGGCGCCATTGCCAAGGGCATGATTGAAGTAAGTTAACTTTCAAACGAACCAGCTCTAGTACTTAGCTAGTATCATGCCAGCTTGCACTCGAACAAGATGATCTATATAGATACTCCCAGTGGGAGCACAAAGAGACACCTCGCTACTGGAAGGGCACGGTATGTTTAATGGGCGATGCGACTCACGCTATGACTCCGTGGCAAGGTTTCGGCGTTGCGATGGCGTTTGAAGATGCCATGATCATGCAGGAAATCTTTGGCGATGTACACTTACCGGCGCAGATTGAGGCGGCCGCGATGCCAGAGGATCATCGGCTCTAGTCGGGAGACCGGGATGATTCTATGTAGGCAAATCGAAGATGCTAGCCTGCACCCGGAGAAATTAGGGCTGGTACTATCTACAAAGCGGAATTTCATCGCAGGATAAGAACGACGCAGTGATTAAGCTACCTATACAGGCGTATGTAGAAGCTTTAGAAGCGTAACATTGAGGCACTCTTGCTTCAAGATGGAATTAAACCCTGTAAGTATACGAAGCAAACGCGCGTTGGAATGTTCATCCAGACTTTATCCTAGCAGATGCTAGGGTGTGATCTAGGGAGACCCTGTTAGACTGATGCGGCAAGGCCAGCCGGCTGCTCACATCGCGATTGGCTGAGCGGTATAATAAGAGCCACTGTTTCATCAAATCCGTGATGCCCTTTTTAGGAATGGGCTGGAGGGATGAGCAAGGACTAACGAGTACTAAGTACGTGTACTCAAGAAAAGTGAACCCCTATCCAATTATACCCGTAGTAATCCACCTCCACAAACTGCTACTTACTTCGTACGCTACCAGGCTGAACTTTTATACTCAGCTGAGGTCAGCTATCACTCATTAAGACAATAGTTCACTACTGAACAAGGCTCGAGGCTGGCCTGCTTCTGCAGCTGATACATACTCGCGCAGACTGACGATAATGACGACAACTCTGCCTAGATCAATAACCTCTCCTTTGCCCTGGTGAATGTGAGGAAGGCACTCTGCGGACTGCAACCCGCAATGTCAACAGCGAGATAAGGGTGTTTCATTGGCTTTACCTCGCTGGCTGATGTGAAGCGCTCCGGAAATTCTACGAAACACAGCCTCACAGCTCGCTCACTCGGAACACACACATCGCACACAGACCGTCCAGAGCATCCCGTGTCAAGGTGCTACACCTGATCTGACCATCTAGTCTCGCTCTAGCTTATGTAATACATGACCTTCATACACGGGGGCATTGACTGTGTACAATAAGCAAGATGGCTTTCAAATCCTTTAAGCCGTCAAAATCGAGGATGCGAAAGCTGCGGCCTGCATTGCTCCTGTCTATAATAATATTGAGCTTGTTTCTTTACTTCCGACCGGATTCAATACCCACATATCGACACCGCCCTCATGCCATTGCTTCAGTTCAAAATGATGAGAATGGAGTCACGTGCCCCAGGTCACCATTGATGAAAGATGTCTTCGTGGTCATTCGAACGGGGGCAACCGAAGCCCAGGAAAAGCTTCCTGTACATTTCAAAACCATCCTTACGTGTGTCCCAGACTTCATCATCTATTCAGACATGGACGAAATCGTGGACGGTCATCAGGTCCACGACATTCTCACCGAAGTAAACGCGACGATTAAGAAAACAGCCCCGGAATTCCAGTTGTACAATCACCTTCTCACCAGAGGACGGGATGGACTAGACTATCAGACCATATTCGGAAGTGGGCCAGCAGGCGCCGTAGACAACCCCGGATGGAAGCTTGACAAATGGAAGTTTCTCCCCATGGTTGAGAAGGCACTATACGAGAGACCGAAAACAAAATGGTTTATCTTTATTGAACCGGATACATATGTGATGTGGTCGAATCTGCTCCAATATTTGAGTCTATTCGACGCCAGTAAGCCCTATTACATTGGGAAGCACATGTATGCGAGCGGAGTTCTTTTCGCCCACGGAGGATCGGGTTTCGCACTCTCTAATCCCGCCATGCGGAAAGTCACAAAGCACTGGAAAGAGAAGAAAAATGAAATTGAACAAGCGACACTGAAAGGGTGGGCTGGGGACATGATCCTAGGCAAGGCATTGAAAGATGTCGGCGTCAATATGTTCTGGGCATATCCACATATGCAAGGCGATAGTTTGACAGCCCTCGACTGGTCCGTGGAGAAACTCGAAAGACAAACTTGGTGTTACGCCGCCACGACATTTCATCACATGAGCCCAGAAGAGATCACAACGCTGTGGCAGTTCGAACAGACCTGGCAGCGCAGGAACCCAAACGGGGCTCCCCTGCGTTTCCGCGACATCTTCAACAATCTTGTGCGACACCGGCTTCGAGAGGAGCGCGAGGGCTGGGATAACATGTCCATAGGGACCGAGTACAGCGAGGAAGTGCTCGCCAAGATGTCGCAGAACAATGTGGATAACCTATCGCTCGTAGAACAAAACGCCCACAACTCCTTTGAGATGTGCAAGGCTGCATGCGAACAACAACCTAGATGTATACAGTTCTCCTTCGTCCCGGGTCAATGCTCGGTCTCGGACGAATTGCGACTGGGACGCGCTTCGGACACACAGTGCCTTGAATACTCGAACGCCGCCGGAAAGTGCGTCAAAGAGGCTACGACTACGGGAGAGGATGGCGATATCGTCCGGTCCGGCTGGATTATGGATAGGATTCCAGGATACGTGTATTGGCTTGATGAGTTTTGCGACAATGTCAAGGATATTTGGATCACCAAGTAAGATAGGAGGCTGACAGTGTTCCGGTATTTCGCCGACATATTTGTACAACAAAGCGGGACGTTATATTCTTACATACATATATACTTGTAGCGATACCCCTATATCATTTAGTTACACCTACTTCTGATACGATGCGAGTTCCCCGGGCCTACGGTCTAGTCAAGCGAAAGATACCTGGGCTTTTTGGACACTCAACTTTGCGGCCTTCCTTTGGCTGCGTCTCGGGCCATTGTCCTCATACTCGTCGCGGAATGGGAAGTTCGACGTATATACTTAGAATATCTTGAAGCTCAGGCAGACCAACATACTATGACTCTCACATTAATATGTCTATAATACGCCTGAACCATTGAATGCCAGCTAAGCTTGATGACGTCAGGTATATTAGCCTGCGTACACCTCTATGAAGCTACTTGTATTCAAGGTCCAAACATATAGCCTCTGACACTGTTCTACTACCTGCGAGAGAAGCCAGTGTCCGCTGAATTCTCGTCAGAAGAACACGATAATGGCTAAAAGAGGTGTGGAGACCCCATCGTCGTAGTCGCGCACACGAGTAGATGAGGGGGCGATCACGAACTACTACCTACCCAAAATACCTGCTTCGGGCATCACCTTAAACAACCTACACAAATTTCAACCCATACATTTCTAAAGAACTGCTGTGTCCAAGAGTCTCCCTGATCTAGAAATAAGACAAAATTGGCTATAATCCAGCGTTAGGTTAGTGCATATCGAAGAGAGGAGAATCTGCAAAGGCTAAATCAACAGACTACTACCCGTACTGGAGGTACGGGGTAGATCCGCCCCCCCTCCTCACTTTCATGCTCAGATAAACACTAACATGTGAATCTCCACATAGCATACAGCCAACCATATCTAAAATAAATAAATACACAAAGGGTAGTTAGTATAATCCAAGATGAGCAAGTTCGATATCGAGGACGCGCGGTCCCGATTCCCAGCCCTTGCAGGAGACCAAATCTTCTTCGACAACGCGGGCGGCAGCCAAACCTTGGGCAGCGTGATCGATGCGTAAGTGCAGCATTATCAAAACTAGTAGACCGAGAGGCTAATGACACCCGACGATGCCTCGGATCTCAGAATCCGCGATTACCTCTCGCGGACCAACGTCCAGCTGGGCGCAACGTATAGCACGGGCAAGCTCGCGACGGAGCGGTATGATGCCGGCTTCGCGGCCGGGGCACGATATATCAATGCCGAGACGTCTGAGATAGGTACGGCGCATACACTCTCGCGAATCAGAGATATTGAATATAATATAACATAACATAATACATATATTTCTCCTCCCTCGCTATACTTCAAACACAAAGAATTCGTCTGCTAACGCACGAAGCCTGAAAACAAAAGTCTTCAGCTCCTCTACAACGCAACTCCTCCGCAACCTCTCGTTCGCGCTCACCTTCACCGAAGGCGACGAGATAATCATATCGACCATCGACCACGAGGCGAACATCGGGCCCTGGGTCGATCTAGCATCTCGGCTGAAGCTGGGCATCAAATGGTGGACGCCGACTCTCCCTTCCCCTCCCCCAGCTAACCCCAACCCGATTCTCACGGCGTCTTCCCTCGCCCCTCTCCTCACGTCGCGCACGCGTCTGGTATCGTGCACGCACGCGAGCAATGTCCTCGGCAGCACGAACCCGATCGCCGAGGTCGCGGCCGCCGTGCGCGCGGGTCCGTCCCCGGAGGCCCTGGTGGTCGTGGACGGGGTCTCGTGGGCGCCGCACAGACCCGTTGATGTCCGCGCCCTTGGTGTCGACGTATATGCCTTTTCGTGGTATAAGGTGTATGGGCCGCATATCGCTATGCTGTACGCGAGTCAGCGGGCTCAGGGCCAGATGAAGTCTCTTGGACATTATTTCAAGGAGGGGCATACGCTGGAAGAGAAGAGTAAGTTTTTTTCACACCTTTTTCTTATCTATGTTATGTGTCGATCTTCCTACGAGTCTTATCATCTTCATCGCCCTGTTTCTATTCCATCTCGATCATCGAGGGTAGGGTAAAGGAGGAGGTAGCTGGGTCATGTGAACTTCTAAGTCAACAACTGTACAATGTTTTGTCATTCATCTCTGTCCCCCGTGATCAATTCTCGCTCCAATGTCCAAGTCTTTCATACATACACCATGACAAGGCCACAAAATATAAAATACATAAGTGAGACGGCAGAGAAGAATATCTAACGTGAACTCATACGTACCCGCACTAACACCTAACCCCCACAGTCGGCCTAGCAGGCGCAAGCTACGAGCTCCTGCACACGCTCCCCAGCATAACCTCGTATCTCCCCGAATCCGCAGAATCATGGGAAAGCCGCGAGGCACACGAAGAAGCGCTGCAAAGGACGCTCCTGACATACCTCGTCGCGCGCCCGGACGTCACCATCTACGGCGACACCACGGGGTCCCCAGACGTCCGGGTGTCGACCGTGTCCTTCCGTTTCAAGGGCTGGTCCTCGCGGGCCGTCGTCGAGACCGTCGAGGCCGCCACGAACTTCGGCTTCCGCTGGGGCAACTTCTACTCGCCGCGCCTGGTGCACGGATTACTCGGTCTCGGGGACGATGGCGTGGTGAGGGTTAGTCTGGCGCATTATAATACCGGTTAGTAATTTCCCTTTTCGTTCTTTCGTACTTCTTGTGTTCTATCGTTTTTCCTGTCCGCTATCTAGTATCGCTATCTTCCCCTTTCCAATTCCACAAACCATTCCTTCTCAACGACGCGAGACTTTCGGAAAATGAAAAAAGCGATAGATGCATTTCTTTTAGTCCTCTTTTCTTGCTTAGAGCTTTGAAGGCATTCATTCCCGTAGATAATCTGGATTAACTAATGCCATTTCTTATAATCGCTACAGTCAACGAAGTAAAGGGTTTCATCGACGCTTTAGAGAAGTATATTCCGCAGAAGGAATAGGTTAGATAGATAATACTCCGATGTTTGAGAGGATCTTATTGTGTGGTATACAAGCAAAGAATATATGAGTTAGAGCTTTGTGCGTACGTTAATTGTAAGCGAACAGGCGGGAGAACCAGATTATATAACAAGCAAGACAAGATCTGTGCCTGTGACCAATTTCAGACTACGATATATCCAACTCTTAGCAAACCAATTACGACTTCATAGAATCGTCAAGCCCAAGTAATAAATGGATTATGCACGTTGTATTCCTGATATGAAACGCCTCGCTCCTCAGTCTAGACAACAACTTCACAAACATACATACATACACGATCCACATGATTTCTTTTCTATCCCACTTATTTTTCCAACTCCCGCGCTACAAAGCCGCTTTATTCACAGTAGTCCTCAGCAACGAGATGACTTCAGCCGGGTCCTGCGCGCCGAAGACAGCGCTCCCAGCGACAATAACATTAGCACCGGCCTCGGCCGCCTGATCGATCGTGCCGGGTCCCAGCCCACCGTCCACCTCGATGTTCAAATCCGGGTACTTCTTGCGCAGGGCCTGGACCTTGGGGAGCTCGGAGGCCATGAATTTCTGGCCGCCGAAGCCAGGTTCGACAGTCATGATCAGGACCATCTACAGCAAAGTTAAGTGTTAGAAACGACGAAACCAGTGGCAACATGCCAAATAAGCAGTTATTGTAGGCATAGGGGGAAAAAAGCCAAGGTACGCACATCAGGCCTCTCCTTCGGATCAGAGCTCTCGAGCAGCTCAGTCAACACCTCGACGCCCGTCATGGGCTTCAGCGCGATACCAGCCAGCAGGCCGCAGTCGTGGATATACCGGATGAGGTCCTTGGGGTTAGTCTTTTCGTCGGTCTTGCCCTCGGGGGTCTCGGCGGCGCTCGAGAAGGCGGCCTCGTAGTGGAAGCAGTAAAGGTCGCAGCCGGCCTTTTGGAATTCCTTGACCCATTTCTTCGGCTACAATTTATTTTTCAACAATTCCTTTCGTTAGCAAGGTGCCTGTGTTCTCTTTTTTCTTTTTCCGCATCGTCTGTACACGAGAGAAGGATAGGATAGGCCCAATGGCAACGCATACCTCGGCGATCATCATGTGGCAGTCGAAGGTCCCGCGCCCGTGGTTCTCGGTCGGCCTGTCGACGTGTTTCCGGATCTTGGCTACCACGGGGGCGCCGAAGGTGATGTTAGGCACGAAATGGCCGTCCCTTTTGCGCTCTGCCTATCAGCTAAACTGTCCATCCTCTAGCCATCCCTTCGATAGCCCACAATGGCTTGCGCGAGTCTAGTGTTACGGGGAGTTCGGTTTGGCGTACATGATATCGACATGGAGCCAGTCGGCGCCCTGGTCCATTGTCCGCGCGCAGTCGGCGCCGAGCTGCGCAAAGTCGGCCGATAGGATCGACGGAGCTATGATTGCCTTTGGTGCCATTTTGTGTTTCTCTGCTCCTTTCTGTATATTTTTCTCTATTGTAAGTAGTAGAGGGTGTGTGGTGTGCGGGAAATGTCTTGGAGGAGAGCCAATGTAGCAAGCAAGATTTGAGACAAGACGTCACAGCAGGTGTTACTGCTTGATTATGGCGGGGTACAGCTTATTTCGCTCAGGGTGGGGGTGGGGTTGAATTGGAGGTGCTCGACTACAAATATTTGAGAGCTTAAGAACGGGAAATAGGTAGAGAAAAAAGGTTTCAAGAATTGAATATAAACGAAAGTTTTCTGGGAGCGAGAAAGTAGAATCAACAAATATCGAGATGAGCCTTGTGACGCAAGCTACTTTGAGACGTTGCTTACCCGTAATCTACACCCTAGTCCAACTTAGGCCCCGTTATGTATGAGTAATAGTAGAGTAGCAATAACACATCACGATATTGAAGGTCTCAAAGTTTATTCAAGGTTGTCAAGTCCTTGTGCTTGAATTCGCTTTTATCTATCCGTCGGCTGACTAATAGCTACTACTTCGTAACTCGAATCTCAGAGTGACCTTTCGTCACATCTCATCTGATAGAGCTACTCCGCTGGTGCCCAGTGTGCTCATGCACGCAATGATAATTAGTTGTCTCCACCTTCGGTCTCTGGGATTGTCTCCTCCTCGCCATCATCGTCGAAGCTGCCAGCTGGGACCTCGTATAATCTGAGGATAGACTTATTGGGGTCCTTCACGAGCACGAACTTGCCCTCCTCTCGTTTCAAGCACATGTCACAAATTGTGCGTACAATACCCCAGCCGTTAGACACCGACAGGTTCATCTGGTTGGCGAAGTCTTTAGGTTTCCAGCCAATTACTCCCAGAATGACATGCTTATCGTTGGTCTTAGGGTTCGCCCGAGACACAAATCTAGATCTATGTTAGCTGCTGTCAAAAATAACAACTCTCAAAAAAAAGGATACTAACCCAAGTTTCATCACGTCAGCCTTGGCCAGGATACTCTGTACGGTCCATCGGGCAAGTTTAACGCTATTATTCTTCATTTCGGTGGCCACTACTGCACCACGCTGGCTGACAAGTTTAGTCCTCCAGTCTAGCGCTCCGCCGCTGCCTTGAGCCTTGCTGTCAAACTCGTTGAGCGCCTTGAGCGTGAGCTGTTGATCATCACCGCTGATGGCGTTCTTCTGAACAGCATCTATCTCAGTTCGAACCACAAGGTACACTGGTTCCTCTTCGGTCGTAGACAGATCAAACTTGCGGTATTTGTAAGTCTTGCTGGCAGGTGGCTCGGTCTCCTCAGCTTCATTATAGAAGGGGTTTTCGTGGTTCATGTGGACCTTAGATGACTCGCTCTCCAAGACCACCTGGTTGGCAAAGTTATGGTTGATGTATGTGGCTTCCTCTGAGAGAGCAGTAGGGTTGTTGATGCTATCTTTGGCACCATCAGAAGACTCCATAGGGGCATCCGCGGCATTTTCGTTTACCGTCACCATATCGAGTGTAGCGTTATCGCGCTTGTCAAGGAAGATCTTGTTGCCTTGCCGGACAATTACAATATCCCAAGGGTAGACAGACCTCGTCGAGCACATGAGCATAGAAAGAATGCTATCGGTAGCAAATATGGTCGCCTCGTTTCTCTCTGCAAGTTCCTGGATTACAGGGTCCGACGAAGTGGTGACATTATAGGTGGCACGGTCAATAGCGGTCAACCGCCTCTCGGCCGACTTGACGGGTTGCTTATCGTAAGATCGGTCATAGTAATAAAGGAAACCGTAGCTGTCGAGATCCTCTCCCTCGTCCGCGTCAAGATTTAGCTTTCCGAGTCGGTTGAAGTCGATCTCTTCCAAAAGCTGCCACTCCGGCTTGATGTTGATAGACGCATCCCGGTTTCTAGCGGGCTTATCATAGTCTTTCCAGCCGAAGCGACGACCGCCACGAGCTGCGTTGTAGCGTCCACCACGGCTGTCATAGCCGTAGCCTTGCTGACCACCTCGTCCAGGGCGCTGGAGAGTCTGGCGGCCACCTCTAGCCTGGCTGGCACCCCTTTGGCCACGTCCACGGGTGAAGACGGCTCCCCGCCCGTATCTCGTCTTGGTGGGCTCTCTGCTAACAACGGAGAAGGTGTTTTCGTCGGCTTCGGCGATTGGTGCGGTAAAGAGTGCGGCACTGCCAGCACCATAGATTTGCTGATCTACAGAGCCATATCGTTGTCAGCACATAGAGCCTAGCCTGCACACCTCGGATTTGAAAAGAGGGGAGATTAAAGCTATATTTTGCTGCTTACCTCTATAATTGCGGTTATACTGCTGTCGACCACCGCGGCCGTCTCTGCCGTCCTTTCCATCAGCAGTCCAGTCGGCCATGCGGCCAAGTTTGTCCCCTTTGGAAAAGGGCGCATACGGGACGCCGTTCAAGGTCGTCTCGGTTGTAGTCTGAGGGCCCCATCCATCTCCGTCGGGGAGGGCGCCAATCAAGTCGGCCAGGGATTTCTCAGCCATTGTTAAAACTTGTGACTGGCAATAATAATGGCCAACAGGTTGCGGTTGGGGAGGGCTATGTGTTGTCGCTGCTGGCGCTGTCCTTAAGCCGCTATCTGAAGGTGGCGTGGGTTGAAATTTGAGTGCGCTTGGATATTTTGGCCTGGTACAATTTGGTGGGGTGTGGGGCAGTCGCAAGCTCAGGCGGCACCGTGCGTCAGGTCATACACTGTAACCAAGCACTGTAGGGCTTTCTCAGTACCTGGTTAGCTTGAGAAAACTGAAGTGATATCTGCTGAAAGGTTGGATCAAAAGGTTGGGAGAAGAAGTAAGAGACTAACGGTCTGAATTGAGTACAGGTCCATGCTGTGATCACAGTCACAACTTTCCCGTACATCATTTCAGATAGAAGCTGCTACCTACTCTTAGCAAAGTTAAGCATGTATTTGTAGATACTGCCTATTGCAGATATGGTGTGATACCTAACAACCTCCGCCAACGACGAAAGCTTGAATCTAACTTGTTTGTATGCGCCCTGGCCATATCATAAAGACAGCTTTCAGTCAAACTCAACAACAAGTGTGTATGACCTGGATGTAATCACATATGCCTACAGAGACATACTTAGCACATTCTATGTTGAAGTAGCCAAGGACAAATATTCACAATATCTGCAGCTTGGGAGGGCATATAATGCTTCATCAAGAATATATGTTAATCTCTGTTCACTATGTGCTACGTAACCAACCCGTAACATCATGAATTAGCATGAATGAAGTATCATCAAGTGGAGAGGCAGGTCATCTACTCTCCACCATATGCCTGTGATTAGAATTCGATAAATTAGTGCCATCAGAGAAGAGCGAACCACGAACTATATGGACGTCCGAATTCTTACAAGCCGCTCATATTATGAACGCATCGAAGCTGGATATAGAGAGTTTGTGTGTTTTTGACATGTCATATGTCGAGAAGAGTCTTGCAATAGAGTCATCTCATGGAGATTGATATGGACATACAATCTAGCTCAGGAGTTGCTATGACTCCAAACTTTCCATCGAAGCAGCATTGACTCGATTTGTGTTCCCTCTTGCTCCAACAAAGCTCAATCAGAACATCGGAGAAATCACTGAAAAGCCAACGCAAAGACCTGGATGAGGCTGAATGGCAACGGATGATTATACATAAGCCACTCGTCAAAAAGACTACTGCTTCATAACTCCATACACGGGCTACTTACCATACCTGCCGGCAAACAGCGGATCTCGGCACCACGATCTAGATTCAAGCAGATATGCCGAGAACCGGCATCACGCCTCCAGAGCGATACGCTATGTATGTTAGGCAGATCTATGTGAATTGCAGTTGTGGGACTTTAACAAAAAAAAACCCCCCCACAGCCACAAGACTGTACAACATTCGGTATTCCTCCGGGTATTGAGCATTAAGTGAGCATCACATGAAACAAGTCCTGCTCACCAATCCATATATTCCTAGAGAAGAGGAGTAAAGAGAAAAAATAAGAATAAAAAAATTGGAAGAATAGATAAAATAAGATAAGATAAAAACGCATTCCTGCTGTTGTGGCCTTTGTCCAAGAGCAATGAAAAAAAAAACCCCTCAATAGAGGGCTCTCGCCATAGGTATATCCATCCCCACAGACCAAATTCCTCAAAGAAGGTATTGTAACTCGTCCGTCCACCACACTCCCTCCATACTCAGTCTCATCGAAGCACCTACTTACTTACTTACGCAGCGTAGCGTAGTGTACGGGAGTACCTTAGACCTACATCAACACAGCCCAGCCGCCCCATCAAAGTAGAATCCCCGGCACCGCGCACCTCATTGGCCGGCCAAAGCGCTAGATACATCGGTACGAATAATTCCAAATCAGCAAACTTTATCTGTACTACCTACAATAAACTAGCACCAGTAGGGAGGTGACATACATATGTAGTGCACCTTAGTCTACCTACTGGTAGTTTAATCTACCTATGTAAGTAAACCTGGCTGCTGTGCCTGAGGGCTACAGTAGGGGATTACTTACTTAATTACTTACTTACTTACTATGTACTTGCTGCCTTGCCTTACCTAGTCTGTATGTATGTATGTATGTATGTATGTAGGTACGAATACGATCATCGCTGCTGAAGAAGAATAAGCAAGCCTGCTGCAGTGTATGGGTTCGGGAAAGTAAGTAATTACCTAAGTAAGTAGGCTGGTATATGCGCCTCGTCTTGCACTACACTACATATACACGTACAATACGCGTATCACTTCACACTACTTTACATGAGACATATATCTGCGCGGCTCGCATAGCATGGCAGCGTGAGCGAGCGAAATGCTGAGGTAAGAAACTAAGTAGGTACTTAAGTTAATGTGCAAGTCGTGAAGGACCCAGACACCGGGGATCAGTCATACATATATACAAGATACTTACTTATATACCACCAGAGATGCGGTGTAATGTAGGTATTACATACAGTAGTCTGCCATCCTCACAGTAGGAAGGCTGTATTATATGCAGGACTGTCGAAACCAGGTTGTCCCTGCCGCTGCCAAGTCAGTCGCGATAGTATGCACCATTCAACACATCCGAGTGGTTGGATATCACGTCTAATGTCGAAATCACTAAAAAATCCCCCAGATTGGCGAATAATGGAAACCAATAGAGAGCTGATGATTCCAGAGACAAAATTTGAAAAATGTACACATCTTAGAAGAACTGCAGTAATATCAAATTTGTATTGGCAAAAAGACTACTACAGTAGGTATGGTATTTCCATTAAGTATATAAATCAGAGAAAGGGCCGCCTGAAATAATAATATCACCATAGCTCCGACTCCGGTACTATCTCTCGCCTGAGCGTCGGAGCATCTGCACACTCGCTACGCTCGTATCCTTCAAAAAATGAGAATACAGTCTACACTCCCAGATAAGGTTGCAATTTTTTTTGGGTCATTACAGTCGTAGAGGTTACAAGGGTGTGCTGGATGAGCCGCGGGCCAGCCCTATTGTATAGGGCGGCGCTGCACTTCTTGCTTTGCTTAGAAAGCACCCATGGTCGCCTCTGGCTTGGCGGAGAAGACGGCGGTGAGAGAGTCACGCACTTCGAATTCTTCCATGACGGCGCCGAATCTATTGCATGTCTTGGTTAGCATCTAGTCGAATAGAGCAAAACAAAGATGTATTGATTCAATTGACGTACCCGTAGCAGCGGACTTTGTCCTTGAGGTCCTCGGTGATCTTCTTGAAGTCCTTGTGGGTCAATTCTGTGAGGCGGGGGTGCCCTAGAATCATGCCCCAGGCCATGACGGGGGTGATCTCTCCGTCGAGATCTAATCTCTTGCTCAGGTCGAGGAGGGTCGTGAGGTCTCCCTTGGAAAGCTCCCAAGTCCTCAGAGGCTGTTGCTCTCCTTTCTTCGTCGTGGCCTCGCCCCCTTCGGCAGCGGCACTGTGGGAATGGCCGAAGGGGATCTCGCTGTTGAGCTCGGCGAATGGCTCAGGGGGGCACGAGGCCATCAGCGCGTGGCCGCAGGGCTCGCCGGGGTTATCGCTGCCTTTCTCTAGCAACCACGGTAGGTGGTCCATGCAGGGTTTCTCGAGACTACATTGTCCAACGCGACCGCTTTAATTAGCGACACTGTTCCCATTGGTTTTTGATTTATATTTATTTTTGGTTCACACGATGGGAAAACACCGGAAAACTCTCTCCTTGTTCATCAAGCGAGAAAGAAACCAGCCCTTCCTCTCGTCGAAAGTGCGGGACTTGGTTACCTTTTTCACTGATGCGGAGGTGACATGTATGCCTTCGAGGGGTCAACGGGGAGCTCGTACGCTAACACGAAATCAATCCCAGCCTGGTCGTAGTCCACTACGCTCTGAACAGGGTGCTGCTGGCCCATGTGGGCACCCATCATATGCGCGGAGCCGGCCACCGAAGGGAGCGATGAGATGGCTGTCATGGGTGGTGTGAATGCGGAGCTGGAGCCGGGTGCGTAGCTGCCGGAGATGCTCCCGCTCGATGTGTATCCCATGCTAGGGTTGCTGATGACATCGTCCATGGCTCCGACGCCGGACGCCGCAATGCCATTCTGCTGCAGGAGGCTTCGCAGATGTCGGTTCTCCTCGGCGAGCTTATCCTTATCCTGTGATACGTTGCTGAACACCTCCTTTAATCGCAGCACCTCATCTTCCAGTGCCTTGATGTAAAGCTCCTTACGCTCACGGTGGGTTCTATAAACCAGGACTGTTAGAGCAACCCAGCCTGAATATTGTCATGTTGATCTGCCCATACCTTTGTGCCTGACGGTTTAACTCTTGACGGCGGGTCAAAGCTGGCTTGCTATCAGGTTTAGGACCCCGTCTCTTCGGGGGGTTGCCATCCCTCGTCGTCCTCTTTTCGCTGAGTGTCTTGAGAAAGTTGAGGTTCAGCGACGACAGAGGACTCTTGTCGTTAGAGTTGCCATGAGTGGCATGTGGAGATGAAGAAGACGACATTGAATTAGGCTCGTAGCTGCCATCAATCATTTGTTTATCTGAGGGGGGTGAATATTGTGGGGGTGAAGGGTAACTGGCAGCGGGCCCGATGTTAGCAGTCATGGTGGCCATTGTTGCTAGTGAGTGCGTGCGTGTGTGTAGATGTGTGACTAATTTTTTCCCCTTCTCAAAGAACAAACAAATTGCACGATGAACAACGAACTGAAGACATATGGGCAAAATCTAGACAGGAAACGGCGGGCGGTTAAGCTTTCAAATACTTAACCTAACCAGAGAGGTGGTGGCGGTGCTGCTGACCGGGAGTAGACCAGAACTGCCAGAAGAAGGGTGACAATGTACATACGATGACAGATAACTCAAATCACTTGTTTGCCAAGGGTGGGTTGATGTGGATGGGGCTACTTAGTATTGTCCTTTCGCGCACAACAACACCCAACGGCCATACCGGAATGAGCAGTAGTCTGGAGATTCAGAGCAGGACAAAGCAGGATAGAGGAGGATAGAGCGAGGGGTTTCACTGCCTGGCGTGTTTAGTGTAGCGGGAGGCAATCCTCTTCATGCGAGCATGGCGTACATGGCTTGCTCTCCGACTCGCTCGCTCGCTCGCTCGATAGCGACAAGGGGATTCGGTAGTAAGAGCAGGTGAGACCAGATCTGGTTCCTGGCAAATGCAAGTGTACTATGTAAGTGTAGTGTAATGCGGAGGGTGTCGAGGTGTCGAGTCAACGCGCTCCCCGACCTCTCGTGGGTTTGTTTTGCGTGTGGCCTGGGAGAGAGGCGAGAGAGGGTCCCTTCGATGGGCTGAGGCTTCTGCTCTGCCATTGGCCGACTGGAGGGCTGCGTAGTAAGAATCGACCCAGCGGTCTAAAGCGGCCCCAGGCGACTCCAAGCAAGAATCCAAGGCCCAATTCCCTTCCCTTAGTACGGATCTGTACGTACTCATGGCACACGCACTACGTCGTAGTCTCATCGTAGCACCACCTCACCAATCAGAGGCAGTTCAGGCGAAGGAGCCTGGGTTAGCCGCTGACTCCTTCTGGTTAGTGATTTGCGATGTTAGCTTATCATCCAAGGGTAGAGTCAAGGGGTACCCGATCGGGATGCTAACAGCCTTGAGATCCCCCGTCTCACCCGTCTGCCGTCGACTGGCAACGGGTACCGTCTAATACCTACCTAGAGTAGGGTAGGAATAGATCCAGCTGTCAAGCGAAGCTTGAACCCCGAGCATTGGCCTGCCTGGCCTGTGGACGGGCCACCCGTCCTGCCCGTCCATATCGGCTCCCCAAGTTTGTTCCTAACAATAGCTGGATCGGGAAAACGTCTTGTAACTAATTGTCATCTTCCAGGGATTACCTAGAAGCACCCGAATACCTTGTTCTACCTACGTAGTAGGTGTAGTGTAGTTTTCTATATCGAGCCATCGTGAGACCTGGCACCTGATTTTGAGTGCCAAACTGCCCACGGGCAGACACGGGGTAGATCAAGATACCTATGGCATAAACCTAGGTATGGCATAAACAGACCTCATTCTCCCTTAGTACGTGTCTGTACGTGGTCTGTACGTGTACACTACACATTACAGCGTCGTCAAGCCACTAAGAATAAGTGATCGGCAGTCCTCTGCACGCATTTGCTAGTGTAGGCTTACCTTACCGTGGTACAACAACAAAGACTAGCGAATGATTTACCTTAGCTGCCTACTTATGGACCTTTAGGCTACTGTCAACAGCCGTAGTCAATGCTTGTCAAGGCTTGTCAGAGCCCTATCAGATATGCACCAATAGACTATCATGATGTAGGCAGAGCAGGGCGGTATGCAAACAGTCATCTCCCTGTCTATCAAGTCTTCTTTGGTAGGCCCTCAATAAGTAAGCGTGTGGGAAGCTAGGTAGAAGAGCTAAGATGCGATGTACAGTAGTGCCGGCTCTCAACGCTGACCTAACGCGCGGATGGGGTGGACGGACGTTTGTGCTAAAAATCAACATCAGGTTCAATCCATGCGCTTCCTTCCAGAATATCCTGAAACACGGATACGCATGCCGCACCCGGGCTCTACATATTCGCATTGAAGGGATCAACGGTCTGGAAACAGCAAAGCGCTATCGGGGCATCTCCACCTGTTGGGCGCAGCCCACAGACGCACAGAAGGACACAAGCAGGAAGAGATTTGGGGCTGGGTGAGTAAGCACGCGATGATTACCCTGGCTCAGTCCGAGAAAGGAAGGTTACGGGGGTTGAAGAGGAGTGCGAGTGAGAGTGAGAGTACACTACACTCCAGCTCAATGCCGGACGCAGGGTCGTAGCATTAATTTCCTTCTCCGCCGTTTCTAGAAAAACCACCAGTCCTGTCATGCACTTCGAGTCTGCGAGGGTTTAAGGTTGCGATCGACACACCGTCTGCGGCTTAGCGAGTGCCGAACATTGGGGTTCTTCAACAATGCCGACCTGTCAGCAAACCCCCGCGAGTCGAGTGGTGTAGAGTAATAATAGATTGCGTGACTTGCGTGGAATGACGGTATTCTAGAGAATTGCATGTTGACTCTTCGTCCCATTGTCTTCGAGGAGTGATGCCTAAGCGCGTTCAGCTGAGGTGAGTGGGGGAGGTCAAATCATAACATGTTAGAGAGGCGAAGCAATAAGAAGTGACTGATGATTGCTTTCGGGGTCAGATCGTCGAACGTCAGCTTAGATGTCTTTTAGAACCATATGTAGTGTGCTGGCTAGTGGAAACACATGATTGAGATGTGACCAACAATGCTGACTACCTGATGTTTTCCTTACTGGTGACTAGAGGCTCTCTCCGAGCTCTCTCTCATAGTCGAAGCCTCAGGTGACTGAACGATGTAAGTAAATGCGCTTCTTTCTCACATATCCAACTGGTCCTCTTTCGTTTGTGGCATGAGATTTCGCTTCGTCGATTGCTGATGAACGCGTAGGTGTAGTGGCTGCGCCTTCGTTCCTGCGTAATCATGCATATTGAGTGTCGAATAGATCTTAGCAACTGGGTAGCTTATATGTAAGTTTCGATTGTTACACCCGTATTCTTAATCTTGTTCGTTCATAGTGACTGACAAGATTTAGTGTCTCGTTGAAGTATCGAACTTCTGTAGGTCTTCATCAAGCAAGGTTGATTGCGTATCCATCACCTCTAGTTGATGTCCAAGTGCCCGCAGGTTCATTGAGCCCTTCATGCCAGGCAGCATTATACCTCACAATGGCAAGGCCAGCAAGCGCCTTCGCATACACTGAAAAGTGACGCTCTAGTCATTCGTTAGTGTCACATTTGACATCTGGAACAATACGGTTAGTGTGTTTTGTATCGATCGAGAAATGCTAAACCGAGCATACTCGCGACCTCGAAACTAATTCGTTATTGCAGCTTTGAGGCCTGGCGCATTGGTTGACCTCTACGTTCCCGGTGTGTCCAAGAGATCGCAAGAAATTTCCTCCTTTTCTCAGCTAGCCGGTGTCTATAGGTACGCAGCCACGGTGGCATTTGGACATGAGTTGTGTGACTCGACGAGGCTCCTGAGTCTCCCTCACGGTGAAAACCGCCAGCCCATGAATACTGAGGATAGGGAGCGTCGCGAACGTACGTCCTGACATTGGATAAGGCCGACGAGGTTTTGGTGAATGAAACAACCAAACTCACCTCAATAACCACTCAGAGGCAAGACGTATCGCGCAAGATGGACAGTCGTCTACAGTGGCTACATCTCTATTCATGAACGATGAGTGTCGTCAGAATTGTGCTGTCCATACGTAGGACTTTTTACGTGTGGAAGATGACTGGGCGATTGCAGGTTACCACCAGACTCCTTCCAAGGACGTGTTACATCGAGACATGCTCTTGGCTTCTAACAATACCAGGTCAATCGTGGATATCGTGTTCGCACTCAGGCCTTGCGCCCGCGTCCCAGCCATCTGCGACAATAGACGAGTAACTTGGCAGCATATGGGCTTCAACACCAATGTATGGTAGGGTCGGATGGACTCAAAGGAAGCGAGAATAAAGTGGCGACCCAAAGAGAAATCCGCTTGGGAGATTGCAACGATATGTGATGCTGCGTCGACAGGCGAACGCCGTTCCTCATATTGGACGAGATAAACTCCATACCCAGACGTCGTATGAGCCCTATCTACAAGCTTCCAAGTCAACTTGGCAATACTCAGCGGTACCGGTGACATTACAATTGGTCAACACCACACTGTTTCTTTTTTTGCCTAAAGCCGCGGTTCGCCTTTCATGCCGTGACTTGGTTATGCACCTCACTTCAAGGTGCAGTCAAGCCATGTACCTACCCTACTGCAAAGACCATGCTGCTACAACTCTGGGGTACATGGGGGAAACTGGTTCAACTTCTAGGAACTGCAGATGTTCTTGGAGTGGTGCACACACCATTTTGGATCAAGTCCAGGCCAATCCTACTAGTTTTCATGCAGTTGATAGCTAATGGGAAAGGTATCAAAGGAAATGAACGTCTCGTGGTTCAATCGGAAAACTCAAGCCATTTAACCTAGTTAAATGGCACGTGTGTGACGAGAGGAGGGGCATCACAGCTTTATGCTGCGAGAAGTCTACTGCTAAACCCGAATGTCACCATGAACTCCGTTATGATATCGAGACGTCCGGAACTCAGATTATCTGGGTAACAGTACTGTATTGAATGTCGATCTACGAAGTATGTGAAGGTTGAGGTACAGGCACTGGCACAACAGGTAACACCATGATGTCTCGATTCAGTGACCTTGACGCCGGTCAGTTGCTTGGCCCAGGCTGTGACATCATCCGTTCAGATCAATGATGAATTTCTTCCAGACACCTTAAATTAATGGTAATCAGCAGACCTTTTCGAAGGGGGCTATTACGCACGTAGCTCTGGCTTCGCTGTCTATATGAGTTACCTAGGGTAGCTTGGCTGAAATGGATCAGTTGAACACGTCGAGATCGTCACGAAGCCTGCGATCTCAACGATGCTGCAGGCAGATGCAGGGAGAGGAGATGGTGTGCAACCACTGACACAATCAGCATAGGACGGGCAGAGACGGGCAGAGACAGTAGCGAGAATCAATCGCGTGGAGGGGATCGTCACTCCCTTGCACTCCGTGACGATCGGTGTGAATGGATCAGAGATGGCCAGTGGTCAATTGGATGATGATTAATGGCTCTGGCCCGTCTGCGACACCGGTTGTGGGTATTCTATCGAGGGGAGAGCACGCGCATTGGCTAATGGCGCAAGGGCATTGGCGAGCATCGGCTTTGAAAAAGCAGGTGATGGGCTATTACATAGAGTAGAAGAGGGCAAAGGTGAGTACTTACAGAGTGAGTAGACTCGGGTTTGGTTTGGTGGGGTGATGGGAACTGCTGTCATGTCGACCAGTTATTGTGGTGGAATGTTGATCGGTCGATTCCTTTTACATACCTAGCTTTTCGCGGTCTATTTTTCTTACCGCTATCATAGGTAAATACTCAATCGTCTATCTATTTGCGATCTATCACAGGTTCAGCATTGGTGATATACAAGCCCCCGCTGATGGACTTGCGCCACATGAGGCAATTCACGTCCTTGCACCGAAGCTTTCCCAGATACTCCATCGTGGGTTGATAAGTAAGTACTAGTAGGTAATCGGTCTGACCGCCTCCCCTCGTTCGTGATCAGAGGTGCATTGCTGACATGCAAGCCATGCTCGACATGACGAGGGTTGGTTGGGATGACATATTATTATCCGTAGGATTGAGTGTCGAGGACGCACATCCTTACAACATCCTAGCCCGGGGGATGTGTAGGTAGATGAATAGATACCGAAGCTTGCATTCAACTACATACATTCAATCCTAACATGGTTTCTAGATTCGCATAGGTATATACTATCTATGTACGTACATAGGTAATACATAATACATATATAACTATGAGATTTGCAGGTATTTCGTCGAATTGGATATACGACTTGGTATGAACGTTGTATGCCGGGGCCAGACGCCTGCACGCACAGTCCAAGGATCTGCCATCCCAGGTTACCTACGTCCGCATACAGTATACTATCCTAGCATCCGGATATCCCACGGGTTCTGGGTAGAACTGGCAAGGTAACAAACAAGCAGTCTGGCTCTGCATGTGTCCCACCTCACATAGTCGTCCTGGCGAGTCAGCAGTCATATCTAGACCTTTCTGCTGTATCCATCACAGCGGAAAAGGATGCGCTAATGTGCTGCAACCCCAAACATGTACCTCGGGCTCTGGAGTAAGACGTAAGAGAAAGTTTTGAATGTGGTCCATGGATTGGGGTTAAGCCAGTGAGAGAAGTGGCTCTCCAACTGGACCCAAGAGGGGCGGCATGAGAAGATCTTGGTTTTCCTACATAATTCGAGCAGGGAGGGGGGGTTAATATCGATTATCCGATCATGCCATCTACGCATCTAGTGGCTGTTGCTATAGAGATTTGCTTGCGCTGGTTAAGAGCGTGCATGCTATAGAATCGTGATGGTACTGTACTGTACAGTAGGTGAATTTAAGGAACCATCATTGCCATGCACCTACCTAGCTTTAACATGGCTCCCGAAGAAGAATAGACGGTGAGTGAGACATGGGGTTGTACGTCTTGCCTTGAAGGGACCAAACTTGATGCTTAAACTACGATCCATACTACAAGTATTGCTGAAAGGCTTCTTATGCCCTATGTGGGCCACCTTGTATCTTGAAACACCCAAGTCAGACGTTGAAAAAAATTGATCTGGTTATTAGTTTGTTTATGCTACTTATGTTTATTGGTATGGAAGAGCCGGAAGAAAAGGAGAGGGCAGTACTATAGCAAATCTGTGTGAATGTGGCGGCTGTATCATGCACCAGTCTCTTGTCACGCGTTTCCAGCATGACGGCGACCCATCCGGCACCATCCGTATGCTGGGCTGTCAACATGTGAATGTTCTCATTGGTTCACGCGAACTGCCTAACTGCCTAGGTTGGTAAGCTACCTGTGCCTTAGTCTTCCTTTCTCATGCTGTGGATGGGTGGTGCGGTGGACTGGAGAGGGAGACAATTGTCGGTTGTCCTATCCCTGTGTTGACATTCCCAGAGCATTGCTATGGTGTTTTTATAGAAAGCCGTTGAGCTTATACCTAGCGTACACGAATGAGTCAGAGAGCACACTCCACATACACGTAATTATCAGTATCTTATAGGCACTGAGAGCCAGGAAGATAACAAATAGTATCTAGATACTGTACAATTCCCACCGATATTCTAACTTGGAGAGTTCTAGTGTAGACGACGTGAAACAACCAAAATAGTGTACTTATTGAAAGAGAGGACTTACTTAATGTTAGATACCTATCCTAACCGACGTGACCAGTCTTGCTGTACTTAAGTAAGGACGCGCGTAGGATTGCTAGACCAAGCCATACCTAAATCACACAAGTATAGCCTATCTACCTACTCAAGAGTCAGTCGTATGCGCTATCTAGCATAAGCACTCGGTTTTGTTCTACGACCACGGTTATGGTTGCCGTTTGGTTGGGCGCTACAATGACGGGTACTCTAAGTTTCGTGATACCTGCGCTGAACCCGATTGAAATAACTTCATTCCAGCCGTCTTGAAACAATATGACATAGATTATGTCAATGTTAGAGAAAGAGAAAGATGACGTATCTACTCTTACTACCATTCTGTATGCCTAGGTTAGGTTACTCAAGTAGATACTTTGGTAAGTTATCCTAGGTATCTTATACAATCTTATACAGCAATCCAGACCTGAACGTAGCGGAGCTTTACTATGTGAGTAAGACCACTTACATGTATGTAAAGCTTGAGGGTCTCGACATGTCTAAAAAACGCCCCATGTCCCTTACTAGTCACCTGGGCACACAGCTACTAGAGCTGAGCGGCGTTATGTTGTGCGTATGCGTACTTCTAAGATTCCCTCTTCAAGCTAGGCACCTAAGTGAAATTGATCAGGCCGAAGTTTACATATTAGAGTACGTAGGTATGGATGGAGTACTTATATACCGGCAGAACACCAAGTCTAAAAATACAGTCTGCTGTTGTCGCCATTCCCTGGTTATCCCCGCTCTACTGATATGCGTTCAACTCTTTCGACGACCAGTAGTCTGTCTGTCAGTAGGTAGCCTTCATACTGCACAGTGAAAGAAACAGGTGACAAACTGGTGGGCGCGGGGCCCGGAACCTTTGTTCCCCGAATACCTACTAGACATAGACTCTACCAACTTGCTATTTACGTATTTACGCATATCTAGGTAAGAGAGTAATACCGACACTTAATAAGCTACGAGATGAGGACTAAACCCGACCGTCTTTTTTTTTTTTTTTTTTCCCTGGCCTTGAATTGCATGTATATCGTCTGGTGTAGGTACGATAACTGTTTTTGTTCCATGCCCCTCCGGTGGAAAGAGCGTTGAACACGAGACGTAAAGTAGGCGGTACTTAGTTATATGTATCCAAACCAGGCAAGTACCTAAATTAAGCGCTTCAACTCGAACCCATCCCAGGTATCTGCTCAAGGTCAGGTACTTACTTAGACCTCACCCGCCAGTGTCCCCACAGTGCACCAGCTAGGTACCTAAGCATCACCAAGTTCCCTTCACTTCACTTCCGCGACCTACCGGCTCTTCAACCCCCCCGACATTCCTGTCCTCCCACCGCGACACAGACAACAGCCCTACAATTAATTTAACCTGTGCTCACTAGGTTGACGTCTATCCCTCTTTCACTGTTTGACCTGAGCCCGCTTCGATCCTCGCCCGACCGGACACCTGCCAATTGTCTCTTTATAGACCCCATCAGCCCGCCTGCTCCAATAGGAATTGTACCCAAGTTCGCACGATACGGCCTGAGCGAAAGCTCTCGACGCGGGATCAGGCCGTCTCGTCTCGTCCTCGATCAGCCCGCCCAGGCGACTACGGTCTGCAACTGTAACGCCGTTGCGCACCCTCAACTACCGTCATGTCTCGGGTTCTTGCCAGCTGCTGACTCTGGCTCCCCGCCAGCCCACCTGGCTTCTGTATGGGCCGACTTATATAGCATTCTGATTTCCACGCAACGCGAACGAACAACCTCTGACATCCGACCTCCGACCTCCGACCACGCGTCCGCAACGCCCGCCGCCTCCCTGACACCTTGTCTGCGGGGAGGATATCATTTGTCCGATGCTGCCAGGGCGCAATTGAGTGTCGTATCTGTCTCTTTCAACCATGGATCTGGATCTGAACAAGTTGGCGCCTCCCGCCGTCAGCTCTCTCCGAGCCCAGGCTATTGGGACAGCCATGATGGAGAGATCACTGAGTGAAGATATTAGGGAAGAGCGAAAAGAGCTTCGTGAGGCCGCCGAGCAAACCCTCAACATCATTGTCGATATCAACCTCGATGCCTCGATTAAATGGGTTAGCCCGTCGTGGGTTGACGTGATCGGCACACAGCCGAGCACCGTCGAGAAAACCTCTATTGCAGACCTCATCGTGAGCGAAAATAAAACTGCATTCTCTGATGCTATTGACTCGATGAGGAAGGATGATACACGCAGCCAATACATCCGCTTCACAGTCCGTCTTGGGCCCATGTCCAAACTGTACACGGCTGAAGCTGTGAAAGAGTCCGAGTCTGAGGATTCTGAACCGGTATCGATCGAATTGGAGGCACAAGGCATCATGGTCTACGATCGTGCCACAGGTGCCGAAAGTCACGTAAGAATCCCGCTGACAGTATTGGCCTTGATGGATCATCTAACAACTGAGACTAGACTATGTGGATGATTCGTCCGTGGATTCCACCTCGTGAGATCAAGATTGACCTCCCTCCACTCATTGTCGAGTCTCTTGGGTCAGGAGCAGAAATTCTTGCGAGTTACTTAACACAACTGGCCGAGTCGGGCCAAGGTGACCCTGACAGCCAGCCGCCGGCGCCGAGACCGGTTCTTTGTAGGATATGTGAGCGTCAAATTCCTTCCTGGTGGTTTGAAAAACACACAGAACTCTGCTTGCAAGAGCACCGAGCCGAGATGGACGTTCAAATGGCACAGGAGAGCCTAACAGAGCACCGGCATGCTATTGTTAAAGTACTTGATGCACTCGAAGCTCGCAAAAGCCGCCAGTTATCGGATCTTTCTTCACTACCTATAGCCGAATACAAAGGCCTACCAATTGGCCCGAGCTCAACCACATCATCTCCTGGTACAGCGTCTCCTACGCCATCATCCAGAGATAGATCGACTGGGTTTGGGCATTCTCGGTCTCGGTCATTTGCTGTTCGGCGGCCACAAGCTCGGATCGTTGAACTGCTCCTCGACCTCTGTGATACTTCTATGGAGATCAGTACCCCTGCAATCAAAGAATCTGCTTCGCAAGGCTCAGGCGAACTGCGTACACAGTCTCCTCAGTCAGAGTCTCGAATATCGCAAGTACTACAATGGCAATCGCCTGGATCTAATACGGTCGAACAAGAGCAGGGTTTGGCTCTTCTATGTGCTGACACGGAGAGAGTAGCAAAAGACAAGGTGGAAGCTGTCTTCCGTCATCGCAGAATCATCGAATACTCTGAACGTATACGTATCGAATTTGCTGTGCTTGTGCAGGACTGTATTGATGAAGCGATAGACAAGGCTTCTCGCATAGCGGCCGGTTTCAGCGATTCGACCGAGGACGAAGCAATCGAAGAGAGCGAACTGGAAGAAGAAACTGGCACTGAAACGATAGTAGAAGAAAGCGTACCAGATGAACCTTGTGAAACAGCGTCTTCGTTGACACTGGCTCTAAAAAGTATGGAACTGGGTGAAAAAGGGAGGAACCTCTCGACTGCTGTTGAATCGACTAGATCGAGTAGCCCTAGAGAATGTCTCACACCTAAGTCGCATCGAGATGCTTTAGGTGTTCTGGGTCATCCTCGAGAGTCCCGTCGAGGTTCAATGCTAGTGGAAAGTGACGCTGGAGAGAGTGACGGTAGTGGCAGGTCTGCTTCTGTAGCTTCAAGGCCTGCCCCTCGCACTGAATCCCCTATCTCCGAGTTTGGTGGTATACGGCGCGGCACGGGTTCTCGACAACAAAATAGGCGCAGTCTAATTCTCCCAAATGCCTCCTCGCCACACCGACAAGAATCACCTTCCAGAGGGACTCAGCCTTCTTCTCCCTTAAGGATATCGAAACCGCGTAACCTTCAGCTCAACCACGAGGGTGTTGCTTCTCCGGAGGCTTCTCCTATGCTCTCGCATAGTGAGTTCAGTTCTCCTGCAATTGTCCCCCACCATCGTCGACAATCATCTACCGTTTTCCCAGACTTTCACGCTCGACCAACCTCACCTCGATTAAGCGCTTCTAACCCTCCACCTTTAGCACGAGCAGTCCCCCCGTCAATCAAAGACTTTGAAGTGATCAAACCCATAAGTAAGGGAGCGTTTGGGAGCGTCTATCTATCTAAGAAGAAATCCACCGGCGAATACTTTGCAATCAAAGTGTTAAAGAAAGCAGACATGGTTGCCAAAAACCAAGTCACGAATGTGAAAGCTGAACGAGCTATCATGATGTGGCAGGGTGAGAGTGACTTTGTAGCCAAACTCTACTGGACGTTCTCAAGCAAAGACTACCTGTACCTTGTTATGGAGTACCTAAACGGTGGTGATTGTGCTTCTCTCGTCAAAGTATTAGGCGGGCTACCTGAGGATTGGGTAAAGAAATATCTCGGCGAAGTAATCCTAGGCGTCGAACATCTGCATAGTCGTGGAATTATTCACCGGGATTTGAAGCCTGACAATCTTCTAATTGACCAGAAAGGTCATCTTAAGCTGACTGATTTTGGACTTTCGCGTATGGGTCTTATTGGTCGTCAAAAGCGAGCGCTTAATAGCACTGCTTCAGATAAACCACCAGACCTTCTCAAGTCAGGTCCCTTCGCACGTTCAACGTCTGTTGCATCTTCCCGATCTGCTTCTCTTGACTTGCATGGCCCACACCACTCCCCAGGTGCTACCCCTCAGATACATCCGGAGAGCAGTCTCGGGCAGCCTTCCTATTTTAATTTGTCACATACTTTCCAAGAGCCCCGTCGAATTTCTGGCCAGCGAAGTGATAGCGGGGGCAGCGAGACTCTGACACGCATGCTTTCAAATTTCTCACTCAACGAGGTTCCTTCGAACCAGTCAACACAATCTAGCATTCGCTCCCCTAATGACGAAGGAAGCGAAGGTGGTGCCTCTCCTGATCTATCCTCTTTGCACCATACAAACAGCCAGAGTAGCGAGGCACATCGGAGTACGCCACCCCAATCAAGTATGATGCCTCCTCCGATGGCTCTGTTCGATCCACAAGATACCAACCGGAGATTCGTCGGAACACCTGATTATCTTGCTCCCGAGACTATTAGTGGTGGATTACAAGATCAGAGCAGTGATTGGTGGTCTGTAGGCTGCATTATGTTTGAATTCCTCTACGGCTTTCCTCCGTTTCATGCGAGTGAGGCCGAACAGGTCTTTGAAAACATATTAGCTCGTAAGATCGAATGGCCAGATGATGAGGGGATGGTTTCTCCAGAAGCTAAAGATCTGATAAACCAACTACTCTGTCTCGATCCACAACAGAGACTTGGAAAGAATCTGGAAGAAAAGTTCGCTTCCGGTGGTGAAGAGATCCGCAATCATCCATGGTTCGCTGGTATGAATTGGGATTCACTTCTACAAGATGAAGCTCAGTTTGTGCCACAGCCAGAAAACCCCGAAGATACAGAATACTTTGACTCACGTGGCGCTACGCTACAATCATTTACCGAGGAAATAGAGGATCAGGCGTCCCCTCCAACTGCTTCTACCCCAGACTATCCTGACCGACCTCATGACGCTCTTTCACGACCCCGATCTCAGATTCAGGTGAATCAGATCAAACGGGGATTGATGCCACTTCATATACCCCCACACATCCGGGATCTCAAGAGCCGGCGACCGAGCGAGCCTGTGCCGTCTGATGATTTTGGTTCTTTCGCTTTTAAGAACCTCACAGTACTTGAAAAAGCAAATAAAGACGTTATTCAGCAATTAAAGGCTCAGGCGCTGGCTGCTCAAAATAGAGTTCCCATAAGTCCTAGCAGCTCTCATAGCAGCACAACTCCTTTCCCGCCGCTTGAGGGCAGTCCAGTCATGTCGATGCCTGTGCAAAGGAGCTTATCTAATGCCAAAATATCAGCATCGCAACGTCCCGCATCGCCGTCTGCTACTAGCCATGCTAACTCATCTCCAAGTCGAGCTTCACAGCCTTCTTCACCACTTCTGGTCTCTTTCCACGCAGGATCGGGGCAAGAAGGGCGCCGGAAAGCATCAAGCAATGCCTCAAGCTTCTCCCAACAGTCGGCGGCAGGCTCTTTACAACCTGGTAGTTTCTTCGATGTCCAAAAGCCGGTTCCTACCCTTCAAAAATCGGCAAGTGCCTCAGTACCGTCGACGACCAAGGGCAAAGGAGTCCCTCCGCCATTGTCAATCTCCTCTCCACACAAGGCGGTTGCCACGCCGAGACATGCCAGCGGATCATCGACCCGTTCACGATCCTTAACTGTTGGCTCTCAAGAAGGTAGTCCTGTGGCGTCGGAGCTTTTAGCTCACCATCGCAACCGCCGCAGCCAGGTGTTTGACATGTCCCCGTCGTCATCAGACAATGAGAGCAGCGAAAGAGCGAACGCTTTGCTCAAGGTTCAACGCCGACGTCAGTCTTCGCGGCGGATGTCTGCAATTATGCTTGATAGCCCAACCTTCCGCTCTCTAGATGTTCTTATATGCGAAGATCATCCTGTCTCGCGCATGATAATGGAGAAGCTCTTAGAAAAGCTCCGTTGCCGTACTATCTCTGCTTCTACAGGTTCGGATGCCGTTCGATATGCTGTAGGCGAAGTCAAATTCGACATCATCTTCACCGAATTCAAGCTCCCAGAGATCAGCGGGAGTGATGTCGCTCGTATGGTCCGTGAGGTCAAGAACGTTAATGCTCATACCCCTATTGTCGCAATCACGGCTTACCTAAAGGAGCTACAAGCCCCGCATTATTTTGACTCGCTTGTTGAGAAACCTATCAGCTCTTCTAAGCTCATTGAAGTTATCTCCAACTTATGCCAATGGAAGCCACCGACCCCTGGCCAGAGCCAAGGGATGGCTACTCCGAATCCCATCTCTGCTCTGAAACCCATCAGTGCACGCCTTGAAGATAGCCCGACCTCAGGGTCATCTGGCTATGCCCATGCCGGAAGTAGTAGTTTCCGAGGTTCTAGCCGAGAAGACTCGATCAGCTCTAGCCTGTTCGGTGACTCGGAATCCGTGGCTACTGACGACATACCAATCGTCTTGTCTAGAAAAGCGACAGGCGATTGGGGCGATGAAGCAGGTCTTGGGATCAACACTGACGAGCTTCTTTCAGGCTCAGTATCTAAGGGACCAATATCGTTGGTGTCTCAGCAGTCAGCGCCTGGGCAAATGGATGGACAAAGGATGCCAGGTCCACAACAGTCGTTGGAGAAGCTCAAGTCAAGGCGGGAGCATTTAGAGAGACGAAGACTTGAAGCCAGTGATTCGGCGGATGATGAGGACGAGGAGATAGGATCTTCCCGCGATCGCGGTCCACGCTCGAAACCCTTGCTCCCAAGTTCCAAGCTGGGGATTGAAATGATGAGGGCGAATAGCCATGACAGTGTTGCAGTCGCATCTGATAGCACAGCAGAACCTGTTACCCAAGTTGTCACACCGTCGGATGAAGGAGGATCATTGCCTATTTCCGGCGCTAAATCACCGCGGTCCATAAGTCGATCTGCTTCAGAAGGAAACCCTGAAGATGTTGATCGCACACCCCGCCCTACTGCAATTACACGAGGCAGCTCAAGTGACGAGCCTACGCCTCGGCCAACTGCCAATTGTTGACAAAAACGCATTTCTAAGGCATGTAGTTAAAAGGAGCAGACATGCTAAGATTGGTATTAATTTTTTCTTTTCTTTTGTAAAAATGAATGAACGAATGGCCATGGAGTTTGGGTTGGGAGTTCAGAATTGTTTTTTCTTCTTCTCCATATGAAGAAGGGAGGTCACTTATGTTAATGAACTTTGTTGTTCGTTGTTTCGAGATAGGAACACAAAGGGTTGAAACGAGTTGCGGCATTTGTAGCCAACCTAGGCTAGGTAGGTCGGGGGGAAAGAAAGTTGGATGTGGAAGGGAAAGGAAAAGGGGGGGGGGAAGCTACTTGTCTTCGATCGATAAGATGGGAAACAGAAACAGAAACAGAAACCTTTCTTTCTTTTCTTCCTATCTATACACAGACAGCATGCATGCCATGGCGAAGAAATGATTACAATGACTGTTTTCTATTCTACTACATATTTTTTTTTTCTCATCCTTTTTAACTTATTTTCTTGGATTTTTGTGCTGTGCTGTGCTTGATTAAGTGCGAGAGAATGTCCCTGTTCTACCTGATCTATCTATCTATCTATCAACCGATTCACTTCACCAATTCCTCGGGAACCCAGAAAAGGAACATGGGGTATTACTATTCCTGTACTTACTTCGTCTTCGTCTTCAGATTTCATGTATGCAATGTATGTTTCATGTGTTTATGTGTTATATGTATGTATATATCTATCTATCTATTCATCTATCTATATATGAAGGTATATATGTATGTATGTATGCATGCATGTATGGAAAGTACAGGTCGCATGTTACTCACTCAACTATATATGATGACTGGTAGCGAAGACAGATACGTACTTAGAATAGTCATACTTTAATAGCAGCAGCAGCAGCAAGCTTTCCTTCTTTATTTCTCAGCTTCATATGCGAGTTTCGCGTATTATTTCACTCGTTTATAGTATGTATATAGAGAGAAAAGAATGCAGAGATAAAAAATAAAACCTAAGTTTAAAAACATAGCACGAACACACATTAACACTCTGTATTTCTTATATCATATATATATTCCATTCTCCTCTCTCTCTCTCTCTCTCGTGTTACCATATACCATACACCATATAATACCACCTGTCTTTCAGGCAGGATAGGTATATATCCAGCATATACTTAGGATACATACATACACATCCATCAATCCATCCATTCATCCACGCAGGCCCAACTATTCCTTCATCATCACCACAAACTTCGGGATATCTTATCGTCAACAACAAAACAAAAATATCAAACCAAGAAACAGATAAGCCACCCAAACTCCATCCCTCCAGTATCTATCATTCCATTCTACCTAAATACAAGGTAGTCCAGGCGTTGGCCAGGCCAGGTGAAGGCTAGATAATCATATAATGCATATAATAACCAAGTAAAAAAAAAGAAAAGGCGTGAAATGAACGAATATGAGCGGTCAGAATGCTGGGAGCGCCCTGTTAGGTGCTTGAAACGGCGCTTTCTCATTCCATCTTTCGACATCCCTTTCGTTCATTTCCGCGGAATGGATTCTTATATATGTACGATCTTCCCAAGCAACTTGGATTCTGTCGTTGATTCTTGCCATTATGATACCAGGGTAGTTTCTGAGGATTACACAGAAATTGGTACTTGATCCTCGGCACGACATCAAGTGCTCGAGCAGTTAAATAAATGTCGAGAGGCAATAGTCTTGTCCCATCGTTGGTAAATTGAAGACTACATCTGTCCTGTCGTGTGCCTGGTTCGTAGCTTGATGGAATCTGCAACTCCATGGACCGTGGTTCGGAGTACAGCGCCTTGAATCCAAAGGGAAGTCGTGATCAAGATTCGACTTTGATGTTATTGATACTGTGAATAATAAATGACGGATGAGCGTTCACGCGACGACACTCCGTCCAATGCCACTTCCCCAACGGAATCTCCTCAACGTGCCTCCGCTACTCTTCAGTACTTCGCGGCCACAGCTACCTCCGTCAGATACTACACTCATATTGCCCGCACCGACGAGGCCGTTAAGTGATTCCTGGCGCCCGACCTCTCTCCCAATGACATACCCAGCTCCGAAGCCTACAACAGATACAAGCACCACAACACCCGCGCTCACAACCCATGTCAAAAGAGTTGGGCTAATCAAGGTATCTTCACTGGTGGCTGTTCTCTTCTTCTTTGTCGCACGTGGCGACTTTGAGGTAGAGGTTGGGGTTGCAGTGCGCTTTATTTTCTCACGAGAAGCAGGCGACGGTGGTGAAACAGGGGCTGTTCTAGCTTGAGCAGCTTGAGCGGAACCCCGTGATGGTTCGGGTGATGGTGATGGCGCCATGAGCTCGCTTTCGGGGGCGAAGCGTAGCGCGACTGGTTGATTGCCAGTAACAGGAGGAGCGCGCTGCTCACTTAACTCCTTTTCGCCATCTCTCGGAATACTTCTGGCCGCTGCAGCACAGCTGAGTAGTGTTGTTAGACTAGCACGCAGAGCAGCATCATTGTCAGCCTGGTAGTTTGGAGACATGAAATCGGGACCGCGGCTAGCTCGCGTGTGCGATCGTCGGGTAAATGAGGGTCGCCTGTGATGTAGAGAGGCGGCTGAACTGGTGGAATGTCGATGGAGCAGATGGGATGGCGGGTGTGAGAAGGCGTTGGGTTGAGGGCGAAATGGTTCTGATGGCCGTCTTCCCAAAGCGGTGGCATTCTCGTCATCATCATCTTCATCGCTTGAGTCAGACTCGACGACATGTGCCGAGAAGACTTGCCGGAGCGGCGTCTGTCCAGCGGCATGTCCGGAGATGATGTTCTCCGTTGAGCTAGTCAAGAGGTGATCTTCTTCACTTTCTGTCTCGTCATATTCCTCTTGACTGCTGGCGTCAGGACCACTGTGTCCTTGTCCTATGGTTTGCGCGGTATGGGCATGCGCAAGGGGCTGTTGGTGTGGACGTCGCCGTCGTAGGCGGTTGGCTGAACCAACTTGAAGACCGGTGGTATCGATCTCATCGCCGATGGAAGATACGGACGAGGATGAAGGGTGCGAGGACACTTCAATCCAGGATTCTGGGTCTGTAAGCAGCTGCTGTCTGTCATATCCCATGGACGAGAACTGACCATCATGTTGTTGTTGTCGTTGTTGGGCTGAAGCAGCAGCAGATCGGGCCGGCGTAGAAGAAGCACCAAGAGCAACGTTAGCGACGGCTGGTTGCCTGGTAGGGTAGCCTGGGTGTCCAGGAATTTGGTTTGTTGATGGCATGATGGCGACGCTGAAGTGATGACTATACCATAGGGGTTTTTAGACTTGCAACAGATGTGAGCTAGGCGCTGGTGTTGGCGTTGACGTTAATGTTGGTGTCAGCGCTGTCGCCGATCGTCGTTCGCTGTTACCGTTGGTTTGGCGTGGTACACGTAAGAGAGAACAAACAATCGGGTAGTCGTAATGGACGACGGACGGAGACGAGAACAACGGCAGAAAGTGCGGTGGTGTACGAGGAGAACACGGTGATTCGCTACCGTGAGGCTATGGCTGTTGTATGTATGTGTAGGTATATGGCGTCGAAGTCGAGCTGTTGACGTACACGTATTCATCCAATGGTTGGGTTGGAACTCTGGCTCGTGTAGTTAGAGCAGGGGACGGTACCAACTTAATTGGCCGGATGCTGTAGGCCGTTGCCCGATGCGGTGGCGGGGTATCGAGACCAAGGCAAGGCAGTCCGTCACCAGCAGGACTAACAACAGTATGGCAGAAGTATGGGCACCCAACTGTGAAGGGGGGGACCTGGCAGTCTACTATGTAATGAAGTCGGAGATAGTACAGTAAGTATGGAGATGGGTGTGATGTGGTAGACGTGACGGCGAGTTATGTCGGTAGATGTCCAGGGTCGATGGATGGATGGATGTAGATGACAAAGAGGCAGTGATACAGCACGGTTACAGTACTTTGGAGATCTGGGGAGTGACCGGACACACACACTAAACTAACCGACGATGACCAAGATCACGAGGGGGGGGCAGTACAGGGCATCAGATGAAGGGAAAGATGCTAGAAATGGGCGCCTAACAAGTTGCCTATAAGTATACCTACAGTAATGCTAGGGAATACGATGAGATGAGATGAGAATGTGGCGGCCATGGGACGGACGGATGTTGGGTGAGATTCAATAGTGACTTGGGAGGAAGGTACGTGCAGGCTACAGCACGTATCAGCTGGTTAGGTATGTACCTACCTCCTTAATCTAGGTTGCAGTGGTTGCAGTAGGACGATACTTAGATCTCTCCGTTAGTTCCTTTGTTGAGTTCAACAGTCGCTACATAAAAGGTACATGGTGCTAAGTACTGTAATGTAAGGGCAGAGTAAGTAAGTAAGGGGATTCCTCGACTTGGCATAGGTAGTATCATACTGAACAACGCCCAACTTACTGATAGCGAATAACCCGGTACATGTACATTGGAAGTGTAATTGTGTAGATAGGTATCTCTATCTCACAGCCTAGTCGACCGAACCTTGAAACACGCATCATCTAAATCTACAGTACAGCAGTAGCAGGGTGGGTTCTGCTGTTAGCTAAATACAAATAGCACCATATCTGCACCATTATCTGCACCATCGAATCAGCTAGTAAATGCAGCTGACGTGCGACTAGTCGGCAGTCCAAGCCGGGTGACCCCTCCCGATGATGTCGTATGTACTAATACAGTACTAATACGGTACCTACTACGAAGTATATGTTGTCTTAGTATGGAGGTATATGAAAGGGTGCGGCCCCCTCCAGTCTTCAGCCAGACAGACAATAACCATCCCGAACATATCAGCCAATACCTTGGCATCATCGACGTTGATAAGATGCATGGTATTTGACATTGTTGGTATCTTACTATGGATATGGATATGGGGACGGTGATAGGCGATAGGTAGTTGATATTCAATGGTCTTGAGATGTCTACAGTAACACCTGGATCACTGGTTCCGAGAGTCCGAGTTGCTCTCCTGCTAGATGAGCTTGAGACAACATAAAACGGATGTTGGTAGGTACCTAATGTAAGCATGCCCAAGGTATCTATCGAAAGAAAGTCCTAATTCTTACCGTTCGCTCACTCGATAATAAATCCGCATCAAGATCCCAAGGTGAAATCGCCTCATGTGTACGAACAAGTTGACGACAATGGCACCATGTTCGACTGACCATGACGACAAGGGACCATCAGCCGATCAACGCCTTGGGCAATTGTCTGATCTGATATACCCAGTCATGATTGTCAAGTTGCTACTACCTACCTCTCTCTAGCCTGCTCATAGAGTCCTATATTCTGTTTCTTCAAGGCCTTTGTTTGTTGAGGCTATCCGACCCCGGTGAAATATTGGCCGCGCCTTGCCGGGCCATTAATTGCATACACGCTACCACCACTCCCCAAAATAGCAGTTTCCTAAAAGATCTCTAATAAGTCCAATGTTAGAATCACAACGCACCCTCTTTTATAACAGAATTTCCTCTCTATAGTTTTCTACCTTTATTATATAACCATATATTTTAAATGAACCAAACATGTATTGTAGCTGGAGTGTTATATATAAGTCAAGGCTTACATAACGGCACCATCTATATCTTTATTGCTAGATTGAGAACGAAGGAATATTTCAAAGTACTACCTAGTGGTGGATATGGTGGGCGTGGCTATATCACCCCTCACAATTGAGGGCTAAATCTTCTACAATCATACCTACTTGAAAAAACAAGAACACATACTTCGTACATACCTACAGTATCTCCATCACTGCTCAACGCACCAACGCAACACATCACAATATTTAAAGAATCCGCGCTAGAACCCCATCATTAGAGCTTAAAGTGGATACGATACAAAAACATGTATCTCTCTTCTCCTGGGCATTGGTATTCAACTTCATCTGAAACAGAACAACTTGTTTGTTGGGCTGAAATCCGAGTTCCGTTCCGAGAGGGCGAATGCATATGGTAGGTAGTGACCTGCACAACGTAAAACGCGCTAAATCTACTTAAATAAGTTACGTTCTCTCCGGTGTACAATCTATAGCCTCTCTCTACATAGTAATAGTAATACAAGCCGTAGCACACCGTAAATACCATCTCTCGAACTCCTGCATTTCGAAAGCCGTGGGACACATTCATGCGTAACTCAAGAGATAATATAATGACACTGAACCCGACTCGCATAGAACCCACAGTATTATACACCTAGAGATCAAACGGAACAATGCCAGTGGCATTCCAATAAGAGTCGATTAACTTAGAGAATCCCTTTGGACAATGTCATGTGCAAAAGCATATTAACGTATTAACTTTTTTACGCTAGGCAGAAATACTAGACGATTCGCTATCTAAGGTGATGGCAACACCAATGCCACTACACAAGGTGGGGGTATACTCACCGGCGACAGATATCAAATGTCCAGCTCCCAGATACCGGTATACCAAGCGAATGGTACGAAGGGCACATAGAGACAGACCAACGCATGTACTTTTGGGTGTTCACGAATCCGCGAACAGATGAAAACCACAGTAAAGCCCTCGAAACGCCGTCATAAGCCCTCATAGTTGTGGAAGTGTGGTCCACATCAAGATGCCCACAGGGAGAACACAAGAAGTTTCCTACCACCCTCGCTCACTAGAAGCCCTCGGTGCCCACAGAGGAAAAGCCGATCATAACAGATACAATCAGTTGCGTGCTAGCAACAAGTCAAAGTGCGGAATGAATCCCAGACATTCACACTTTCATCATGCCCTCAGCCCTCAGAACCCACATAGGAGTTTCCCCCAGATCAAGCCCACAGGTAAATCACAGCTTCATATCGAAGCTTAGCCCTCAAAGCCCACAACCCCCATTGGAGGAAATAGTTTTTGTAAAGCCGACAACCCACAAAGCCAACCAGTGTGTTTGAAGAGCCCTCAGAACGTAACATGTGCGGCTGTGTCCACCTTAGAAGGTGATCTGTAACAGTTGAGTCAGTCATTGATAGTATGTAGATGAGATGAAGATCTCCTTACCTTCTTGCCCTCAAAAGACTTTCCACCGCGACCTCCGCCAAAGCCACCCCGACCACCACCTCGGCCACCTCCACGACCTCCAAAGCCGCCACGGCCACCACCTCGGCCACCGAAGCCTCCGCGACCACCACCACGGCCGCCACCGAAACCACCACCCTCACGAGGAGGTCGCTGACCAGCAAAGTCCAAGCGGACAGCGCGGGATCCACGACCTTCGCCGATGTAAGCACCATTCTTAGCGTTGAAGACAGTCTTGGCATCGTCAATAGAGTGGAAGGTTACGTAGCCGAAGCCCTTGGGGTTACCAGAGTCACTAGATAAGAGTTAGCATGCACAGTACTATGGGTCGTAGTGATCTAATAGTAACATACGGATCCTTGGGAAGACGGATGCTCTTCACTTCGCAGGTGTCCCCGAAGAAGGCACCAACAGTCTCCTCGTCAACCTCGAAAGGCAGGTTGCCCACAAAGAGGGTGTCGCTCTCAGGGCTGACAGAGTCGCCAAACTGCTTGGCACGGTCATTTGCGCGGGCGTTCGGGGTGTCCTCACCGGCAGGGCGAGGTTTTGAGGGGTCAAGGTTGAGTGCGCGACCCTCCAGTTCGAAGCCTTGCATCTTCTCGAAGGCAGCCTTGGCAGCTTCGTGAGACTCGAAGTCGACGTATCCAAAACCACGGGAGCGTTGCATGGCCTTATCGGTGACGACTCTGGCGCCAGACAAGCCCTCGCAGTCTTTGAATGTCTCGTATAGGATGTCATCAGTGACGCCCCAGCCTAGGTTGCCGGCGAACAGAGTGGTATACTCGTCTGATGATGACTCCTCGGTCTTGGTCTTCTTGAATGGTGTAGACATTTCGTCCTCAGCCTTGCGCTTCTTGGGTGCTTCTACCTTTTCCTCGGTCTCTTCAGAGTCGTCTTCTGAATCGTCGGAGTCGTCAGAGTCCTCTTCGTCTTCATCCGAGTCGCTCGAGTCAGATGACTACATATTAGTTAGTTACTATTCAGCGCTTTATGGGAGTTGAATTAAACCTACTTCAGCTTCTACCTTGGCACCACCCTTGGTCTTCTTAGCATCAGCTTTCTCTTCCTCCTCAGATTCAGAAGAGTCGGAGGAGTCAGAGGATTCGGACTCAGACTCAGGCTCGGCCTTCTTCTTGGCCTTACCGTTGGTCACAGGCTTGGCGGCGGCTTTAGTCTTCTTGGGATCAACCTTCTTCTCTTCCTCAGAGTCAGATGAGTCGGATGAATCAGAACCAGATTCGGAGTCAGAGCCAGAATCAGCAGCGTTAGGTGCAGCGTCAGACTCTTCCTCAGAGTCGTCGCTGCTGGCGTCGGACTCGGACTCAGACTCAGACTCGGAAGAGGACTCGACCTTCTTCTTCTTCTTGAGGTCCTTGGCCTTGCCGTTGGTAGCCTTGACAGCGACTTCCTTAGCGATCTTCTTGGACTTGGCCTTTGGGCTATCAGCGGCCTTGGTGATGCCAGCCTTCTTGACGGCAGTGAGGGGGTCGGCGGCCTTTGCGGCCTTGCCGTTTGCTTGCTTGACCTTGCCCATTTTCACAAGTATTTGATTTAGAAAGGGAAGTAGAAGGGATTGGGATATGGGGGGGATGGAAAATTAAGTGGAAGGAAGAATGGAGGATGGTTGGTGTACCGGAAGCTTGTCTGTATTTATGCAGCAAGGCACGCAGCACCGCGCATACTTTGGTTGAGCTGCCCGAAAATTTCTTGGACCCTTGCCAAAAACCTCGTTTTGCCAGTGCGCTAAGTGGAGCTTATCGTAGGCGGTGAGAGCTTAGGTGGGCGTCTAGAGCATGTTGATAAGGTTTGCCTCTGGTTTGCTAAGGCTCTGCTAAGGCAAGCGCGTAGAAGCAGAGACTCGTCCCCGCCATCTCCCCCCAAGTGGGTCTACTTTCCCATGTACCTAAGTATCTTCACGTGACTCGCCTTCCAGTCCTTTGCCGGCCCGTGCCAATTGAGCAATTGCATCAAGCTAGCTAGCTCTCCCGACTTGCCGTATCACGCCCATTGATGTTCACCAGGTGCTTGGTGTAGTCCAGCGCAACGACAGCTCTATACCAACACGTCACCATTCCTAGAGCTCCCTTACGATAAAATATTGATCGATCAGCGTCTCAAAAAGCCATGCCGACCCCCGAATCAGCTGCCTTCTTGGCCAAGAAGCCGACTGTCCCTCCCAGCTTCGAAGGCGTCGACTTCGATGACAACAAGAGGCTCAAACAGGCGCAAGATGCCGTTATCCGCGAACAATGGGTGCAGGTCATGATGGGACGTATAGTCCGCGAGGAGCTCAGCAAATGCTATTACCGCGAGGGCGTCAACCACCTAGAGAAATGCGGTCACTTACGAGGTTAGTCAGGTTCTGGCAATTCTCGCTCGGTCGAATATGCAAATATGCACGAGAAAGAAGCTCTGCTTTATCATATCCGTCGGCGGGCTGGATACATGGGCTAATGAATTGGACAGAGAAATACCTCCAGATGCTCAAGGATCACAAGGTACGGGGCTTCCTATTCGAGCAACAGAACTATCTCGAGGGGAAGAAATAGAAAGAAAGGGAAATTTTAGCTACGACAACATATATCATTTTTGGGTCTTCAATAGTAGTGAAAAACTAAACCCAAGGGAGAGATGTGAGGGAAACAAGTTATGAGTGATATCCCGGCTGTGCGGTGACGGCACTTCGAGACGATCAATCATCAGACTTGTAATTGTACATAAAACAATACCAATGAGAATGGAGCCGCTTCAATCATGAACATATCATCAATTGATATATCAGTAATTGCAGCTGATAGCTGTTGTGCTGCAATGTACATAGGCATTTTATCGCATATATTTAGTAGGTACGTCGGTTCAAGACGTGATCCACTCCGTAGAGCCGCAACCGCAAGCCCGTCGGCGAATCCGCCCTCAAAGCTCCGACCACCCATACAAAATTTCTGGAGCTTCAACTAGCCCCGGACCAGAACCACTCCAAAGTGTCGAAGCGCCGGATTGGAACCCTTCAATTGCGCCAACAGCTCCGCGCAAGCAATTTAAATAAATTCCTTGCACAAGGACGTTTACGCACAATGATCTGCCGGCGTTGTCTACAGCGCGCCTCAGCGCTAAGCGCCCGCACGGCTCGAGCCCCAAGCTCAACCCCCATCAGCTGGAATCTCCCGATACGCACGAGACCGATCTCAAGCACACCGACAAGGCGAGATGCAGCAGCCGCGGCGCCGACGACGACGACAGACACACCACCTCTAAGCACACCTCTAGCCGACAGCGAAGGCGGCGCAGCAGCAGAAAGCCTGTCCTCATGCCCCGAAGGCACAGTGCTAACAGGGCTCAACTACTTCAAGAACAAGACGGACCCCGTCGCGCTCGCAGACTCCGCGTATCCAGAGTGGCTGTGGAAATGTCTAGACGTGCAGAAGAAGGCCGATGAAGGAGAAGCAGACGATGCCGGAGACGAATTCTGTAAGCTAATTCTTCATCCTTCTCCAAATATACATACACCCCCCTCCCCCTTCCTTCAACATCACAACCCAGCAACCAAAGTCCCTCAACTAACCATACATCCCAAATATAGCCAAATCCAAGAAACAGCGCCGTATAGCCGCGAAGCGTCAGCGCATTCTAGAGATGAAGCTCCTAGCATCCGGCGACATCGAGGCCCTGGCGCCCAAGATCCCGCTGCAAGCCCAGAGCATCAATCTCCCCGCGAACGAGGCCGGGACGATCTCGGGCGCCGTGTCGGCCGTCGACGCGCGCGAGGAGCTGCGCCGCGCCATGCGTCGCGAGCGCAAGGCCAAGATCAAGGAGAGCAATTACCTCAAGTCTATGTAATGAGATACGCATTACAATGTCTTCAGCGATATATGGTGGGCTTTTTTTTAATTCCTTCTCTTTGTCAAGGATGAGGCTTGGTAGATTGAGGGAGAAGAAGAAGTCCTATCGAGGGAGAGAGTGGGTAGACAGGAACGGATGATCAATCTATCAGAGCCTTCTGCTTAGAAGCGGAAATCAAGAAACGGCATGAAACCAGCATTGTCCAGCGATAGACGAAGCAGCGATTCTATTTATCCAGAAACTTGCTAAGCTAAGCTAACCCCATGTATATATCGCATATACGAGTCCTTGAAAGAAAGCCGATTCAAGAGGGCATGCATATGGCGTGAATAAATCATACCACGCCGTCAACCTTCCCACCTTCAAGCAAGCTGTCATAACAGAGCTGTACAATAGAAAAATGTATACATATCAGCTTCGATTCATTCACATTTAATTGAGAACCTAGTGACTGATACAAATTATCATTCGGCGAACTAGCAAAATGGCTAGTTAAAGAGAAATACAAAAATTGATTTAAACAGAGTGGGTATCATATAGTTCTTTCCTTTTGCCTCTCTATCCTTTGCCTTTCTTTCCCTCGCTTTGAATTTCGCTTCTTATCCATGTGATAAGAAATATCATTAAAATCATGTTAGTTACGTAAACAAAAAAACAAAATCTACCCGTCAAGACCCTTACTCCCCCAAATCGCTGGTGGCGTCGTTACCACAAATGCATTTATGCGGATTGCTACTCCGAGAAAAGACTGTCTATATCTTTATCCAGTGTTGCAGAGGTATCCGGAGTCTCTTCCTGAGCGTTCCCTTCACTCATGGTGCTGGAGGAAAAGTATGTATTATCGATTGGGATTGTCTTGTTTGCAATGCTGTTATTTGCTTGTTGCTCGTGTGACATCCCACGCGCAATGACCTTCTCCGGATCCGATATATGACGTTCGTACAGCAATCTCAAGTCGCTGCCCGCAGGTATCCCCCTAAGATTCTCTAACGCTTCAGTACGCTTCTGCTCGGCCACGAAGATCTCCTAGTCCTCTTCTGTTAAACCAAGAGCGGCTTTCTTGACGCTAATCTCCTTCTTGGTGCTCTCAATACTTGAAGTGAGACGTTTGATGATGAGCGGCATTGCTGTAGTCTTGAGTTTCTCCTCAAGCTCCTCTAGTTGCTTCTGGAGCTCGTGAAGCTGACTGAGCTGTTGCTTGCGTTCTCGGTCGTGGCCGCCCTCGTCGTCATCCTCGTCATCATCATCGTCTTCATCAGAAACATCTTCTTCCTCCTCTTCATCTTCTTCAGAGACCTGTTCTTCTTGCAGAGGCATAGGTGTAGTTGCACCATTAGTCATAGGTGTAGGCGCCTCTAGTTGTGTCGCAGGTGTAGCACCACCAAGCTCTTCGTCGTCGGCCAAAAATTCTCTTAATAGATCTTCTTCTTCCAATTCCGCTTCGGCATCCATTTCCATATCTTGTTGCGTCTGATCGCCAAAATAATCGTCCACCTCAAGTTCGCCTTCAGCATCCTCCTCATCATCAGTAGGGTAACCATCCTCGTCCATGATTAAATCCGTTCGAACTTCCTCTGCCGCCGCATCGTCTTCTAGGAGTTTGGCCACTAGGTTTTGTGTACGCTCCCACTGTTTCTCCGACAACGTCTTCCTGAATCGCCGGTTTGGCGCATCATGCATGGGAGGTGTGATGCCATGGGGCCACTTGAGTTCGTTCTTCATTACCATAGGTGGCAACTGGCTTGTTCTAGCTTCCAGCTCGCTGCTAACCACGGCAAAACACAGTAACATCTCGGTTACATCTGAGTTCTTCATCATGCTTCGGCGATCCCAAGTCTTCATAGCCTCAGTAATTGTTGGGAGCTGGACTAAGACAGCTGCATAGTTGATGCCGTTGATGGTCACCATCGCTCGACGTTCTCTGCTGTCAACAAATTGCACAGAAAAATCTGCACCGCCGTTGGCTTTTGGTTGGCCGATTGTACCATCAGTCAATGCCTTTTTCAGATACTGCGCAGGTTCACCATCCATAACCCGGAGTATGAAGTTACTCTCGCGCTGGGGATCCTGTTCGCGATCACTAGCCTCGGAGTCATACGCGTCACCGGGCCTGTGGGTAATGGGCTCTCCTTTGGGTTTAAATCTGATTGCGTTGATAGGTGTACTGACTGAATGGGGGGTAGCGGGAGAGGGTTTTATTTTATGTGTGGTTTTATGGGTGAGTTTGATAGTCTTGCTTGGGCGGGATTCAGCCCGGGAGACCGAAAGCGGCGTATCTTCGTCACTATCGTAGCCGCGTTTCTTGGAATCTGCGAGTTTTGCCGTTGGTTTGGAGGTGCGCCCAGCCTTTGTCTTCATAGCACTAGGAGTCTGGGAGGCGATGGTCGGCGCCGGTGTACCCGGTTGGCTATTGATCTTGATCTTGATCTTCTTCTCTGTAGAAGGCGTAGGGAGTAGATCGCCGCTGAAAGACGATTGCCTCGAGCTTGTGTTAAGCTTCAGAATCGGCCGTGGATTTTCAGTCGCAGGAGTTGCGGCGATGGTGGACGGAGGAGGCATGTCCTGCTGGCTCGTATTGAGCTTCAAGGAGGGTTTGGCGTTGATGGAAGTCATGGCGAAGTCTTTCGAGACAAGGTATTTAGGCGCAACCAGATGAGGCGAAGCAACGATATGTAGGGTCGTAGTTAGTTGCGGAAAAGCGAGCAAAAGAGTCGTCGACGCGCGGGCAGGGTAGCAGCGGTCGGAGATGGTCTAGTTGAGATGTGTTCATGGGAAGATTGATGGACACAGAGCTAAACTGAAGGGATCGCAGAAACGCTAATCAGAAGCCCACAGATGACGACCAGGAGATCGGATAGAGTTCAGTACTCGTCAGCAATGTAGGCAGGTATTCAACATGTATATAAGAGACGTGGTTGGGCCGCACGTCTTGACCTTTTCAAAAAAGACTGATCAAGACAGCGAGTTGTCTATATTATTGTCTAAATTACGCTGAAAGAGCTTGAGAGTCGCAGCCATAGAACATTGATTCAGGTTCGCGCCTGCCTCGACATCCCGACACCCCGGGACTGTACTTCGTGCCATGTACAAAGAGCGCTCGGTGGGGGAAAGCTGAGAGACACCTCGGTATGACCTAGTGAAGTACCTGCCCTAAGCAGATATTAGGCACGATACATGCAAGCTGCATTAGCCTCGTACCTTTCACTATATACCTGTACATGTCCGCCTGGCCTTGCGCATCAACACGTCCGTCCAGACCATTATCTTTTTAAATTGAAGAAATACATAAGCAGGACGAAATTCCGCATACATTACCTAGAAACCCTCCCCGTCACTGCAGCAGATCTGTGACCGCCCACGGATCAAGACATAAGGATGTCATGGTACTCCGTACTACCACGCAATTTAAGTGTAGTCAAGTACCCAAGTCGAAGCGGGCCCCACAAATACCGCGTAGTGGGACTTTTGCTGCCTGTGTCTTAGGCTGGTGCAAGTACTACTTCCAGGCATGTACCAAGAAGTACATGGCCGAGGTACTTACCTAGCGGTGCAGACCTTAGCTGGCTGCAGCTTCATTTACACAACAATTCAAGGGTTGTTTGCGAAGCTACACAGCCGTGAGATCTCAAACCCTCCCAGTTCAACATGCAAATATTTCCCACTCACTGATCTTTTCTCTTCAAACTTTCCATTGCGAATCCAAATGGGCGCACACCTGGCGCATTAACCACCAATTCAACCCTACCATCACCAACGCATCTCAGCTTCAGTGCGTAGAGCTCCCTCCCTAAGAGGGGGAGCAAACCAACCACAGTCGCCATGGCTTCGTACAACGGCCACCGATTATACACGCCCTCCGAGATTCACCTCGCCCTCTTACGTCCGGCCATCCTCCAGATTCTACGCGCGCAAGGCTACTACGCGTCGACATCCAGCACAATCGACTGTCTCACCGAGCTAGCAGGGCAATACCTCTACGAGATCTCCAAGCGGACGGCCGAACACGCCACCATGAACAACTATCTCGGACCACCAGGCACACCCGACGTGGTCGACGTGCGCCTTGCGCTCGAAGAATGCGGTGCGCTCAGTCCCGGCGTGAGCCCAGCACCACCAGCCAAGCGCCGACATCTCAGCCCAGGCGACGCAGCGGACGGCGACGAGACGTATGACGACGACGAAGAAGGAGAAGAAGACACAGCCGGCGTCGAAGAATTCATACGCTGGGCCATAGGCCGCAAAAACATGCGCATACGGAAGATTGCAGGCGTAGTGGTACCCCCGGGCGCCGCTATAGTAGGCGCAGAGGGTGAAGATGGCACAGAGGTAGAAGAGAGACCATCCGATTATCTCGATGGTAAGTTTCGCTCTCCAAGCATTATCAATCAATCAAGAGTCCACGTTTCTAACTAACAATTTCCTCGAACGAACAGCGCTGAAAAGAAAACACAACAAAACGGACCAGGACTCCAAGTACGCCGGGACCATCCTCGGCCGCAGCATCGACCACGGCGAAGTCCTAGTAGAAGGCGGGCCAGACACCAGCCTCGCGGCATGGGCGGCGCGGATGCGCGAGGCATCGTTACGACCGCCCGACCCGCAGCATCCCACAGGAGACGAGGGCGACTCTCCCCGACCACCTAGTTCCGGACTCAGCTCGTTAGGCGACGAGGAGATGGAGATGATGGACTTTGACTAACAGGAGGAGAATCATCCCTGAAAAGAAAAACAAAAGAAATCCAAACAAGAAAGAGTTATGGCTGGCTCTTATTTCGTGATACCCCCTTCCCTTCCTCCCTCTCAAATACTAATACAACTACTCACTATCCACCATCCCCCAGTCACGAGAAGGAGAGGGAACAAAGCAAACAAGCTGCATAGCCTGGCGTTAGTTAGTACGTTTCAAGGGATTTTGCATTAAAGGGGTTTGCCCAAGCAATGTCGACTATGGCGTTAGAGTTAGGGACATGAGGAAAACAAACTAATCGAGCGTGGTGGATATCTGAGAATGAATGCTCTTCCCAGTCTGAATAATAATTATTCTTCAACCCATCTCATCTCACCTCATCTCATATTTTACATCGTTGCCAAAACCTACGATTGACAGAAATCACACTGTAAAACCGCCAAGCGAATAAGTCAAGTTTACAAATGTCTTTGTTTATCTCTTATCTGTGGCTTCCCAGACGTAGGTAGGTAGGTAAGATGATAGATCCCTCTCCCTCCGTCCCATAGGGGAACACGTCTATCTAGATAGCGAGCGACTCTGCATCCCATCCCGTTCCATTCCGCCAGTACCTAACCCCAGTTATCCAAGTGAAATCCCACTATTTCATACAAGGACAATATATCACAGTCGAACAAAAATCATAGTCCGCTTCCAGACACATTTTTTTTCCTGTCCGACCCCTCGGCGGATCTGTCTTTGCCTCCGAAATAATGATAATGATGATAATAACGCAGCAGTTTTGGGTATATCGCCGATTTCAACAAAAAAACGATTGCATAATGCCAGGTAGGTACCTACTTCAAAACTTTCATGACACGAAAATGTAACCGTCCGCTTTGGTGTAAGAGAAATTTGATATCCAATGTATCGCAAACATGTCTCGGCTAGCCGTTCATCACATGATTGCACATTTCTTGTCTTTGGCATGGGCTGGCGGAGCATCTGATGGGAGTGGGACATCCGTCCAACCCCCCGCAGCTGCCGCCGCGTCTTGTTGGGTTGCTTTTTTCTTTTTCTTGCGTCCTGTCCAACCCCTCTCTCTTGCATCTTGAAGGTTCTTCAGAGCACCACGTCGAGCCCGGCTTGGGCGGCGGCTCACACTAGCATGGCGACGTGCAATAAATTGAGGGGAGGGGGCAGGTGGTGCAACAAATGTCTCCGGGTTGGCTCTAGGCCTGCTACCGGTGATGGTTTCCAATCGCTCGACTGTGGGTTGACTCAGAGGATGTCCGGGAGTTGGTCGTGGATGGCGAGCGACAGGAGCATGAAGCACTGGGCTATAAGAGTTGCCAGCGATGCTTGGCTGAGACACGTCAAAAGCCCCAGCTACGCCGGTTGGTGTGCTGATGATGAGTGGCTGATCGGGAGGAGATGGCGGTCGTCTATGTAAGAGGCTAAATCGTCGAGAGGTGTTACTGTGCTCGCTATGTCCACTAGCAGTCGTCCGTGGAGGTAATGTGCTGCCTGACGCGGAGCGGGGTGCCCCAGTATCGCCCCTTCTATTGTATTGATTAATGACTTGCTCTGGTCCCGGCTCTATCGGTAGCGATGCAGCTATTAATTGTTCATTGTTGAGGTTCGTGGGTGGAGCGGAGCGCGGGTAGCCAGCCAGCATAGACCCTGGAGTATTTGATGAAACACCAGGTGCCCTTGGCCAGGTTGACGCGTTCAGTAACCGACCAACAAGGGGAGGTTCGATTAGGCCGTTGCCTCCATCTCGTGGTAGGGGGGCACCAGTGGGCGTCAAAGGTATACTCGGAACAGGCGGATTGGGCAAAACCGATCCCGAGCTGATACCTTCAGAGGGTTGAGATCCGGACGAAGTTGGAGTGTATCCTGTCGAAAATGAGTGGGCTCCGACAGAAGGTGGCTCACGTTCCGGAGTTACTGTTAACATCTGCTGCGTTCGCAAAACGGAGTCTTGGGGGGAAGGTGTTCCAATAGGAGAAGCACCGTATATGTCGCCAGCATCGACAGCTTCATATCGTGGTTCACTAGTTTGAACAAAGACGCTCGAGCGTGTACCAATCTCACCCTCTATCCTGGAAGTCCTACCATTCATAGTGGGCTGTTGTAAATTACTACCTCCTGGGACCTGTCTCGATCTTTCTTTCAGGAGAGAAGATGTGCGAAGGCGTGGTAGTTCAGGGCGACTATTCGTAGACGTTCCACTGACTACTGGACGTCGGGGGCCCGGCAGGACATCGGGCAATGGCGGTACTGGTGGTATGTCGTCAGAGTTGGAAGGATTTCGAGTCGTAAGTCCAATTCCTGGTATGGGGGGGTGGCGGAGGAAAGAAGGCAGATCCACTACAGGGTCTTCTTTAGAGTATGGGGGAGGTGGTGGCACCCAGTTATCAGCATCACTTTCATGAGGATGCTCGGCTCGACCATCTGCTCGTCTATATTCGACACGACCAGCTGCTGGCGGAGGTGGGTTTCGCTGGCGATTGACAGCGGCAGCCGTCGCTGCCCTACGCAGAGTCGTACCTGACCGAGGGCTCGCATGTGTATATGGGGCATCGAGTGCTTCTTGAGCTTCTTCCAACGATACATCATCTAGAGCATCTGGAACAGGTGGAGACCGGTCCCGAGCTGTTGCCATACGTCTGGGAATTAATGGGTCTTCCATATCTTCCTCGGCAGCTTGTGGCCGAAGTAAAGCTTCAGCTTGGCGATTGATAGTGGTTGTGGCGCGTATTACACCACTTCGATTTCCTCTCCGCTGGGCTACAGTCCTCCTTCGGACTATAGCAACTTCCGTGTCTATATCTCGATGCTCCTCTTCAAGGGTTTCGGGCTCCATGGTACCCACTTCGATGGTCACTTCTTCCTCTTCACCATTCTCCAGACCATAGTCGAAATCGAGAATGGTTATCCTGCCACCATCAACGAAATCAATACCTTCCTCTTCATTGATCAGCCTATCAGGTACGATTCCTTTAGATGCAATGATCAAACGTTCTTGAACCGACGTTTCCCCAAAGCCAGAGACCCATTTGACATTACTCACACCACCTGACTCGGCTATCTTGTGTCCCTTAACAAATGTATTGCGCAACTTGTCACAGAGGATCTGCCATTGCGGAACGCGGTAACCAGTATTTTCTTGCGTTCGCGAAGGGGAACGAACGGAATGCCCACTACTTCGACGGTGGAGATTAGGTAGAGGCGTCGAGTCCACGGGATGGTGAGCGTCTGGCATAGCTTCTAAATCCTCGGGCACACCGTATAACCAAATGTGCTTACCCTGAAATCCAGCAGACACCAGCTCTCCATGGTAGTTGGCAGCGGGCAATGTACAGGGTAATAGTGGCCCTGGTGAAGTGGCTGTAGGAACGGGCCCTGTAAAATAAGTAGTACCATTACGAAGATCGTCTATTCGCACGGCGCGAAATGTCTCGAAGCTCCTGTCATAAGTGAATGTCCATGTTGCCTCCATTGAACTTGACTCCTGTAAGAGTACAGCATGGCTACAGTCCCGGCTCGTATTTGGAAACAGGATAGAGGTTGTCCAGAGGGCACTGATGTCGTCAGTTGCCATCTGGCTACCAGGATCATAGTATGGCGCCGTCAGTATAACGGTATTTGGTGTAGTAGAAGTCGCCGTAGTGCCCAAAAGTTGTGTGCCGTCCAGTGAAAAAGACAAGGCATCTACACCGTCGCATTTGACAGCTCTACGTTCAGTCGGAAGAGCGCCAGGGTTGAGAGAGGAGACCTCAATGCCCCCCTCGTACGCAGCGGCCAAAACCCGACCGCAAGGAGATAGTGTCATCGCCCGAGGTGTGTTGTCGAGAATAAGAGATTGCTTCCTACGGGGAGGAGATTGGTTCAAGTCATAGAGATCAACTTGCATATCAGTCGACAACACGGCTAGAAAGCTACCATCATCTACAATGCATGTTGAGACCGGTCGCCGTAGGATTTTGAGCTCGCGTTTCACAGCCAGGCTAGGACCCCTAACATCTAAAACATAAATTCGAGACGAGTTGTAGGCAAGGAGATGATGGCCACGAGGCGAGGGGCTGAATTGCATGCCTTCGCCACCGGGTGCAGACGATGAGCTGATCGAATTGGAAATCAACTTGACGGTGGTTTTCTTGGGTCGCAAATAGGCTTGAAAGAGGTTTCGTTTCACTTCGCGAGCAAAAGTCCGGCGGAAGTTTGGCAAGTTATCATCAACGATTGATTTGGCAGGTATAGCAGGGTGGCTCGCAGCGAACGACTGACATCGTGCGAGTTGGTGTGCGTAGAGGTGAGCTTGCTGGGAGATACGCCTCCATTTTGAATTGAGAAGAACGAGCGAAGCGAATGAATCGGGGTCGGTCAGTTGCAATATTCTAGAAAAGTTGTCAGATTTAACGATGAACTAGACAAAATCAAAAAAGAAAAGAGCGAAGCGATAGGCATACTGTTCTATGATCTCGTCCGGAAGGGTCTCAAAAGCGGAAGGAGAGGGTTGGCTAGGGGGCAGCGGATGTTTCTCATCCAACGGAGCAGAAACTGCTGATAGTGACAACGGCGTCGGTAGAGATGGAGAGTCGGGAGATGCCATCGCGACGCGCTCGCGAGGGTAATCACCACCGGTTGAAGCTGACAACTAAGGGCTGGCAACCAAAAAAAGCCCCGATTCTACTAAGGCGGCAGGATTGTCGGATTGCCAAGATGCAGCGCGCTTCAAGCCATCGTCATAAGGATCGAACTAGGTACGTTTGCCGTCTCGGTCGAATATTGGATTGAATATTGGATTGAAGCCCGGTAGTGGTGGCATAGGCGGGCTGCGGGCTACGGGCAACATTCAAGCAAAGGTCGACATTATTTTCTCTGTTCTGACTTGGTATGAGCTGACACGACACACACACACACACACACTCTCTCTCTCTCTCTCTATCGACGGTTGGCGGATGAATACCTACTTAGTCGGTAGGGTCAAAGAGGGAGGTGGCAGTACAAAGACTAAGGCGGAATCTGGGCGGAATAAGAGACGTAACGGTTGCCTTGGCGTGCATTCGTTGCGATTAGGCACGTCTGCCCCCCCGGTACCTGCCGCCATGCAACCCGGGACTACCTACTCGCCTACCTACAGTAAGTACAGTACAGTACTACGTACGGATAGAGCCAGCTTTTAGGGTTATTGCCGCTTTAAGATGCTAAAAGATGTGCATATCGCTGCTGCTGCTGTTACATTTATGACAATCTGTACTTTACGCAGACTCTACCTAGGTACCTAGTACTACCTACCTACTGTACTTATACTTATACAGTATCAAGGTTTGAGTCCGTCAGTCCATCACGAAACCATTTCCGTTGCTTAAAAGGAGCCGGTTCCTTTATTGGCCAGCTAGCGACCCAGTGGTCCAATAGAGCTTGTCCAAGTCGGGGTCGGAATCCGGGGGCCACGAAACAAAACAGCACAAGGTATGAACCTAGCACGTTGGTAAGCATAATGTAAGTACTACTGCTGCTGTCTGTCGTGAAGGTAGGTCACATACAGAATAACCAAACTGTCTGTCTTACAAAATAATTGCTCTTATCATCTGTGCTCGATTCCTGTGGATGGGGAGATTAGCATCAAGTTGCGAGTATAGTAGATAACTCTTCCTACCTATTACCATTAAGTACACGGCAGTGCCACTTTGCACCGTTAGATGGTAAGACAATGTAACCCAGACAGCTGATGTCATCAGCACCTTGCGTCGGAAGTGGAACCTGACCCCCAATATCCCCGGTCGTCGTCTCTATCGATCATATCATCTCCCGCCGCGGGTAAGTAAGAAGAGAAAATAGATGCATGGCTAAAGCGGAAGGGAGAGTCTGGGAGAGGTTAAGACAGAGATCGCCAGATGTGCATCTACGGCGAAGCAGTCTAGCGGCGGCAGAGGTATGCATGCCCAGGTGGTGTTGTTGGTTTCTTCCCCTTTCTTTCGTCTGTTGGTTGTTCCAGCTGTCCGTGGTAAAGTATCTATTTTTAGCTGTTCGCCCTCTGTCAGCCCCGCTAGGCCTTCTTTGTACTTATACCGAGCACCTCGAACACTCCGTATTCAAATACGGAAATATACTACCTATGCAAGAGGCCCTATTTCTTAACAACTCCAGCAACTTACCAGTTACCAGTTGATATAAGAGGTAAAGAGAGTATATATCTCAATCTACCTAGGTATCTATATGTAACATGGTATTCGTAGTTCATGATACCAACAAACAAAAGTACATATCAATACCTAATGTAGAGTAAGTAGGTCACATAAGTATAAGCAGGTACCTCCGGTAAATCACTAGATACCTACTTAATTAAGATTAGTGCTTGTGCTTTTGACATATATCTTCCAAATCGGGTTAGTGGCTTATATTGCCCTTTCCACCACTCCCACCACAATGGAATGCGAGACTCAAGCAGGCGAGCAGGCCAAGCACTGGAAATGTTTGAAACATAGTTGAATTTTTGTTTCAGTTTGTATCCGAACTTCTAAGTATAGTAGATATTAGCCCCAAGATTGAAACCTTATCTATGGGACGAATTTGAGCATCTATATGATGAGACGCTCTACAATTGACCAAGTATAAGGGTACATGCTGCTTGCATGTGACAGCTTGGAGCGTTCACCTAACGAGGGTACCCAGATACTTACAGCCATTAGAATAGTCATGATTTACGACGTCTATGGTTCCTATAAATTTCATTAATTGCAAAGGCAATATTCAAATGTATCCATTCAATCTGGAAGAGAAACATGTCAAGAATTAATAGAGTGAGTGCCTGGTGAACTCGATACTTTCGAGAAGAAGCGATCCACTAATTCGTAGATGGCTGGATTCAACGGGCCCAGGATCACAATATATGATGTCAGTCGGTAGAACAAGCTACCTCATAGACAAACAAGTAACTAGAATCGCAAACCCGACTGTGTCCGCACTCGAAAACTGGTTAATCTCGTGCCATTTAAGTCACAGGCTCTACTGATAATAAGTGGTAACATGAATTATCACCGTTAACAGTAGTTTACTTGTCCACATAGGATCTAGCACTACGATCCCCAAACTATCAAGATCACTTCAATATTCCCTTCGCTGACGATAAACCTACTACTTATGAGCCAGCTCACTCATTCTTGCTCTTATCTCCTCCCTCACTTGGGTCACTGGTATGATTTTAACAGTAGAGCCTGGTATTCGCCCACTTCTTAAGCCCAAATTTCGATTGATATGTCTTATCACAAATGCAATGCAATGAGTGCCTCGACACGGGATATTTCGGGCTATCTTCCTATAGAGCACTATGGGATGATCGGAAATATGAGGACATGCGCGCTAGTGAGCCTGGATGGTAGTATAGGTGCGTTCGACGTTACTATTTCATATTATATCAATATACTAATTGTATCGCACCAGACTTTATGTGTTGGTAAGCCAGTGTGATTCTGTTCAGCAGGATGTGTTCCGGAATCACTCGTGAGAGCGGTTCCTGTCGGGACTACCTATCTCCCCAAGAGCTACTCAAAGCAGACTCAAGATATGAGAATAACTGACGTTCTCAATAGGCCCGACTTTGACTCACCCTCTATATTCTGCCGCCTCCTAGACAAAGACATAGGAGGCCATTTCAGCATCGCGCCACCAGAGTCAGCATCATGCACCTCCAAACAACAATATCTCCCATCTTCTGCTATCCTCCAGACCCGGTACATAAGCGAGGACGGAGTTGTCAATCTTCTTGACTTCTTTCCACGTCCCAAGTACGCGAATATCCTGACCACCAATACCTCGCAGAGTTCATACCGCGAAGCCCGTAGCGTCCAAGAGGAGCTCAAGAAATGGCTTGTTCGGCGCGTCGAATGTATTCGTGGACAGTTCACTCTAGGTAAAATAATTCATTCTGTATAACTTTAACGAGTCCGATCGCTGATCATGATGCAGATGTCGAAGTATTTCCAGCTTTCGATTATGGCAGAGGGTCCCACGAGACCATGATTTTGCAACAACGAGTCCAGGCATCACCTGGCATTCAGAGCAAGACTGTTACGTTCCACGGCAAGGAAGAGAAGCTCCAGCTAGATATCTGCGTTTCCGATCAAGGAGTCGATGGATCGGCGAGTAGTCCGATCGTAGACTTTCAGAAGGTTCAGCGCAGCGGTATGAAAGGCGAGGGCGTAGTAGCGAGAGTCACGCTGCAGGAAGGTCAAAGTGTCTCCTTTATCCTCCGACAGGACCTTCCGGACCACATAACTACTAACATCACGTGTACCGTACTGGATTCACAGCAACATGACACGCAACAGTTTTGGTATAACTGGCTTGCCAAATCTCGATACAAGGGAGCTTGGAGGGAAGTTGTAAGCAGGAGCTTGATGATATTGAAGATGCTCACGTACGAACCTACCGGAGCTATCGTTGCCGCCCCGACATTTTCAATCCCCGAAGCCATTGGGGGTGTCCGGTGAGTTTTTATCTCAGCCTCTTGGGAATGGTGCTAATCCGCTACAGTAATTGGGATTATCGTTTCTCGTAAGTGTAATATTGGTTCGATTTCTCACTTTAGACTAGCAACGGTGACTGTCTTTCTCCTCTGTATCATTTCCAATGGTAGAGCTCTCCATTGACTAACTGGAAATAGCTGGGTTCGTGATTCAAGCTTCACGATATATATTCTCTTGCGCAGTCAGTACACCAATATTCATTCCCCCCACCCACCCCACAGCAACTCACATCATTATTATAGTGGGATTTACGGACGAGGCAGACGCATACATGGGCTTCATCAGCGATCGTTTTCAAAAGTCATTAACTGATGACGGCGCGTTACCAATCATGTTCACTATCAGGGGAGATACAGAGATACCCGAACATGAGCTTGACCACTTAGACGGCTACAAGGGAAGCAAGCCCGTTAGAATTGGCAATGGCGCAGCTTTTCACCAGCAATTTGATATCTACGGCGAGTTAATGGATGGGATATACCTATAGTATGTGACCTTGACATTCATGGACCATGTGTCGCATACCAACCCCTTTGTTTGCACTTATTTTCTAACGCTCATTTTTTAATAGCAATAAATACGGGAAACCGGTATCTTGGGATACTTGGGTATCTGTGCGGAAGATGCTAGGTGAGTTCCTTAAAAAACCATTTACACACGAAGACCACCTACTCACTACCGCAATGCAGACTACGTTTTGACTATAATAGACCGTAAGTGATCATACAGCTGACCCGTCCACACGGATTACAAACTCACCTGTACCTCTAGAACCCGACATGTCCATCTGGGAAGTAAGGAACAACAAACAGCACTTCGTATACTCCAAGGTGATGTTATGGGTAGCTTTCGACCGCGGCCTCCGACTCGCAGACAAACGCTGCCTTCCCTGTCCGAACCGCGTGAAATGGCTCCAAGCTCGAGATTCCATCTACGAAGAAATCATGGAAAAGGGTAAGAATCTCTTTTTCAAAACATGCCTGACATTCCTCAGCTGACGTCGGACGTGACAGGGTACAACGTCGAGCTGCAAAGTTTCACCCAGAGCTACGAAAACCGTACCATGATCGACTCGTCGATATTGATCGCGCCGCTCGTGTTCTTCATCACGCCTAATGACCCTAGGTTCCTCAACACCGTCGAGCGAATTCTCCTTCCACCCGAGAAAGGCGGCTTGACGGTTACTGGACTAGTTCATCGGTATAATAGCGACCTCTCAGATGACGGTAATGCTTTCCTTTTTGTCATTTCCTCTACTAGCTCTGGTTTTCAAGGTGCTAGCGCTGCGATTCACATTACCTAACCAACTCAGCCCGCAAACCCCAAGCTAACTCAACATCAACTACACAGGCGTCGGCGGTAAAGAAGGTGCCTTCTCAATGTGTACATTCGTAAGTACTCCTTCAACTCACTCATATCCTGCCTCGACACGAGTAATTCCACTATACCCTCCTTCCCTCCCCCCCTCGACTTTTCGCCTCCGAAACGCACATATTACATCCATTAACCCCCAAAGAACAAATGACCAACTAACCCCGGCTTTTGACCCAGTGGCTCGTCGAAGCGCTGACCCGCGCGGGCGCGTACGACCGAAAGTACCTCGTGCGCGCGGTGAACCTCTTCGAGAACATGCTGGGCTTCTCGAACCACCACTCGATGTTCAGCGAGGAGATCTCGCAGACGGGAGAGCAGTTGGGGAACACGCCGCAAGCCTTCAGCCATCTCGCGCTCATCTCGGCCGCGTTCAATCTCGATCGCGCCATGAATGCGGGGGGTGCTAGGGCGGTATAAGGGGGAGAGAAGGGATGCTGATGGTATTGATTGATTGATGATGGTGGAAATGCATATCTAGGTACCTACTTCTCACGAGCTCGTCAAGATATTGCAATGAAGAGCCCTTCTGTATGTATCTAAGTTTAGGTACCTAGGTAGTAGACTCAAACTTGCCTTGGAGATAGATCATCGTGTTACAACAGCTAGCTATTTAGGATATAACCGGGGTATCAACCGTCACAATACAGTTCTCTTTCCCGTCATCGACCTATAGGCTTTGTGGGCTATACAGATAATGCGAGATATGCAGCCATAGTAGAATCACATTCGTTGTTTGCACGAGGCTTCTCACGACCTTCTTGTATCGCAACTGTTATCTGTGGTCATTTACCTCGTATACTACCTCACTCAAGTCTCAGCTCTTCCTCTCTCTATCTTAGAGTACCTATTTCCTTCTTCCCCTGCGACACCTAGGTAGAAGAGGGTAGATTCACTGTCGCACAAGAACAATATTAGCTTACCTAGTGTCGCTCGTAGGCTGCACGGCACTTCCACTAAGTACTGTGCGCCACCACGTGGAAAGATTGATCCATCGTGAGATTATAGCGTAAGCACATCAACGCAAATGCCGATTGGGAGCGGCGCGAATCCTAAAGCCTTACCGCCAGCCCTCGCTGATCCAAAGAAAGCTTGGGCCAGAAATAGGGCTGGTCGGGAATACCTAGAACAAATTATTGTGCAGATTTTCCGGATATGGCATTGGGTGTGTAGTACAGTCCCGAGTTCGATCTATCAGCAGCTTACTATACTATCTATAGATTAAGGTCTAGATTCGTCGATCATAGAGATTCTTTCTTTCCTGCAATGCTGGCAGAGGGGTAGGGTTATGATTCTCCCCTTCGCCCTGTGCTCTGCCGTGTGGTACGCTTCTTCTCGTGCATAGTTCACTCAGGAGTAGCGCTACACTAGATACCTACCTACGCTGTACGGGAGCCATCCTGGGGGAACAGAAATTCGATGCACTGGCCATAATTTAGTATAAGTTGTGGGCATAGCATTTCCTCCAGTCCTTCTTGATGGCAACGAGACTTATCCTTAGATAGCAGTATGGCCCGAGCCATGTATTGGCTCTGTGGTAAATCTAGGTTTCGTCGGGGAGGCGCCAGGGGGCTGGTCGGGGTCATCGTGGACTGGATCGTCGCACAAGGTGTGCAGTATGTTTGGGGCAAAGATCGACCGACGCCAGTTCTGGCCGTGATATCGGCTCCAACGTCTGCTTATTTCTCACGCCGAAGGTGCCGATTGAATCCTTCAGTATTCTTCAGCGAGGAGAACTTCTGAAAGAACGCTGAAACCGAGGAACAAAGTAGGTTCAGTAGCAGCGCGTTTCCATGGTGAACATAGATGCAGGTGACCGTCACATCGCACACCGAGCACGACAACCGAGATAGCGTCTGCATTATGAGGCGGAGAGAGATTCCTAGTGTAGGCGTGCAGGCCGCGCGTTTGCGATGAACGGAAAGCCTCCGACGGCCGGCCCCGAGCAGGTAACCTAGCAGGAGCGTTCGTTTAAAGGCCAGGCCTTCTTTTTATCTCCGATAGCTGGACGCATTAGTACACCAAGGGTGTTTTATTGGCTGTCACCCGTTCCAGCATTAACATCAAGGGTCATGATATTAGGGAATAGGTAGTGTAGAGTAATACCGTGAAATCTGATACAAGCTCGTTCTTACTGCCGAAATCCGCCTTCTGCTTCCGTTGGGGGCTGATGATCACTTGGCGGGAACGAGAAGAAAGAAACACAAGCCGAAGATGCGAAGAATCGTCAGTTATATTGTTGAGTACGACGAGGTGAGTTTACTGCTGGTCGTACGATTTTTGATCTGATCTGTGTACTATATCTCTCTTATTTATTTACCTGATGTAAGCAGCAAAAGTAGTGTAGGTATCGTTTCCATGTACACTTACCGTAAACTATTGTAGATACCGCATCTAGAATCACGAGGGGGAGGCAGGGTTGTTTCTGAACCTGGTCGGATCTAGACAGTGTCCACTCCGTACTCACGTAAGGACTGAGACTTACAAGGAGGCAGAGTTTGGATAACATGTCCCGCTTATCGTGGCCGTGTAGCCGTATGAGAATCCTGGTGTAAGAAGGTCTATAGTATCACAGTAGAATGTAGATTACTTACCGTGCTCAACTGACACCCAGATTGCTAGGGTAGATGGATAGTGTAGACGCATGGCACTTGAAGCTGAGCATGGTGTAGTCTCTGGCTTCAATAAGCTTACTTATGAGGGGGTGGCTGCATATTGACCCGCAGGCGAGCATGTGCCGCCTTCGAGTCACTCATACCTATCTTTCGCACACATCAGCACCTGTTTGGGAATTTTAACATTCGATACTGACTGAAGTATTGAGCTTTATCTTAGTAAGTCCAAAAATACAGCCGTATTGCGTCCCGATATAGACTAATGTACCGACGGGTATAAGTGGATATCTGTGATATCTTTACTACTGATCAGGCCATCTTGAATACTCTCGAGAGTCAACTTCGATATGCCATTTTACAGCACGTAGGTTCTGCCGTAAACTACTTACCTAACGATATTGTAGATACACGGGATCCTTCACATGTCCGACCAGCTTCGAATCTCGATGGCGCCTATGATATACTAGCAGTAGTAGTAGTAACGTGCAATGCACTAAACACATTGTTGTATAGTACTGCAACGTCTGTATCGTCGATGACCTTGCTGCGATAACACGACGCAATGCTGTAGTTACCACATAAATATGCTTAATTGATGCGTGTCAATATGCAGGTTCGTCGGCTATGGAGATTGATTGGGTGAGGCGAGCGACCTGAATTAAGCTTAAACCTCAGACGTAGCATCCCCATGCAGAACCCAGCACCGTCCGTAACCGAGCAGGGAACAGCCATCTTTGTGCCGTAGTAAGTAAGTAAGTTAAGAAAGCGAAGAAGAGACCTGAGATCTTCTGTTCCGTCCAATAGCAACAAGACCGGGCATCCGGGTCAGTGGAGGCCAGTACTCACCAGAATGTATGAGAGAAGAGCACAGACAGAGAGACAGACGGCACCATATTTTTGACAAGCCTGGGCGCATCAACACCAATCTATGGATCTCCACTGTTTCCTCATGCACACGTTTTTCGTGCTGCGGTCAGCCCGGGATAAGGTGCTGATATGGGCTGCCGTAAATAGAATCCGACTCAAGCGAGAGAGCCCGGCGGACAAGCGAAAGTGGCCGGGAAGATGAAAGGACGGAGGACCTCGGGACGCCCTCCACAACGACAGCTCCAGCTGCCTACAACGGCAAACCCACCAGGCCAGCGTCGCGGGCACTACCCATCGAGATGTCGACAGGGGTTTACTTACATACTATGCACAATATTTCCGCGTTCAGTCGACGACGACGACGATAAGCTATCGTGAGAAAGCGTTAGGCAAAGACAGGTGTAGCGCGGGCGATCCGCTAGCTGGAGGTAGGCGAATTGGGCAAAGATCTTCCACCACCGTTGCGTTATGCTCAGCACTTTGGCGGGAGCTAACTTTAGGTTAGTGTTGGCTCGAAGGAAGCAGAGTCGAACGACCAACATACGATATTGAGTAAGAAATATCTGCCAAGTTGGTGGTTTGCACGTATTTTGGTCGCTCACGACGATTTCTTGCTGAGCGTCCTTAATCTTACGCCAGTATGCAATCTAAGCCGCAGGACAGCGAATTCTCCCTTTTCCCCTTCTCTTGGGCTAGGTATGGTGTTCTTCCATCTTTTACGAGAACTCCTAAAATAGACTCGCTTGTTCTCGCTTGCCCTTGATCACAGCAATTTCTGGGCCACTTACTTATGTTGTTGCCAATACTTACTGCTAAGCTACACCTCACTCAACCCGGTCCTGGCGGTTTAGTGTGCAGTGTAGCGTAAGTAGCGTAGTCGTCGGTCAGGTAGGTAGGCTTACATAGCAGGCCCAGAAGTCAAGACGCCATTTCGAGCTTTCAGGTCTAAACATCATGATTCTACTTACTACGTATCGTGTGATGATCGATACTAGCCTCATGGCGCCAGCAATTAGCTGCCTTGAATAGAATCGATGACATGCTACGACTCTGCACAATATGGGCTTATGTTGTGTACCAAGTGTTCTATTATAATAGGTAGACTACCTACACTACACATTACCTAAGCTACCAAGCACGTAAGAGGTAGTTATCACGATGGCAAATATGATGTGTACAACATCGGACATTGCTGTCTCTGATCAAGGGAATCTAGCCTGTGTCACTATAGATGTAGATAGCTCCATGTACCTACCTAGGTGGGTTATGTTGCTGGTATAATCTACTGGGTAGAAATACCGTTCCGGGTAGGTTGAAGTAGTTAGGTATCTATCACAAGCCTTTTTTTTTTTGGGCAGCATACATGCCTACTCCTGTCTACCAACAATAAGATGAAGAACAATGTCACCACCAACCTGTTTGAAGCCCCGCTCACGCTGGTATGCATAGATACTGATATTGGCATGCCAGATATGCCAAGCCAAGGATGCTACTTTTGTCTCTTGCTGTCGCTCGGATGGGGTGAGCCTTCTCTCGGCTGCTGGGAAAGCTGTGCAGGCTCTCGCCCTGCCCTCTCCTATTCACACCCTGGTCGTCGGGCATCTGTCGAGATCCTTCCTCTTCGAGGGTCTGGACAAAACTTTCGCCGCTGTCTACACTAGTGAACATATCCCTGACCATCTCTCCCGAACCTGATCCCCACGGTCAAGGATGCCCATCTCCAGGCATCTGGGGCTGACTTCTCAGTGTCCACTCGAGTCATCTCGCTGGCTGATTCGACCCGTAAGCATCACATCATGAGGAGTGAGCCTCGAGTAATCACGCTTGTGGGCACGCATCCACGAGCATGGGCTTGCGAGTAGTTCCTCGAGGCACGGCCACGACAGGCTCCAAGGCTTCTTCGTCCAATCCTACTATAAGAGTCGCGTTCCTACCGCCTCTCTCAGATGAGATTTGGAAGCACCAGCCCTCACGCTCTCTACTTCCCTTCTCTCTTCCTTCTCCCCTTCGAGCAGCATTGGCATTTGCCATTTTGTTCAGGTCCATTCCATTCTTTCATCCGCAACCCGATACCTCTTAATACACTTCATTTTTTACTTAGACTTTTCAGAATTTTTATTCATCTTTTTAGTATCTAGTAACAATGAAGTCCTTCTCCTACTTGGCGCTTCTGAGCGCCCTTGCTCCTTTCACGGAGGCCGGGTAAGCCCACATATCTTCACCAGCCGAGACGGCAAGATGCGCACGGAAACTAATACACATCTACAACAGGGTCGACCGGAACGGTATTGATGTGCTCATCGACCGTGTTCCCGTCCAGAACAAGTTCCCCCAGACTGGTCCCACTCTCAAGCCCGCTCCTCCCCCGAAGAAGGAGTACGAATACATCATCGTCGGTTCCGGACCCGGTGGTTCTCCCCTGGCCGTCAACCTGGCTAAGGCTGGACACAGCGTTTTGCTGATTGACGCTGGTGGTGACTATGGTCACCTTCGAGAGGTCGAGAGTCCCGCTTTGGCCAACCCTTCATCCGAAAGGAACGAGGTCAGCTGGGGATTCTTCACCAAGCACTATGAGAATGAGACCATGCTTCTCAAGGACCGAAAGCTTACCTACTGGACCCCCGAGGGCCAATACTACAGTGAGTATCCCTTTTAACAAAACCGTGGGACAGGCGCGCTGGGTGAACTTGGCCTGGTCCCGGACTTCATAGTCTGAAACAATCACTAATGCTTCGGAATTATAGGTGGTGTGAACCCTCCTGAGGGCTCTACTCCTCTCGGTACCTTCTACCCTCGCTACGGTGGTCTGGGTGGTTGCTCCGAACACAACGCTCTTGTCAGCATTCTTCCCAGCAAGAACGACTTCGACTTCATGGCTGAGTTGACTGGTGACGAGTCATGGAACAACGACAACATGCGCAAGTATTTCGAGAAGATCGAGCATCTTGAGTACCCGGTCGCTAGCAAGGAGGGCCACGGATCCGATGGTTACATCGATATCACCGTCGACCCTGTCGGCATTGCTACCCAGGATATCAAGCTTACCGCCGCTCTTCTCGGTGCTGCCAAGGCTTTCGGTGTTGAGACCGACGCTCTCGAAGCCGCCGTCAACGGCACCATCGCTACTGCCAATGCCCGTGGCAGCATCGACCCTTACTCAGAGCTGCTGCCTTTGGATGTCTCCAAGCCTATGGCTGATGCCTTGAACTCGATGCTCTTCCAGGACATTAACTTGGTTACTGAGGGCCGTGACAAGAAGAAGCTCTTTGCCCAGCTCCCCATGCACATGGACAACCTTCACTACCGCCGTTCATCTCCTCGTGACTACGTTTACGATACCGTCACTGCCAAGAACGCTGACGGTTCCAAGAAGTACAAGCTGGACGTTGCCCTCAACACCCTTGTGACCAAGGTTACCTTCGAGAAGACCAAGCACAAGAGCAAGTGTGTCAAGCCTAAGGCTAACGGTGTCGACTACCTTTACGGAGAGTCCCTTTACCGCGCTGATCCCCGCTCTAGCTTGACTGAGGACACTGGTGCACCCGGCCACGTCAAGGCTACCAAGGAAGTTATCGTCGCCGGTGGTGCCTTCAACTCTCCTCAGATTCTTAAGCTTTCCGGTGTTGGTCCTAAGGAGGAGTATGTTCAAACCTTCACCCCCTTTTATTCATAGCTTGCTCATTTGCTAACTCACCCTTTCATAGGCTCAAGAAGTTCGGTATCCCAGTCGTTGTTGACCTGCCCGGTGTCGGTGAAAACCTCCAGGACCGTCTGGAAGTTTCCGTGAACGCCAACTACCCCACCAACTTCACCCGCATCCTCGACTGCACTTACCTCGCCACCGAGGACGACCCTTGCTGGGACCGATACGTGAACCCCAACAACAAGGGAGCCGCCAAGGGTGCCTACGCCTCCAACCAGGTTTTCGCCGGTGCTTTCTGGACATCCAAGTACTCCGAGGATGGTGAGCAGGATCTCTGGATCGGTGGTTTCCCCGCCCTCTTCACTGGTTTCTACCCCGGTTACTCCGCCAACGCCGCCACTGCCGACAACAAGACCTGGTGGTCATGGCTCGTGCTGAAGGCTCACACCCACAACAACGCCGGTACCGTCAAGCTCGCCAGCGCTAACCCCCGTGACGTCCCCGTCATCACCTTCCACACTCTGTACGAGGGTCTTCCCAAGGAGGAGGCTGACAAGGACGCCTACGCCATGGTCGAGGGTATCCGCATGGCCCAGAAGTTCTACGAGGAGGTTCCCGACATTGACGGTCTCCCCGACGTCTTCTGGCCCCCCAAGGAGTACCAGACCGACGAGCAGCTCAAGGAGTGGGTCGAGGAGGAAGCCTGGGGTCACCACGCTTCTTGCTCCAACAAGATCGGCCGGGCTGACGACAAGATGGCCGTGCTCGACGGCAACTTCAAGGTCCGCGGCACCCGCGGCCTCCGTGTCGTCGACGCCTCCGTCTTCCCCAAGATCCCCGGTACCTTCGTCGTGGTCCCCATCATGATGATCTCCGAGAAGGCCTCTGAAGTTATCCTCAGCGGACACTAGATTTACGCGAAGAGCATGACATAAAAGCCTATTCATCTGTATAAGTTTAACTAATTCTGTTGTATATATCTTGATTAATACTCGTTGTATTTAAAAAAAAAATCTAACATTAAAATATTATTTGGGCTGGTGTAATATTCGTTGTTCATGATTGCTTTGTGAATACTTCCTGCTTGTGATAACTGTTCCTCACCAAAGATGATGCATTCATAATTTCACTAGCTGTGAATTCGGGAGAACACTACTGTTGAATTCTACCAGATTCTCGACAAGAGGAATATGAAACGAAGAGTGGACGAGGCGCGGGATATCCCTGTCTGCCAGAATATAAAGCTCAATACCTGATCCTAGCACATAAACGAAACACAGCACAGCACAACAACAAAATACAACATCCCATATCCCGGACCCTATATCTGTATACTTAACTCAGAGGAGTGTAGATTAATATAGTAAGCATGCCCTCGTAGGGATTACTAATATTTGTATATTACAAAACCAGAAACTGCGACCAATGCATGGTGTAAGAAACATTAATTCATCACGATATATACGTACATAGTCCAGTATACTTCCATAGAAGTAGACTATTGTTTCTTTGCCTTACTTGCTTGCTTGTTATCAGGCAGCGTAATGCGCGACATACCTGCCTACCTAACGATATAACCAACGGCATATTCACAAAAGATAAAAAGAAATAAATAGATAGGAATCTAAACGAGGTCCAATAAAATGCCTACCAAGGACAACTCGTAGCCTCGAATATACTACCGGTAAAGGAATATACATGCCTAAATCTATGCCCATGCGCATATCTACATGCACTCAGTACATCCATAAAGTAACTACTTACCTATCATGCTAAGTATTTGTAGTGCCGACGATCCGATTCTTGGCTTTCATATCCTATTCACTGCCTAGGTAGGTAGGTAGACTGGTCTAGATCACTGGAATGTTGCATGTTTCATCCTACATCCCCCATGCAAATGAATGAATGTATCAGGTCCCGTGGGAAACCCAAATTTGAAGAATCCTTTTTCTTGGCTGGCGATGCTGAAAGAACATGCTTTGTTTGATCCTATCTTTTTTTGCCATAGTGTAGTGTAGTCTAGTGTATCTACACGTTTCTTCGATTTAGCAATTCTAAAGAATCGGAGGTTACTGCATGCATTAACGTTTATAAGATATGGTCTGATGGGGATTGTAACAAATTCTATTCCTATTATGCCACAATGCAGAGTTCGCCAAAATATCAAATAGTAGCCTCGTTGATTCGTCTTCTCTTAACGAACGATGAAGATCTTGAGAGCAATGAAGGTTTGTTCTAGACTTCATTCCTGACTCCTAGTATCGTCTCAACATTTTGTTGCTGCCATTTGCGATATCTTTGACTTCATTATCAACTTGATAATTCATGATTCTTGACGCTTCGTTCAAGACGAAGTATCGTCAAATAGTGCAGATAATCCAAACCGTAAACTCCTCCTCGTAGTGATATCATATGAACCCATGTGTGGCGATTACTCCCAAGTCTGAAGACGACGAGATAAAAACCCGCGGGTTAGAGTATAGAAAAGTTCGTCCTGGAACATAAAGGTATGCCGTCTTGATAGGCGCCCATATCCGAGCCGTAGAAGATCGTATGACAATCCGGGAAATAGTTAGCCAGGACAGAAATCGAAGGGCGGACCTGGTTAGGCCCAACATCTATGTGAAATCGTGCCCGTCTATCTGCCTTGAGACTATGGATTGGCCAAGCCGATTGATGAAAGGCGCGGACAAACGCTGCACCGGTTATACCAGACGTATATATGGGAGTGTTGATGTAACTCGGTGTTGGCTCATATAAATGTCAAATGCATTAAGCTGATAACCGGTGATCTACCTGGCTGGTGTAGATCAGCAACCGGATAATGGTGTCTTTCCGCATTGTTTTAGAATCTCTCCTTCATGCGTGCTGATACAGTCCTCAAGTTGTTGTAGACCTTGCCAGGTGGTTTTCCTAGAATTAGGTTCACGACGCTACTTCGAGCGATAGCAATATTTTTATACCTGGATAAGTCAGTCGGACGAGCCTAAGATTTTAGGTCTTCAGAATACTAACGCCCCAAGTCTAATCGATGTAAGTCTCGCGTAAGATGTTATGGATGTGTTCGTGTCAACTTACATGTGCACTTTGCTATCTGCCAGGACGATTCTCGTTTTTGATGCTGAGATGGGTTAGTTGAGCTTGATAGAACATTGGCTTTCATTTCCATACCGTTTTCACTAAGAACAAGTAGACGTTAGTGATAGATGCACACAACTATTGGTTCGTTTTAATAGACGGTACTCACATAGCAAATTTTGTTTTTCCCTGATTACCGGCTATTCGGCCGATAGCACGTGCGAGATGATCGCCCTTCAACAATTAGTTAGTATAGATTGGTCTCAGCTATCTAGTCAGGATTACACGCACCTGCAGAGTCTTAACATCCTTGATTTCGAATGTCTCAAGGTACTACACAAGAGTTAGTATTCTAATTGCCCTGTGAAGAAAAATTGTAGATCGATTGAGGATCGCCTTAGCTTACCAGATCATCAAGACGGAGGAGTGCTATAGCATCCTGTATTTTTCGTGGTGTTAGTGATCAGTAGAGAGAGCAGAGGTTTTGCCCATGTTCGGAGCAAGTAGGAGTCCTGAGGTCCAGAACATGTCCTAGGGGAGAATGCTCGATTCCAGGAGACTAACTTGTACATCAAAACCCAAGCAAAATGCCTGTAGAATTGTTAGTAGGTGTTCAATTGTCATCACCTAGGCATTTACCCAGAAGCGCAGCTTCTGTGATACCTAAAGCTAGCGAGGAGTATTTACTTACTCTGATAAAATCTTCGCCCTTCTGAAGGGCACCTGGACTCGATGCCTTCGAGTTTCGTAGTTCGACTGCCTTGTATTTTATATTCATTCTGAGGCGTATATTAGTGCCTGACCTCAAGCACAGAAAAAATGCGATGATAAAGTTCTCGAGACTTTCAGAAATAGAGGACATCGACTAACCGGACCGCAAGTTTCAAGTGCTCAACGAGAGGAGCTATAGATGATGCTGGTCAACGTTCCATTTCCACGACTGCACATTTGTACATGGGACGAGCCAACAACCCGACGACGTACGATATATTTGTGGCCAAGCACTTTTCAGCGGACTAAAGCGATGAGGTGGTACTGGAACTTTGCGGGACTGAATGCGGAATGCGCCATCATCATTCTGGACCTGGGGGAAATGCGGCCGATCCTCCTCATCGACTACTTCCATGTCTTCGCCTTCGGCTGTGGCAGGCGCTTGGAAGGCACTCGGTTCTGGTAAATCATTCATTCCCTCGAGGGCAAAGTCCTCATTCTGGTCGGATTCTGTCAAATTGGCGCTGGCAGCCGGGGGGTCGTCGACCTGAGGTTTGAGGGCAGCAGTTGGGGCGGGCATGATGTCTGCTTCTCCTCGTGGGATTCAACTCGGTATTGCGCAGTGTATTCGAACTTGGTAGTCGATGGGTTGGCTGTCGATGGGGAGATAAGACGGGAAAGCCTCGTCCAGTCGCGGATTTGAAGGTGTACGTCCAGCTACACGACGGCTTTTGATGGTTGAAGCAACGAAAATCGATAAGACGTGGGACTGGTGGGATGTCTGGGCGAACAATTAAAAAAGTGTTATCGATAACACCATCGACAAGCAGAATTTCATATGCAAAAACCCCTCCAAGCATGAATGTGACAGGGATTGCTTCCCTACCTAGCCTGTGCCGCTGGGCCCTACCGAATCCTTAGCGGAGGTAGGGGCGGTAGGATGCTAAAGTGGGACAATACCGACCCTACGTCGCGTGGCCTAGCTGCTATTGCTCGCTAAGTACTGCACTAACACTACCTATCTGTGCCAATGCTAGGTGAGCTATCCGTCAACCAAGATTTTCGGATTTAGCGCGCGTTATCGTGGTCATCGTTTCTACCAATGACGGATTTTACGCTGATCACTCCGCGGGTTCATCATACCTCTCTCACTCAATTCACCCGTCTGGTTGTCGGCCGTCAGTGCGCATTACCTATCTAGGTATACTCCTCCTCTGTTGTTTTACGGTTCTACTAGACAGCGCGAGCGCATCGCCGCACCGTCTTTGGTCGCTTAGCCCTTTATTCGCTTGGTGGAAGAGAGGAACGCTATGGTATGGAGATAATGATGCCAGTCAAGCGGTCACCATGAAATATTGCCGTAATGTCTTCGGCTAGACCAACCCTCCCATGGTTGGGGCGCCAGATGTTGCGAACCCTCTACGAATCTATCGACCTGTCCTCGAGAATCTCACCGAAACGATACCCTATAAACCCCCCTCCCCTCAATCAACCTGCTTCTCTATTCATGTCGCCTGGCCCTCGTTTTCCCAGAGCCCCGTGGTCACCATTTCTTCGAATATCTAGACAATACACCAGCAATGCTCGTCGTAAATACACATCGGGTGGACTGTTACTCGTCAGTCTGGCCCCGAACCCCTCAACAGCCAGTACAGTCGCGGCGACATGCTCGGCCGCTGCCGATTCTACTATAACCGGGAACACGTCCTCCATCTTAAACGCTGCCAAGTTCGCGGGGCAGGCATGGCCTCGAACAATACATACCGGCCGTGGCCGCGGCCGGACCACGAGGGTATATCGAAGAGCCAAGTCGTCCAACTCGTATAATGAAAAAGCACCTGCGACTGGAGCTCAGCAGAAGAAGAAGTCTGCTTCCGAACCACAGCCAGAACCAGTAAAACAACCCGCTGGAGAATCATCCGTGTCAAAATATTTTCATTTACCTCATTTACCCTCAATGCCGCATTTGCCTCACAGACCTACCAAAGAAGAGTTCCTGGCGGCAGCCAACGGCTTTTGGGAACGTCTGAAAGTACGGTTTAAATGGGCCTCGATACGAAGCATGAGACCCTGGAATATCGATGAATGGGGTGCTTTCGTCTCTTGGTTTCTTTTCGGCCATCTTGTTTGGATTCTAGTTGGAACGACAACATTCTTCTCGCTTATCATTTTCTCCATCAACACAGTTGTCGCTCAAGGTCAGTACAGTGAAAAGTGCGCCAAGTTTTCCAACACTAACATTATCCAGAAACCCTTGCCCGATGGGTTGGCGATTACCTGACCGAGTCCGCTGGATTGACGGTTATCTTCGAGTCGGCGATTGTTCCAAGATGGAAGGACGGTGTTATCAGTTTCCGTAATGTTTTCGTTTCTAGAAGGCCTGGACAAATCAAATCGTCTGTGAGCAAAGGATCATCATCCAATGCTGCCGCAGTAGCAGCTGCGGAACGAGAAGACGCTCCTGTTGTTGAAGAAGACGATGGGAACTACACACAGTTTGATGTTACGCTCAACACTGTCAACGTGACTTTATCATTCGTCAAGTGGTGGAACGGTAAAGGCCTATTAAAAGATGTTGAGATCAAGGGCGTTCGTGGTGTTATAGACAGAACATCTGTGGAATGGTCGGGTGAAAATGTGGATCCTTTATCCTATCGCCATGAGCATCAGCCTGGAGACTTCGAGATTGATTCTTTCAAGATGGAAGACCTCCTGGTTACAATCCACCAACCGAAAGGCTTCAGGCCCTTCTCCGTCAGCATATTCTCATGCGAACTACCTCAGCTCCGTAAACAATTTATGTTTTACGATTTCTTGTCCGCAAATCATATGTCGGGCTCATATGATGGATCCCTCTTCACGATACATCCTCGGCAGATTCATGGCGTTCTTCCTGGGCAGGACCGCTCAGCCGACCCCCTAGGAGAGCCTGATGCCTGGAAGAAGCATAGCCGTCTGCGGATCGATGGCCTTAAAATCGACCATCTCAATCGTGGGGTGGAAGGGCCTTTTGGCTGGATTTACGAAGGCAACGTCGATATCGTAGCCGATGTCCGATTTCCACATGATAGTGATGATAGCATCACGAAGGTGATGTCTGACTTCTACGACCGTCTCGAAGAAGCGGTAACGTCAAATAGATACCTACGTATTCTTGATAGGCCAATCCGTCAACAAGAGACAGTTATCATCAACGAGCCCAGCACCTTTGAGGGCACCAATACATCGAATACGAATGCGGTCCACCTGGTTAACGATCACCCAGAGATATACCACGACGACGACCTGGTATCAGTTCCCACCCCGCCACGGCCCGGCGAGGAACCGCCTCGGTACCTGGTAATGGACTTGCGAATTCACCTTAATGATGTCAAGGCGACAGTGCCCGTTTTCACATCCAATTTATCATACGTAAACCAAGCACTAGTCCGACCCATCGTAGCCTACATCAACGCAAAACGTACCTACATTCCAATCGGGTGCCGCATCGTCAAGCGAGCGTCAGATTTCGACGGGTCATGGAGCATCTTCGACTGTGGTTTAATGGACGATGCTTCAGCCGAAGTCTACACCGCCTTCGCCCGTGATGTCGAAGACCAGCAGAGCCGTGTCCGCCGGCTCAAGAAAGTCGGCTTCTGGACACTCAGTCTGGCCATACACGCTCTATTCGTGGGCATGGCCGGCAACGTCATATAAAGACTTATTACCTACTCTGGAACTTCCGTTTTGGCTTTCAAAACTCTTGAGTTTCGTTTAGGTTCTCCTCCCTATATTTAACGCATGATATGATACCCCCCCTCCCCTCCACCTCCACTGTATATAGAACAGCGCTCGAAAACCGCGCATATATAACAAACAAAGAAAAGAAAAAGGAGGCGTTTGTTGGTTAGTTGGTTGGTTGGCTCTGTTTTTCTAGCGGGTTATACATACGGGAGGCATAAATTTCATGAACATGAGAAAAAGCAAGCAAGCAAAGCAAAGCCAATAACTATGCTATGTAATGAATACCTAGGCAGGCAGGCGTATTCGGCGTCGTTTCTGGCATTTCATGGGTACTTAGTCATTTTTCCGAGGCAAAAAAAGCATGAATGATGATGATAAAGTATGGGTGGGCATGAATGGATGAATAGTCGGAAATACCCCCTCCCCCTCCTTTCCCCCCTGTCTTAAATTCTATCTCATCTATCTACAAATCTATACATTCATATAGATATAGATTATATCCTCTCTATACCCTATTCTTTGATAAGTCTGGCTTTAGAACACGCGCCAGCAAGCGAGACATGCGCTCGGCTCGGTTCGGCTCGCGTGGAAGTGGCTAGTGAGAAGAGGAATGGAATGGAGAGAAATAAATATCAATGCATGATGTGAAACGAACGAATGATATTATCTCTTCCTCGGTGTTTAGAAGAAAGATAATAATTTTATTCCCGTTACAACACCGTCTGCTCAGTAATGCACATACATAACCTGGTCGCACTCTAGTCAACTAGGTACCTAGGAAGGGATCACTAAGCAAAGATGATGAAAATGATGTTATGATATGTACTGCGCGTCGCAATCTCTATGTATTCGAATTTCAACCCAATTCGCCAATTCCCTACCCATCCCATGCTTTTTCCCCATCTCTCTCATTTATCTAAAACTCCATTATACGTTTAACACCGCGCCCGGTGTCCAGCGACATGTGGGATACAACAGCGATGCAGTTCAGGTCTGACGCAAAGACCCGTTGGGTGATTTTCTCGACACGCGGCGCCACGAGATAGTGAAGATCTTTCTCCCTCATAACACACTGCTCCGAATTTGAACATACCTATTACCAAGGTTGTTCTGCACTTCATCATAAATCTAGGAACAAGACCTTCAGGCCTATATCAATCAAGGGCCGGAATGCAGCAGCATGCGGCGAGTTTGGCGTGAGAGCTTGTGCGAATGATCGGGCCCCGAGATCTGCGATGGGAACAACTGAGAAGCCAAGGCAGCTTGTGAGAGAAAGGGTTGTGAAAGAAGCCGCAAAGGGGTTATGCTTTCTCTATCTTGTTCCTCACATGAAATCGTCACTTTAAGCGGAGGTCAGTATACAACGTTAAGGTTTTGCTTGGTCGTTTGATAAACTTACTCTCCAAAGGCATCATCATCATAGGTCCCTACATCAGTGGTGTTAGCTCGACTAGTAACAACACTAGTCTTCGTCTTCTGAGCCTTCGTCTTCTTGCCGCTCTTGTCGCTAGCCTTCTCTTCTTTCATCCTCTCGTTGCTAAGGGCAGTCATGGCACTAGCTATCTTCTTGATCTGGTCACTGGGCAGGTCTTTAGCCAACTGCTTAGTGAACTCCTGCAAGAACAAAGCGTAGTGGGCCTTCTTGTGGTTGCCACCAATGATAGGAACCATGGTGTTGCGAAGGGCCTCGAACTGGGACTTGGTCGAGGGGTTGAAAAGAGGTAGGGAAGACAAGTTGACCGTCTTGTTCGGGTCGCTATCTATTTGCACGGCAGTGCCGGCAGTCGTTGCCTTACGGCCGCCCCTGAGATCTAGTCCCGCACCGCCAAAGAGATCCTCGGCGTGCTTGAGATCCGCCTCTTTCTCAGCACGCTTTAGCCGTTGAGCACGCTCTGCCGCAGTCTCCTCTTCGTCGCTTGACTCATCCTCTTCAGCAAGGCGACGAGCCTTTTCAGCCTGACGCTCGGCGATACGTTGAGTTCGGGACTTCTTATTCGCAGCAGCTTCAGCTTCAGCCTTTGCCTTGGCTTCGGCGGCCTTCTTGGCCTTCTCGCGCTCGACCTCGGAATCCTCGGCAGCGTCCCATGATTCTAAGACCTAATAGCACAAGGGTGTTGGCCAGAGATTCCTATGGCAGTAGTGGAGAGAGGGTGTTATTGCCCTGTGGGACACTTACGTCGCTGTCATCCTCTTCATCTTCAAACTTGTTACGGCGAGTGGCGCCGAGAGCTGGAGAAGCCGGCGATGAGGACTCATCGCTTTCCTCCTCTTCTGTACACAAGAAACAGTGGTCAGCCCGGTTTGCACAAAGCGACGGCAGATGCATATTCAGGGGTCAGATATGTCGGTCGCATCAGTCGGAACCCCAGTGGACGGGCCTCATCAAGACAGCCCGACCCACTGGGTCGTATCCGGATCTATCCATGCTTCAGGAAGATCACGGTCACGTTAACAACAACTGAGTCTCCTGGGGGTGATAGAGATTGTTGATGTGACCATTTGTAGACGCGCGCAATTTTTTTTTTTTTTGTATTGAGGCCGCGGGGCAGAACAAAGTGCGAAAGACCTACCCCACTTCTTAGGAGGCATATTGGGAATATTTCTGTATGCAGGAATACGGTTGTGATACGCGTAATTTCACTGGTAGTAGATAAATCGTATCCGTAAAACTGATCTGCGAATGGATCGTGGTGTTTTAGTTGATGTTGTCGAGAGAGGTCGGAAGAGGGGCAAAGAAGACGAAGTTGGTGGGTTGAAGGGCCAGCGGGGAGGGTAAAAAGTTGGCGGGCGGAAGGTCAAGGCAAGCGGCTAAGCCAGGGCGTGTTAAATTGAAATTAGTAGGTGTGGTCTCTATGCGCCAGGCGCCAGACGCCAGACGTGTTCCGCTACCATTTCTACCCGCATACTTACCTACCTACAGACAGTACCTCCGAGTACATATAGTACTTACTACAGCACTACGATGCGGTACCTACCCCAGACCCGGAGTTGGGCATAAAAAATCATCTCTTTTGTGGGTGGTGTGGGCGGTTTATCAAGCTGACTCGAGGCCAATAATAGCACCCATGTGCTACCGAGTGAAGCCTTAGTCAGTAGTCAGGGCGTGAGTTGGTCACGGCCAGTCACTTGGTAATGTATTGCAGGTGCTAATATCTGTGACTCAACCTCTCCAAGAGATACTTCGCCGAATAGATAGACTCCTACAGGGAAAGCCCTAGCAGCCCGGCGCATTGTCTTGCACCTTATGTAGCTTCGGCTGTACCTACCCGAATCTTTAGATAATAGATACTTCGAGTCAGCTTAGACCTGAAAGTAAGAGTAGTAGTAGTTTGAATTAATCAGCAGATGGGTGTGCTCCGCTGGTTTTCATTTACCGATGCCAGCAACTTGACAGAAAGATGGCAGAAAACGCGGGGCAAGTATCGCGATTTTTTCCTACTGAAAGAATTTATGACGTCGTCTGGTTGTGGCTGCATGTGACAGGCGACGGGCTATGAGATGGTACAGCTACATACTCAGCTGAAGTTTTAGTGCTTGTGAGCTATCTAAGGGCCCGAAAGATAAGTAGAAGTACATCGACTCCCGCAATCTTAGCCTGCACCACGCTAATTTCCTATGGACCTTGGCTACCCCTCCAAGCTTGAGGCCTCACCAGTAACCCTACGATAACTTCACTTTTGTACCTTGTTAAATACACGGGCGGTAAAGTTGATCGCGGTATAGATGTGATACATAACGAGCAATCTTATCCCCTCAGGTAGGGCTAGTTTATATATTTACTATTGTTGGCATATATTGTTACCCACAACGATATATACTCCTCATATAGCCCCTTCTATATAACAAAGACACCAGTATCGCGATGAGTTTTTCAGATTTACCAGTATTCTCAAAGCTCATCATGTCGTATCCAAGACTTGCCTCCTACCTTGGGAATAAACTCGTATTCAAATGCCCCAAAGTATAGTTCGGTCCTAGACCACCAAAGGCAGACAATCAGCATCGGACCATCCCACTGAATAGCCATTGTACTTACAAGCGTAAGAACCACTGCTTGAGCGTCTTCACCTCATCAACGTCCTTGAGCTCCCATATCTCGCGATCTACAACAAGATCTACCCATTCAAATTCAAATATGTTCGACACATCTGTGAGTGTTGTCGGGTGCCCAGAGGCATAATATTTCAGGACATCCTCAACACCCCATTTCTCAGGGTTGGAAAGTCTTTCGCTTAGAGCGGTAATATAGTTCTCAAGGTCGAAACGAGCGTCGACATCGGCGCGCAACTCGGGCTTATCGATATTATATTCGGCGCTTTCCTTGTTCCAATCCGGCCTACTTCGCGTCAGTACCTCGGCGTAGACCTCTGGTTAGGCGCAGACATAGTTAGAGAGTAATCGTACCAGTTACAGAAAGCCTTGCTCAAGTCCAACTCTTCCCAAGATTGGCAAACCTGCAGACTTGGGTCGATATCCTAACCACATTGTCAGTACAAAAGTGTTTAAAAGGCCTGGTGTCACAGACTATTATAATCTGTTCACTCTTCCCCGTTTCTAATTGAGTGTCAGTCTATGGGTTCCGCCGTATACCATGCTCTGAGCAGTTCCTCACCTAGATCAGTCGCGGTGACGCGGACAGCCTGACTGGTCTATAATGTCCTCGTTAGTAGCGCACTTAACAAAAACGACATTCGCAAGGCCATCTCCGAAAGTAACGCACAACTTGGAAAAGAACCTCTACGCGCGGGATACTCGCCGGCCCCGGCGTAACGGGAATTTCGAGTTCGCCGATAACCCTGTTATCCGCAGCTAGGACACGCTGGCCCTGAAGTACCTTGATCAGTAGTGTAGATTGTTTGTTGAAGGCGGTCGAGATATTGAAGGTGGTCGAGAAGGGTACAACATTCTGCGGGGCGACGACGGCCATATATCCATCTACGGTCTCCTAGCAGGTTCCTTTAGCACACCGTATCGTCCATAACAGGAGAAACAGCATCAGAGCTTACAATCCCTAGGTCAAGTGGGCTAAAATCAGGAATATATGGCTCGAAGGAAATATCATCGTAGAGAGTCATGAAAGCACCGTGACGAGCTGCACCAAGAACGATCGCTTCAGCTCTGAGATCTTTGTATAACTTCTTGCCGGGAAATTCTCGCGATATCGTCTCGACTATCTGGAAAGAAGGTCAGCATTGTGATGTAGTCAAAAACCATGATATTCACACACACACCTCTGGAACTTGTCCTATACCACCTGCCAATATTACGTCGTCGATATCAGTCGAATTAAGCTCCGCATCTGAATAACACGTCAATAAAAAGACACAAGGTGGCAGTGTCCTAAGAACAAACCCTTTAAACTCTTATATATAGCACTCATAACTCCCATCAAGAACTCTTCGCCGATTTTTCCCTCCCAATCCCCAAGCAGACTGTTTAAGGTCAGTACGAGAGCTAACCACGATCGTCCTTCATATAGCTTGCTTCATTCGAAGGAAGACTCACTATCTAGCGAACCGCTGATCCAAGATATCGCGACCGATTTCCTCCTGCGACATATCGAGGGTCTCGAAGTATCCGTCTTCGTAACGCAGTACAGCCACATCAATTGTATCCCCTACGTCCACTACCAGAATATTCCGCCCTTCAGGCGCGTAATCGCTACCATAGTCGTTGTCATAAGCCATACTGATAGCGATGGGGTTGTTAAGAACGCGGATAACCTCGACGCCGGCTAGTTCTCCAGCCTGCATGACTGCACGTCTCTGTTCGTAAGTGAAATAGTTAGGTACTGTGATAACGACCTCCGTTACGGTCCCGTTGTTGCCCATCGAAGCTTCCGCCATGATTTTTAATTCCCCAATTATCAGACTTGCGACCTCCTCAGGTGCATATATCTTCTCTTCGCCACCAACATTGAGCTTGAACATGGGCTGATCTTGATCGCCGCTCGATACCTCGTAAGGAAGACGTTTGATGAAATCTTGGACGTCCGGATCAGACCATTGCCGCCCGAGCAGCGCTCTGGGATTGCATATCATTGTTTCAGGGTGTGATATGGCCCATCGTCGTGCAGCTTCGAGAGAATGTTATGAGATAAGACGAGCGTCGGAGAAGGACCGGATATACATACCGTAACCCACGAGAGGACCGTCTTCGGTGAACGCAACACATGATGGTATGAACGTATGACCTTGCTCATCTGGCGCGATATGAAAACTGGACATGTTCCGTCCGTACGCGACTCGTGAGTAAACCTTAGGAGTTGTCAGGCGGAAGAACGAATGAATATTCTCAATATATTACGTACATTTCCGATGTCCTCGAGCTATCTGTTAGTTTCATACGTCTTGTAAAAATAACTGGGGGCCACACTTACAATGCCTATGGCTACAGTTCGGTTGCTCTCGGTCCTATGGCATCCACAAGAAGCGGCAACTGGACAAAACAGCAACGCAAGTGCAAGCAATATCGATACTTCGATCCCGCCCCGTAGACCTCGGCGTGTTGGTTGCATGATGTTGTTCTTAAATTCTTACTTCGCTTTAATATGTAGGTAGAAGGCGTAAGTGGGAATTTCAATTCCCAAAGTTACTAGAAGGCTTGCATATCGAATGCATTAGGCATTTATACCGCGAATCTGACTTATAGCCCATTACCCGTTTACGTGTCGATTGCCGATACATCTGACAAAAGAGCTTTTGGGTTAGGTGTCCGTAATTCCAAAGTTGAGGTTACACTAGTATGTCAGGGCGGAAGCGGCTTAGCCAAGAATCTCGTATTGAACACTTGGCGGTTGTGAATTTTATGGCTGCCTGATGTCTAAGATAGGCTCTGAACGGGTTGCGATAACTGTGCGATCAAGGTAGTAAGGCGATTTACTGAAATTATTGAGTATTCTGATCGCCAAAATGTATGAAATATGTAGATGATCTGATTAAAGGTACAACTGCTGTAGTGAGTGGTACGGCTGTACTTACACATGCATATAACAATATCCCCTGCATTTTCCTACCACGATCCAACTACCACCACACGCAGCGCAAGTTCTACACAAACACGTCTCTATATGACGTGACGATATTCCCAGAATGCAGGCCTTCTCAGCGGTTGTAGAGGATCTCGACAATGAGGAGATTCTAGATAACATGAATGGCTACATGCACGGCCCCATGGACGGATTCATCAAGAAATACTTCGGCAACTTCCCATACGTCCACCGAGACGGCATTCTAGAGATCCAGACAAGTGATAGCGGGACTAGTCGGTGTCGTGTTCCGTCAGCTGCGCCGCTACCCGATGATTTCCTACGATGGTTTGCCGAGTATGTATCTAGCGAGCTTGATGGCGCGCGAGGGTCGTGGCACATATCTGGCGGCAATACTGCAACCGAGCATAAGGATGTTGAAGACGGTGCACGTCTCCTCCTATCCATACCTCCTTCGCCAATTCCCATCGTAGAAGCGAAATGGGACCATGTTCAGGTCGTCAGCCAGTTTTACCATCGCCGTCACGTTTGTTACCGGGACGGACTACTACAGCTCTGTCGGTCCGCGTTTCAAGTTTTCGCTGCCCAGCCCACGCGGCTCTTCTTGCACGGGTTCTACATACGTGGTTCATTAATTGAGCTCTGGGCCTTTGATCGATCGGGCTTATATTGCAGCGAAGTATTCCATGTTCAGAAAGATTTCATCCAATTCCTCTCTGTTATTCTTAGCTACCAGCGAATGACGGATGGGGAATTGGGAAAAAGCGACATCATCCAGACGGACGAAGGCGGCAATTACATCACCCTTGATAGTAACGGTGTAACAGTACCCTCTTTGCGAAAGCTTTATCTCGATAACCCGCCGATAGCCTCTCGTGGGGGATTAGTAGGTAACGGAACAGCCTGTTACCGGACTAGAAAGCGTGGCTCAAGCCGATGGGATTACGTTGTGAAATTCAAATGGCGCTGGGCTAGGAAACGTCCGGAAGACGAGCTTCTAAGACGGGCTAAGGAGAAATGTGTTTGGGGTGCAATTTCCCTTGATTATTACAAAGAACTTGAAAGTACCGCAGACTTGCGTTCAAGGCTCCGGTGGGGGACAAGCAAGAAATTCTCCGAAACACCTTTTCCTCCCGAGAGGCATGACAGCATCGAAAAGCAGGATGCTGAAGACGATGTCGACGGACTGGCCCGGTACACAGAGGATGAAGGAGTCTCCTTTATGAATCGTATCCTTACATGCGTGGTTACGTCACCCGTCGGCAGGCCTCTTCATACTTTTCAGTCCCCATCAGAGCTTCTTCGAGTGTTCCATGACGCTATCAAATGCCATCGATCACTCTATCTTGACGCCGGAATTCTTCACCAAGATGTATCGGCAGGAAACTTAATCATCTTAGATGACGAAGACGACACCAAGCCGAAAGGGATCCTAATAGACCTTGATTCCGCAATAGAACTCGCGGACAGAGAGGAAACGGGGTCTAACATCGTAGGCACCAGGCTATTCCTGGCCATCGGCGTAATGAATACCGAACACCACACCTACCGGCACGATCTAGAATCATTTCTTTACCTTTTCCTATGGACGATTATAACGAACCGCTCAGAGCGTCTGCCGGAGACAAGTAGGCTTAGACGATGGAGCGATGGCGATTGGAACGAGCTGGCGATGCACAAGTCTCTCGATATGGAGCAGGATGGTTTCGAGAGAATTTTGGAGGAATTTCCTCTCGATTTCTCTCCCTTGAAGCCACTTGCCAGAGATCTACGCCGAATTTTGTTTCCTTTGCGGGATGGGGTACTTTGGACGGGCACGGACGATTCACCTGAAGCGACAGTTGGGCTCTACGATGAAATAATGCAGGCATTCGAAGAGGCCATCGGTTCTTTGCGCTGGTGTCAGTGATGGGCGGGCTGCTCTTTTTTAATCATATCAATCTGGTAAACAGTTAGAATACGATGGAATATTTAGCGTATTGACCAAGACAATGAATAATCAATAGATTGATAACTAAGCATACACATAAGTTTTTGGCCAGGTAGTAAGGGATACAAGAAAGCACAGGCCAACTCAGAAGGCTCTAGGTTCGAGCACTCCCTTCCCAAGTGTATTTCATTTTTGACGGGCGGGAATCTCATGATAAAAAAAAAAGAAGAAATGAGCACAATCAAATAAATCAAAAAGTTGTTTGTAATCTCGAGATGAACCATACCATGGCGCACCTCACGGCCGTAGGCAGCGGTAGCGGCTCCAGAAGCCGAACCCCAACCCTCGCCATCAATTCAGGCCGGGTGAACGGTTCTGGGAGGACGCATCGGGCGGGCGATATTTCCCGATAAGTCGGCGCAGGCGGATTTCATTCCATTTAATCCCTTTCATACCCCTTTGTTCTATAATCTGTATGTGCTATATCCCCCATCGTCACGATTCCCTTCACACACAAATGTGTGAAGCATATCGGTATTCGAGCTGAAGGCAATATTCTCCTGGCGACTTAGTGTTTTGTCCACGTGGACCCTACACCAGGGCTCCTCAGCTAACCGCTGAGCTACTGGGCCCATCTCTTGAGATTACAAACCGGTGCGCGTTGAAGGACGGCGAGTTATTGGGGGTTAAGTAGGTATTACAGACGCAGGGGACTTATATTCCGGAGTTTGCACCGGGTTGATTGGCTGGTCTGCGTGATGTGAGATGAACTGGTTGGTGGCTTGGTACGTCATTGTTGATAGGGGTGGTGTTCCAGGGCACTGTGGAGCCAAGTCTAGGTACACTTAGCGGGACTGGCTGCTGCTGCTGCTGCTGCATAGGTGCTTGGCCCAGCTGTCAAATGCAGGTGAAGTGGATAAATACCTAAGTAAGTGGATGGATAATCTGGGGTTAGTATCAGTGGTCTGTCTAATGCTAATGGATCTGAGGAATACAAAGGTCACAAAGGAGATAATCCCCTCACTTCAGGTAAGCAAGCAAGTCAGTGAGAAAGAAAGAAAAGAAAGTGCATTTGTATGAAAAATGAACGATACAGCACCAATTCGAACCCTCCCTGCATGAGACAGATAAAACGACCAGGATGGGAGACATTACCTAGTACTTAAGGCCGGGAAATTACCTACCCAAAGACTCACTCCATAGCAATGGATAGAGAAAAGGGAGAGAAAAAAAAAAGAGGAAAAAAAATAAGCTTGTCAACTTCGACTGAGAAGTCATCCTCTCATGGAATTACCCATGGGCAATGTCTGCTAACTAAGTCTAACGTCTCTCACTGTCTCTGCAGCGGCGTATAATCTCTTCTTCAGGTGCAAGTACTGGCTGGTTCTTCATTCCATCGAATCTCATTTTCAAGCAATTCTTGCCTACAATAGCTCGTTGGGTCTAACCTTCTTGGTACCCTGGCGTAAATTGTGGCTTGCTGATTTGAATTCATATAGGACAACCTGACCATTGGGCTACCGGGCTCGAAATCTCAGACGAAGAAGACATGCTTTTGCGCGCGTTGGAGATTGAACCATTACTGGCCCTTATAAACCATGGCCACCAGTTTGGGGTTATTCCAAGGTGAACCTGGCAGTTGAACTTGCTATGCTGGTGAAGATATCATGGTTAGCGTATCAGGATGCAGTCAATAAAGTACTTGCTATGTAAATTATGCATTAGTCATGACACAGCCTTGCGGCTCGCTGTGGGGAGTTGAAATGTAGGAAGCTGCTAAGAAAGTTAGCTACTCCATGCGCGGTCTTTTTTTTTTCAGTTCGTTTCTGGTACTTGAAGTGGGCGAGAGGCGGAAGAGGTGATGCGGAAGAAGAGCGGACATCCCGCAAACACTCGATACCTGTTAGATCCATACGCCTTTTACATCATAAGTGTATCTGCTAGCTGCATAAAGAAAACAGAATTCGGATCAATATTGACTTATGGGGTTAGAGGGTGACAGCTGATCGTAAAAAGGACCCAAAAAGCGCGAAAATGCAACGGAACTGTCGCCCTTATCACGGCCCTGAAATTTCCGACGTGCCAAGGCGCTGTAAGCAATTCGAGGCAATTTTCAGCACCACCTGACTAGCAATTGCCCTAGCCTGCTCTCGCCTGCTAAATCAGTACTCTAGGCATTGGCCGAAACTTGCTCCATCTCCAAATCCCGTGCTTCTCATTCGCCTAGACCCTGGGTTTGGCGGGTTTGGATCGGTGACTCAACCAGACTTGCGGGTCCAGCATGAAAGCGCCGTGTCTGCGCCGCACGTGTGAGCAAATCTACCTCTAGACTACCTCCTAACTAAGTCCACGGTAATTGCAGGACTACACGCAAAGAACCCGAGATTTTGGTATCCCTCGGGGTCGGGATCGGGCACCAGACGGCCTTGGCGATCGCATAGATCGTGTCCCGGGTTCCTCCCTTTGACTGGTTCATTGCTGTACGAGGTGCATCTACATGTCATCCCGCACCACAGCCAGCACTGTTTAGTCAATGGTCAATGGTCAATGGCCCAGCCAGAACCAGCCATGGCGGCGGAAATAGGATTTCTTTGTCTCCTCGGTCCTGGGCGCCATCTGCAAGTCAGAGCCACACGTCATCTTGTCTGTCAGCGCCCCGTCCGAGTCAGGACGCCGGGAAGGGTAGCAATAGCTAGGTAGCTAAAGAAATAAATATAAGCAAAGCCTGAGGCACGGCTTACCCTTCTCTTCTGGCTTACCAGACCACAGACATCTGCAATATAATCAACAATTGTATACATTACCTACTTTATAGAATTTATTAATTCACCTTCGTTAGACGCCACGGCTTGATCTCCTCCATGCTATCCACTCGAGCACACACAACAAGGCTTTGCTCGCCAAAGCAAGCTGCTCAGCTTTCTCGAGCTATAGTACCGCTCCTAACAACGTCAAACTCGACATTGGGTAGTCCAGTTGGCATCCGTCTTGCATTCGTACCTGCTTCACAAAACCTCCATCACCAACATGGCAGCACGAGAGCCTTCTCAACAACACCCGCAAATCATATGCGTGACTTCTTCCCAGCTAAGGAGACAGAACACATCCGAGAAACATTGCCCGCATGGCCGCACCACGGTTACACCGAGAAGGAAATGTTAGAGGTGGTGCCGGCACATCGTAAGCCAGAGACTTGGGGTGATTATTTCGCCTGGAAATTCATGCGTTTCTGTCGATGGGGAATGGATACCGCCACAGGTATGCGCGGCGAGCAGAAGGTCGACAAGGCAAACCCCACAACCGCAACCCACGCCATAAAACCCTTGACAGAATCGCAGTGGATGATCCGCTTCCTGTTCCTCGAGTCTATTGCCGGCGTGCCGGGCATGGTAGCTGGTATGCTGCGCCATCTCCACAGTCTTCGAAGACTGAAGCGCGACAACGGGTGGATCGAGACGCTGCTCGAGGAAAGCTACAATGAACGCATGCATCTACTGACGTTCATGAAGATGTGCGAGCCGGGCTGGTTCATGAAACTCATGATCCTCGGCGCACAGGGCGTTTATTTCAATGGCATGATGCTCTCGTATCTGATCTCGCCTAAGATCACGCACCGCTTCGTCGGATACCTGGAAGAAGAAGCCGTGCACACGTACACGATGGCCATCAAGCAGATTGACGACGGTCACCTGCCGAAGTGGTCGTCGTCGGACTTTGTCGTCCCTGACATTGCTGTCAAGTACTGGCATATGCCCGAGGGCAAGCGAACAATGCGAGACTTGATCATGTAGTACGTTTATCTCGAACGGACCTCTCACCCTTTTTTTTTTATTAAAAAAATAGTTACTAACTTTGACGTGTAGTGTCAGGGCAGACGAAGCTTGCCACCGCGGAGTAAACCACACGCTGAGCAACCTCGACCAGAAAGAAGACCCGAACCCCTTCGTCAGTGACTACAAGGGCGACAGAGCCCCTCCTAGGCCCATCCTGAAAGGCGAGGGATACGAGCGCTCCGAGGTTATGTAATCGGCTCAAGTACCAGACACCTACACAACCCTGACATAACACTGCCCGACTGGCAAGATCTTTCCTTTTCTTCTGTTTCAATCATTTTATCATTGGCATTATATCCAGCTGTACAATATGCATTACCGCGGCGTTTAAACGGAACGGGCAGCATTTTTCAAAAATTTTAAAAAGGAGTAAAAAACAGGCTTATATTTGATTTCGATACCCCTATATACTATACTATATATCGCTATGTTACGCGCTAGATGGATGGCTAGAGATATACCAGGTCAGAGGAGAACATTTCGGATCGGTGTTCCTTTTTTTAAATGTAGAGGGACGGATAGATCTGTTTGTTCTCCGTCGTTACAGAAATAGAATAGAACAATCTCTCTTCCTTGTTTGATAATTCTCAATTCTCAATAATTGCGTATAATCAGTGTCCGTTTGTAATATCAATGCTCACTTGAAGTAGGTACGTTGGTTAATTCCTGGGTATATATCATCAGCAGGTATGTACGTTGCTTATGGTGCTATTAATACAGGTTTGTACAATGATTGACCATTCCTTATAAACTTATCAAAACTAGTTAAGCCTTGCTATATCCAGAATGAGCAAGTTTGAAATATATGGAATGCGCGACCGAGTCCTCACTGACGCTGCGCCTTGAACTCAACAAACTCGCTAATCCTACAATCACAAGCGGGCGTACCATACGCCATCTTACCCACGATCAGCCCTCCACAAACCACCAACCCCACGCCTTCAGCAACCGTATCGTCGTACAATAATCCAGGGATCCGATACATCTCTGCCGCGGCGGTAGCAGACGGAGGGTCCCAGACCGTAGCCCTGAAGAGAAAGTCCCGCGAGCACCCTTTGCATTTTACGGCTGCTAGGCCTTCGAGCTTCGTCTTGTACCACTGCGCCTCTTCGGACGCGGCTTTGATCCTGGATAGCGACGACTGCTTCTCCGGAAGCCCGAGACCGAGCAGCGAGAGCAGTTTATTGGAGACCGCCAGCATTTCAGACCGGGTTTCGCCCCTGAATGAGAGATAACTGAGGCGCTCGACGAGTTTGCGGATAGGCTCCAGGTCTACGGGTTGAAGTTTTTCATTATCCACGCCGATTGTTGTCGACGGGGTTGAAAAGACGCCCTTTGCGGCGGCCGTGGGGAAAATGCGGGATATGGTGTCGTGGAAAGTCTTCGCGCATGGCCCGCTCACGTCTACGATCTTCCTGGCGATTTTGTAGAAGACGGATTCCGCACTGCCGAAGAAATCGTAGTGTTCGAAGCTTTGCATTGCGCCGATGGATTCTAGTTTGGGCTCGATCTTATCCCCGCGGATGATGGTCGGGTACTTGGGTAGTTGGCGACATATGCCGTAGTCCCATACGTGGTGTGATATTCTTGAGTGTCCGCGGAGCCACGGGGCTCTTGAGTCCGTTTCCTCGGCGTCGAGGGGGAGGAACAGCAGTGGTGAATAGTCCCCGCTCTTGAGAGCATCCCAACATAACGCTCGATACGACTCGAATGTATCGTCTGAGAGGATAGTACTGATCTTGACTTCGTCCTGGTGCAGATTGAGTAGGAATCTAAGACTGAAGAAGTAATCGCGATGGTCGCGGCATGTCTTCTGGCCGATGATGAACATGGCTGCGCCGAGCGTGCGAAATCTGGGGTCCTGCTGCTTCCACGTCTGTTGATCGTCCCAGCAGGCTCGCCTCGACCATCGGAATCCTTTTGCCTGGGCGAGTTCGTTGAATCGGTTCTGCCCGAGTCTGCTGATGTATTTCCCTAGGTTCGCCCCTGCAATATCACATAACTCTGCAGCGGGCTCGTCGAATATGTCGTAGTATCGGGATAGAATCATGGCCTTTTTGCTCTGTATATACTCGAGCACGACCCACATGCGTTCGAAATAGGTCGAATTCGTCAACTCTGCAATGCTCTCTAGGAAACTACTGTAGCCCGACGGCTCCAGCACATTACTAAGGTGCGATAGCGAGACATCATGGAGATGCATAACCATGTGATCAGGATAAGAATAAATACTCGGAAGTTGTAACAGGAGCTGCTGCTGTGTGGTAGTTTGCCACTGCGGTACGCTTATGTAGTCGTGCCAGACTTCTACACGGCCGTAGCGCTTGGTGAGCGCGAGGAGTGATCTTATAGGAACTTGGTAACCGAGTCTTGTTGCATTGGGCGTTGGTTCCCTAGCTACCTGGGCTTGCGATACTCCCTCGTGCCAGACGTGGGAGATGGGGATGTACTTGATCCTTTTCGCTTTCAAGCACTTGAAATGCCGATTGAAAACTCGGATCGGGTGGGGAGCTAGGGGTAACTGCGTGATATCGCTCGTATCCTCACCGAGTTCCTCCGACGTCTCGAAGGTGATTGTCCGAATTGGCGGTTCTTCTCTATCAGCGAAGTCTTGGTGGCACACAGCACAGGGTGAATCCAGACCCGACTTCCATATATGCGACAGGTACCTCGATTGGGCGACCTGTTGGCGCGCAGAGCCTAGATAGATGGTGATGGTCGGCTCTTGTGTTGAGGGCTTGGATTCGTCTGTGATTGTGACCTCAGGTTCATCGGAAAGATAGATTGGCGAGCAGGCTCTTGTGCCTGAGCCTAGACCGCTGTCCTGATGCTTAAGAGAGGTATTGCCAACCTGGGAGCTTTGAGAGAGGTCATCGTATCCAGAATCTGTTCGACGACGCTTCGGTCGCGGTTCTTTGTCCTCTTCAATTGTTAGTCTGCTCATATCCTCAGCGCCTCAGCTAGTCATGAGACTCTAGATGAATTGGGCCTTTATAAGTTATAGGCGATGGATGTTTGATAGGGACTGTGAGCCCAGGAAGGGCAAGTGAAACCGGCATATAAGATGAACCAACGACTGAGACTCAATGAATGATGACAATTCTCTTGTTTGATACGGCTCAATTACGAGATGCCTTAGTATCTGTGAACAAATTACAGATCCAACGAAAGCGCTCCCAAACTCAATTTCTAATATTCGGTTAAGATGGCGAGGCGATTCTCAACTGCTGTTGGTGTATATAATCTCACTGATATATCATTGATATCGACGCTTCCTCAGGGCGACTCGGGCAGCACGTATATCGCTCAACATATGACCAGGACATCGAAAATTGATGTTGTGAAGATGGGTTTATTTTACAAATACATTTTAAGGGCTACGTAGATCATAAAATGAATCAATTGCTAGATAGCTCTTATGCCTGCCAATTTGGACGAGGTTAGATAGCTCTAATGTACCGTGCGCATAGCAGCCATTTACCGGTACAATAACTGTATCAGACACTGTGCATCGACTAGGAAGAAGGTGAGATGAGGAGGGTGGGGCCTGAGTTGAGCGGATTTGTTGAAGGACGAAGCAATTCTCAATTCTCACTGCTTGCGACTTGTTCGGGACTAGCGCTTCCATTTCTCCCTCAGCACCACTTGCACTAAGGACCTACCTAGCCGTAGCAAATATTAGCAGACTTCAACAGCAGTGTACTACAGTGACCGAACAGAAGGCCTACAGTACCTGGCGTCACCACTGTAGACAACTGTAGGGCACCCGGATCAACCTTGGTAGCTCTCCTCGCCCTAGATCCGATCTGGTCCGTGCACGACCCGTTTCTGTCCGTTCTGCCGCTCGCTTTTCTGGCCGCTCTCATCAGTCAGTCTCTTCCTTCCTCTGGAAAAAGTCTCCATTACCAAACCCCCAAACCAACCAACGTCCTCCCATCTCCTCTCCTTCAATTGCAATCCCCTTGCAATTGATTTCCCCTTAATTCCGAGGACTTGACATCCCTCTCTAATATGTTCCGCAACGCCCTCCGCCAGTCCTCGCGCGCCGTGAGCGCTCTCTCTGCCAGCGGCAGAGTCGCTGCTGTAGGTCGACCCGAAAGCCATCTGTCTCCATCTCCATGCCATCGATAGCCGCATGCAATTGCGCTCCGTCCATTTACAATGCATATCCGACACTCAATTGGGCGTGCAACTTCCGTTGTCCATGTCGCCGGAGAGCTTGCATAGCTGGCAAGAGCTTGGGGGGGTGTGGTGCTGTAGCTCTCGGACACTTTCGGCTAACCCTGGTTTTTTTTCTCGCAGACACGAAATGCCGCACCCGCCGCCATTAACTTCCAGGCCCGGACCTACGCCGACAAGGCCACACCCACCGAGGTGTCCTCCATCCTAGAGCAGAGAATTCGAGGTGTTGCCGAGGAGTCCAACCTCGCTGAGACTGGCCGTGTCTTGTCTGTCGGGTATGTGGATCCACCAGGGCGAGATTTTCCGTCAACGTGACATCCGAGCTACAAACGTCAACATCACCTCCACACGCCGATAAGCCGCAACCACAATGCCGGCCGAAGGCGCATTCGCCTTCCTACGCTGAACATTACCGCCACGGCTATTATGTTACGTTCAATCATTGAGGGATATTTTATCACTAACACGGGAGTCTAACAGTGATGGTATTGCCCGTGTACACGGTATGGCCAATGTCCAGGCCGAGGAGCTGGTCGAGTAAGTTTGTCTTTTTTCCTTTCTTTGTATTTTAGAGATCAAAAGCGTCTAACTTTCCATAGGTTCGCTTCCGGTGTCAAGGGAATGTGCATGAACTTGGAGGCTGGCCAAGTCGGTGTTGTGCTTTTCGGTTCTGATCGTCTTGTCAAGGAAGGTGAGGTTGTCAAGCGTACCGGTGAAATCGTGAGTAGCTCCTCATACATGGCATCCATTTACACATCTAATTATCCGAAATCGTAGGTTGATGTGCCCGTCGGCGAGGAGCTTCTCGGACGTGTCATCGATGCCCTCGGTAACCCCATCGACGGCAAGGGACCTATCAAGACCAAGGAGAGACGTCGTGCTCAATTGAAGGCTCCTGGTATCCTGCCCCGTCAGTCCGTCAACCAGCCTGTACAGACTGGTCTTAAGTCTGTCGATGCTATGGTTCCCATTGGCCGTGGCCAGCGTGAGCTTATCATTGGTGACCGTCAGACTGGAAAGACCGCTGTCGCTCTAGATGCCATGCTTAACCAGAAGCGATGGAACAGCTCCAACGACGAGACCAAGAAGCTTTACTGTGTCTACGTCGCCGTCGGTCAGAAGCGATCCACTGTTGCCCAGCTCGTCAAGACTCTTGAAGAGAACGATGCCATGAAGTACAGTATCGTCGTCGCTGCTACTGCTTCCGAGGCTGCTCCTCTTCAGTACCTTGCTCCCTTCACCGGTGCTAGTGTTGGAGAATGGTTCCGTGACAACGGAAAGCACTCCCTCGTCATCTACGACGATTTGTCCAAGCAGGCCGTTGCCTACCGTCAAATGTCCCTGCTGCTCCGTCGTCCTCCCGGACGTGAGGCTTACCCCGGTGATGTCTTCTACCTGCACTCCCGTCTCTTGGAGCGTGCTGCCAAGATGAACAGCAAGCTTGGTGGAGGTTCCATGACTGCCCTCCCCGTCATTGAGACCCAGGGTGGTGATGTCTCTGCTTACATTCCTACCAACGTCATTTCCATCACTGACGGCCAGATCTTCTTGGAGGCTGAGTTGTTCTACAAGGGTATCCGACCTGCCATCAACGTCGGTCTGTCCGTCTCTCGTGTCGGTTCCGCTGCTCAGCTTAAGGCCATGAAGCAAGTCGCTGGTTCCTTGAAGCTCTTCTTGGCCCAGTACCGTGAGGTCGCTGCCTTCGCCCAGTTCGGTTCTGATCTTGATGCTGCCACCAAGCAGACCTTGAACCGTGGTGAGCGTGTAAGTAGTCCAATTTGTTTTGCTTGATGATCGCTTCGTGATACTAATCATGTCGTCTATAGTTGACCGAGCTCTTGAAGCAAAAGCAATACAGCCCCATGGCTGTTAACGAGATGGTTCCTCTTATCTTCGCCGGTGTCAACGGTTACCTTGATAACGTCCCCGTTAACAAGATTCTTACATGGGAGGCCGATTTCCTGTCTCACCTGAAGACCAACGAGTCCGAGCTCATGGCTACTATTGACAAGGAGGGCTCCATCAGCAAAGACCTTGAGGCCAAGTTACGGGATGTTGTCACAAGCTTCACCAAGAGCTTCCTGTCGTAAAGCACCTGATTTATATTAGAGAGGAGACTGGCGGAGGGGCTACTGTCTATACCTGAGGATCTTTAGTGGAATGATCTTGTTTTGTTAGAGGCGGCGAATGCTGGATGGTGCTGAATACCGAGGATCCGGGCTAGAAGTGGATAGATTCCCAGTTCCAGCCCTTGTAAATTAGAGCCAAAAACTCAAAGAGCACCTGATTCCTTTTGTCTTGTTAAGTTGGATCATGAAAAAAAGTGTTAAACTGTGTCTTGCTGCCTGATTGCCTGATTGTGTTCACTATTCGTCCATTCGTGCATACCTAGGTATGGTTTATATAGTTTGGTAAGCAATCAGGGAAAGAGGTAGTTGAGAACACTTGATTTGGTAACAAGTTGCTTTCCACGTATCCTCCTATATCTCTTATATTATCCGTGGACCTCTTTCTCTTCTTCATTATCCGCTTAACCCTACTACAACTATCAAGCTGTAGGATTAGCGTCAACAGTGCAGGTTTTTCTTTAACAGAATAGGACAGAATTGAGGTTGCTCAATTGACTACATAGATGTGGTTATAGGATAGAGATTATAAGCATTAGAGTCGTAAATAAGCTAGGTGTATACATAATGATGGGATTGCACGCTCATGGTTTGGTAAGCACGCCGGATTTTGAGAGAAACAGAGGATATTGGTATTGATTAATACCTCTAGTGCAATTTTTGATGGTTCTAACCTATACCATACTCTTCTCATAACGTTTCATTACGCATTAATCAATCCATGAGGCCATGGCCATCGTGCTAAGTCTCTCTATGATACTAGATATTCGTATCTTGTATCACAAATTCATCTTGGTATTCAAAGAGCTATAAATCATCCGGCGGCCATTGCGTCAATGATCTACGACAAATTCTCAGAGATGTGAGGCGTTTTGTGTTCTAACTACAATATGTTCGTTAGCAATTATCCATGTCCTCGAAGAATACACTACGGTTAGAAGGAAAGTAGGCCAAACCAACATACCTCGTCGACTCGCCGAAGATATTCATGAAGGCAACGTGAACCTGCTCCGTTAAGTCGCTCGCTTGTAGACTCCGGCCATGCTTCTCGAAAGCAAGACGGGAGCATTCCTACACATCAAGTCAGCCCTCAGCACTTCGAAAGAAACACCTCTTTTCCTGACATCAACCGCGGGACACACAACTCACCCTTGTGATACAAGCACCACCAAATGCCGCAAGACCCAACGTCTCCGCCTCCTTCAGCCGACCACCATGGTCCCAGAGCCCATCCATATACGCCTTCCGCCAAGCAAGGAACGTAGCAATGCTACCAGTAAGCGTATCGCCCTGACCGCCCGACCTCTTCAACCCGCCCATCAGATCGACCACGAGCGTCGTCTCGCCGTTGCTGATGAGATCCTTCCCGCCCTTCTGCACTATCGTGACTCCACCGAGTGCCTTCGAAAGAGCCTCGACCTGCTTGGCTTCCTCTGCCCCCTGACTGCCTCGGTCTTCCTTGTCCGGGAAGATGCCTTTCCAGAGGCGCCCGAACTCGACCACATTCGGAGTTAAGACGACCTCGCGCCATCCCATGACGATCTCGGGGGACTTGGTCACGATGGCGAGGGCGTCGGCGTCTAGGACCACGGGCATCTTGCGCTCGCGGGCAGCGGCTAACACGCGCGCGCAGATGTCGTGCATGAGGGGGTCGCGGCCGAGACCGGGCCCGATGACGAGCACGTGGAGCCGCGATAGCATGTCTATGATGCCGCCTGCGACTTGCTCTGGGTCCTCCTGCTTATCTGAGGACCCGGGAGAGGGGGATTGCCGCATCAGCGGGTGCACCATTAGGTTTGGGCTGTATGTCTTGATGACGGCGCCAGCGCCAGGTGTGCAGATGACGTGTGACTAGATAGATAGATGTTAATCGAATGAAGATTTGCGCACGCTTAGGACGAGGGAAGACATTGATATTGATATTCACTCACCATATCGCATCCTAACCGAGCACTTGCCATCGCAGAGAAGTACGGCGCCCCCGTGTAGTCTTCGCTGCCGCCGATGACGGCCACACGACCTAACTGACCTAGAAGCCCTCGTCAGCGGTTCAATTCCTCCATGCTATATATCTCTCGATATTGCGATCATAAGACATCTCAAACAGATGTAATCACACCAACCTTTGTGAAACTTCTCGAGCATGGGCGGCACCATCTGGCGCACCCTGTTCAAAACCTCTTTCGTCGTGGACGACATTTCGCTGGACCGGTTGGTCATCTGAGAGAGCTGCGATAAATCACGAATGGCGTCGCAAGGCAGCAAAAAAAAAAAAGGAAATGATATGAATTTCGAAGGATTGATTGAAATTAAGTAAAAATGAAAAGTCACAGGCTGTTGCTATCTCGGAATTATATTGGTATAATAAACTTGAATTGCTTAAATGGATATTTAGTTCATGACGGAGGTCAATGATGTCAAGGCTCGGGAAATGCGGAGCTACCTAGTTTCCCCCTTCGTACCGTACCTACAGTAGCGGAGGTTTAGGTAACATGAGGAGGGGCAGTGCCGGGAGGTTTTGTATCCAGCATTTAAACCTAACTAGTAAAAGAGGAATGAAGCATTTGATAAATTGAAACATTTTTATATATGAAGATATTGATTCATCGCTGCTTAAGGAGATAGATAGGGTGGTGTAAACAGTGGAAAGAACAAACAATATATTTGAGTGATGGGCTGCTTCATACACCATAGCCCTCACTCATCATGAACGCCAAGCCCTAGAGCAACCCCAAGTGAGAGAATCTTGTAGGAAAATTCAAAGATGGATGAGAGTTTCGCAGTCGAAGACTTATCTTCCCGCCTTTCCAGGATTTAACGCACTGAGTGCTTTTGTCGCTATCTGAATACACGCCTGCTACGAAATTGGTGGTCCATATCCTTTTGGCGAGAGACTTCGCGTATCGGCTTTGATTACTCGAGCGACCTACATAGTTCAACAGGGTGACTTCAGGGTGACTTCAGAACTCATGATCCTAGCTCTCTCACGAGTGAATTACGAACTGCCAAAGTACTGCTATCTTACTATCCAAACAATGGTATACTATTACCCTTAGGAGTCATCAGTGGGAGCTTTCGAGATGGCGAGCGACGAGTGACTTTTCCTTATTAACAAGTGAGTATCTACCTAGGTACTCAACACAGTGAGGAGGCAACATCAAAAGCATCAGGAAATCGCATCTCTTCATTGCCTTTCTGTCGATATATTTATAGTATCATTCACTCGTCTGTGTATTCCTTGCTTACGTGACTGTTGATTTCTTCTTGATATGCTCATATATTCACTGCGTGTCTGCCGCAGCACCAATTTAGACTGTGCCCCAATGATAGTCCCTTTACATGCTTCGGTGAGGACGTCGAGACATACATCGAATATGAAGCTTCCAGGCCTCGCTAATATGTGACATATTAACGTACTTTAGAGTTCAGAGGAGCTGGTCTAATTGAATATCTTAGGCGGTGGGTATTTGTTTATTTAAGACTATTCTCTACGTATGCCCTTGATCTATACTCATACAATGTAACCAATATGTTGTAACCGAAGATGCTCGTCTCGTAGAGGCCCGGGAACTACAATCGTTATCGTCAGGTCTGCTCCCGTGCCCATAGCATAGCCCTCGCAGCCTAGAAACAGCCCGGCCGCTTCCATACGCCATGTTGCAACGTCCACGTATGTCAACTGGGTGAGTCCAGGTACGACATGGTGGTGACATTACGTCTCATGGCGGCGATGGTCTTCTTTCCTTACGCCCGGCCTTTCATGCCAGTACTTTTATTGTGAGTTTTCTTGTAGCTGATCATATGAGGGAGCGAGACCGGCCTGTCACGGTGTGGGTGGACGTATTGTGTATCAATCAACGAGACAGAGAAGAACAGTCTCAACAAGTGTCGCTAATGACGGAAATCAGATCACAGTAAGCTAGCTTTCGAGCTAATTGGAAAATTATATGACCAAGCAGACTCGAATTCAATATCAGGCATACTAGAAGACAGGCAATGGAGGCGCCATATCACTGCTACCATCAATCTTTTTTTGAAAGGGAATTTGGGAGCAGGCTTTGGATAGATAGTGCAAGAGATTCTGAATGCACAGTCGGTCCACTTCTACTGTGGCGAATCTAGAATTATCTGGAATATAGGTACTCACTACTGTTTCTTCCATTTTTAAATGCCGTGAGGCGGACATAAGAAAACATTTCCCGAGAGCCATGATACAAGGTTCACGTCAAGGCTGGTCGTATGCCCATACACTATCTAGGTTATCAAGGTCCCACGAACCTCCACATTCTTAAACCCCGGGAGAAAGAGGGACCCGGATCCCTTTCAGACGTGCTCCGTGTATACAGGTCAAAGGCTTACTTCTGAGCCGAGAGACAAGGTATTTGGGACATTAGGCATTTTGCCTAGAAGTGTTCAGTACCACCTCCTTAGCGAGCGTTTTCCGTCCATAGGCCTAAATGACCACCTGAAGAAGTATGTGAATATAGAAGGCGTAGAACCTGAAGAGAGGCGGGTGATATTGCAAGATAAGTACGCTTCTCTGATGGGAAGGACGTAGCTTTTTCGTCACAGAAGGTGGGCTCATGGGCATTGGTTCGGGCTTCATGTAGCGCAGAGACGCTATCTGTGTACCTCTGGGTTGCAAGACACCAATCATTATACGGAGGAGAGGGAAGATGAAGAATACCGCTTGGTTGGCGACGCCTACGTTGATGGCTACATGGACGGGGAGGTAGTTAGGGAATGGAAAGATGGCGAACGGGGATTGGAATACTACGTACTACACTAAAAGTTTAGATCAAAGAGCATCTGTTTCTTTTACCATATGATTTCCATTCTCAACCTTAACATCCTTTCTCGGCGGCGGAATGTGTCAGCGTGCTTACGGACTTCATCGTCCCAGGAAGTCAAAGAAACACTGAAATCATCTGCTTTCACCAGTACAGAAATTTGGTGTGTCTAATGAGCAGCATGTATCAGTTTTAAACAATGATAAACGTCTTATAGACACCGAATAACACATTGTATTATGTCTGATTTCCTATAGATTTCGACAAGTTCAAGCACAAGAACAATGCCGTTGTTTGGGCACATGCTTTATAGATGGTGAGTTGGAGAAGGATAGCCACGTGAAAAGTCTGATTTCATATTTCATGAGCTGCCAAATGCTGTACTTACGTTATGCCACAAGGTACAATGCAATGTGTATGCCGTACCTAGAAGCAGGTGCTAGGTTAGTGAAGGCAGGGATACCAATATCACACCTACCGGCAACTACTCAATATCAGACTCACGGATTTTGGGAGCTGCCATGGATCTTTGAAGTTCTAGGGCTAGGAAGGGAGAGAATAGCTCGGACAACAATGCCAGATAGCCAGGGCCAGCGAATATGCTCAAAATAGTCTATCGGATATAATACGCGAAGGGACATCGTTGAGATACAATCGAAATCGTGAGAGGGCTCGACGCGTTCTATTGAGCTTATTGTTATGTGACTGGTGCGTTTGGTACATAGAAAACTGGTGTCTGCGCGTCTTGTCACCGCGTGTTGGTACCAACCCTGAGCCCGAGGCGGACAGGAACTGCTTACAATGGCTTGTAAGTGTTACGTTCAGCCTAGTGTTCCGCCTAACTATGTATGCCATTATTCGAAGAAGTGCTCTTGCTTCAATCGGTGGGCCGCTTGTCTCGCTTGTGTAAGCTCGATTGGCTCGTACAGATAAAGCAGGCTGCCGTGGATAAGACAAGATTGCCGTGATGCAAGGGAGGAGATAGAACACGAACTATCAGTGTATTCAACGATCGTCCCACGGCGCACTTACACTGTGGATGCGTAATTGCCAGCTGAGCAAGAGCCGCGCCGTTGCGATGACAAGTCAGCGTTTTACGCAGAAACATGAAGGAAAAATTTTTGCAGTATCGAAAGAACGGATCGAGTTGAGGGATGGGTTATCAGAGCGCTAAACAAATTGATGCATGTTTTGTTGGGAGCTGAAATCAAAATCAATAGCCTTCTGGATCATCGACTCGTCACCTAAGGATCCCTCCAAGAAGAAATTGCGGCCGAGCACATATACATCAGAAGAAACCAGTTCTTCTACCTCTTGTCCGAGGATGCCGTAGAACCGGGAGTGATGATGATGATGAATGCATCGCCGTTTGTCACATTGTATCCCGTACCACGTCGCGCAACCGGGACCTGGCAGTCATGAAGCAAGCCGGTCCGGTAAAGCGCTGTATCGTACTAGCAGATACTAGGTAGTGCAACCAGCCCAAATGCCACTAAACGGTTGATGCAAAGCAGGTAAGGTAGGTAAGGCACATGTAGGTAGGTAGATCAAAGCATGATTGCAGCAAGACATTGATCCAGAAGGACGGAAGCAAGGCAAAGAGGATGTCCCGATTAGTACAATGTGACAATGTAGGTACTGACTTGAGTCTTGGAAACATACAGGGCCAGAGACAAAGATGGAGATTGGACGGTCGATGTGACACTATGTAGGTGATGGAAGGGTGTCTGCCGCCCAAGTGTCCAATAGAGTACCTAATGCAAATCCCTCTGCGTACCTAACCCAGCCATTACTTACATACATATATAGTGTACATGCTCACACGCAATTGAATCGTTGAAGCCGTTGGAGGCGAGAGGAAATCAAACTAGACCAACAGTACCGTGAATTGGTGATCCAAGGAACCCAGTCTGACGGGCAATCTTGTATGGGTTAGCGTACTATTGTGTAAGTACCTACATAGTCTGTAAGTAAGGTAGGTATGGTCCAGTTACGGAGAGCAGTGCTGAGAGAGGATACCTACGTGGATCAATTACCTCTTTGGGTACAGGACTGTTTCTCTCTACTTTCTACACTAGGTAGAACTGAGCAGAGTCTGGACCAGGGAGGTTGTACATACTTCGTAAGTAACTGATTCGAGTTCCTAATTCAAGGCGGCAGAGCAGCGGGTGGCCGGGTGCGCTAGGTGGCCCTTGCTTTCGTATCAACTACCTAGGTACATACTTTGTGTACATAGTATGTGTGGCTTGCGGCCATCATCTCTTTTCGTCGTAGGTAACGTGTATGAACGACTACGACGATTGCTTTTGGTGGAGTTGATGAAGGGCTTGCCATGCGCTTAAATCATGATTCACTTGTTTCCCTATCTTCCGCTGTCAACCCCCTCTACCCCCCTCTCCCCTCCTCCTCTCTCTCTCTGTGACGTCTTGATGGGTGTTAGTATCACATCTATGTACACCTGCAGTATCTAGTGGTAGGCAGGTTACCTAGTCCCTGACGGGTATGCAATGTTACCTGGCCCGTCAACCAGAGCGTTACATCCGAGCCAGGGAATCTGGCCTGACGCAAGATCACAAGGGCGACTACACAGCCAGTCAAAGCTTGGTCCTGATCACTGTGGATGAATTGATGAATTCAACGCGCTTGGCCCGCATAACGGCCCTTGACACAAAGTGCCGTCTATCGAATATTCGCTCTCGACACATGCAACTATTATTTTCCTTGCTTCTGGCGGCTCATGCAGTGCCCACCGGACTTGCAGATATGGCAATAGTGCTTCGGTATAGGCAGATGCCGTGGCGGAACCTGTGGCATGGCATTGGGACGGCCTCATGGCTGCTGCAATGCGCTGTCCGACGGTTTTTTTTTGTTTTGTTTTTTTCTTTCTTGCTTGCTTGCTTATAGGTACTGCACAGTTAGTTGCAGGTGGCGAAGCTCGCATCGTTCCTATACCGACAGCAGTTATGAAATATGCACACCGAATGACAGATAATGACAGATGTGCAGACTACCAATTTGGCCAGAGGCTGCCTATCTTGGTGTCTTTTCTTCTTCTTCATGCTAGCGATATGGCTACCTACTGGTGATAGGTGACGACACATGACGATTGACAGCTGCTTATCTCAGTTGGATATTGGAGCTTGCGATGTGATAGGGGCAATCTGTTACGAGTTCGAACCTTTTTTTGAATAGCTACCCCAAGACCGAGTCGACGAGTGGTTGAGGTTTCTCCCTTGCCTTATTAGTCGGCTCTCATTTTGCATAGCTGAAGTACTTGGGCAAGTATCTTGTCGAATATCTATCTACTTTGCACTTCCAGGTTGCAGGAGGACTAGGTAGGTAACTGTCGCATGTATGCCTAAGTACGGCTCACCTACACAAAACCCTCACCTTGGCTGTCCGTCTGATGGTGGGATTCTGGTATTTACACTATTCTGCATTACCTACATTACAGCCATCATGCCATGTCGCTTAGGCATGTGCCTCAGCACAGACTTGGGCAACCCGGTAGCAATCCAGTAGCAACCTGGTATCAGCCTGGTAGCAACCTGGTCTGGCAATGGGGCAGGTGCAACTTCTTTTTCCTTTTTGTCTTGGAAGCCACCACCGCAGCGGTAAGTGTACATTCCCAAAACGAACAGTTAACAACCAATTCGACCAATCGTGACAGCCTCCCGCCCTCCATCCTCCCATCCCCGTCCCCGGCCCCCGTCGTCGGCATCCCAGTTTTGTTACGCCTCCCTCCAGCACCACCACCAGCACGCACCCACCAGCCCAACCCCAGCCAGATCCCAGCCAATGTCCAAACCGTCCAACCAACAATTAAACATAACAATTCCTTTCTACAACGCCTTCAAAGACTACTTACACCGACTTGTCTTTCTTTTTGGTGAAGCAGAGAAGAAGTCGGAATTGACGACAAGAAAAAAAAAAGGACCTCCCCCAACAGGAACCAAGTCAAATCCAAGGGATTTACTGTACTTACACCACGCGCAATCCCTTCTTGTATCGTCGGCATTATAATTTATGTGCGACAGACTACTTGCTACTACTTGCTACTACTGCCTTCATGAGCTGGACTCGGCTTCTGTTAGTCCAAGACCTACGTCTACAAACTGGTTCAACTCTCATTCCCTCTGCATCATTCGACTTCCCTTCCATACTGTGTTCTGCCAGCCACCGACTCCCAAGACACGCCGCATGTTGAGTCGAAATTTCGCATGGCCGGTTGTCCGTGCATGCCCTCAGCCAACAGGATTTCCATCAGCTCTTGGAGCCACCATCAGGAATCGGCAACCCCAGACGCCACCGTTCATGTCACCTAAGACGAGTGTGATATAGCTCTAGACATATCCGAGACAACCCATCCTCTTCTAGATCACTACACATTACCTGCATCCCCTCAAGTCCTCAAGTCCTTAAGCCCTCTAGCCCCTTATACTCCGCCTAACGTTGAGACAAAGTGAATCAAGGGACCTTCGTCCCCTCATTTCCGCCGTTATAACCAGCCCGGATGGGTTCGCCTCGAGCTCCTACACTTGTACAATCGAGCACCAGCTGTCGGCGTTTTTCAGTTGTGTAAGGCTACTCCCGTGGGTTTCTGAATAATTTGTGCTGCCCATTGTTATTATTTGTATTACCTGGATCCCGTTATTCAGCACTTGCAGACTAGCCTCTTACCTGTTAATGTCTTCGTCTCAATCTTGTCCCCAAAGTTAGACACAGCATAAAGCCTTGATACCCCAATTTGTTTGCGTTCGCCCACACAGTATTTCTTACCATTGTGTCTATCCACGACGTGATTTCCATTTCCCTTAAACATCTTGGTATGTGAGAGTATACGTTATACTCTGATCTTGGAATTGAAAGCTGACTAGATCATAGAGAAGCCCAACAAGAACACACAGATCTTTGGCTAATACATGGAGAATGGCGCACGGGTTCGAAAAGTTGGAACAGTTCTTTACTGGATCAAGACGGAGGGGGCAAAAGAGGCAGAGGTCAACGCAGCAGCAACAGAATGCATCAATACTCGCCGACCACCGCCCCTCACCTCCAATGTTTCCATCGCCGTCGTACCTTAGACCTACATCCATACATATGACACCAAGGGAGGCAGTTATTGACGGACCGGAGTGCGACATAAATCGTTCTCAAAGCGTACCAACGATACAAGAAGCATTGGTCAAGTGGTCCTCGGTTGCCTCTAGTATTACCATTGTTAATCGGCCCAGTCAATCAGATCCTCCGTCTTCCCCTTTGCGGCCCAACAGTAAGAGATCGCCAACCAAACCACGCTCGTCCCGCTTTCGCTTCCCAGAAGATTCATTATTCAGGAACAAGAGATCAATAGGTAGCCCGGATGATCGCGACCGGATTAATACATCACGAGAGCAATCACCGCATTCACGTACCGTTGAAACAGGATTGCTGGATTGGACGCCAACTCATATATCCCTGCTTTTCAATCCACTGGAGTTTAAAGCTTCCTCCAATCCCCATCAGCCGGAACCTGAAAATAATACCATAGGACCTTCATTGCTTCCTTCCCCTGATTTCGCACCATCGATGATATTACCAGATAATGGCAACTCTATCGACAATATTAGCCTGCAAGCCGTTCCATCCTGCTCTGTACAAAAGTTGACCTCAAACCTACAACAACGGTCTTCACAATTCTATGAAAGGGCAACAGCAGAGTGCATCCCTGTTTTCGACGTTGATAAGTTCAGTCGGAAGCCAGTGATTCATCGATCCATGTCTCTTAATAGCCTTGCTCCTCGGCGTCCTAGAACGGCTGGTGCAGCATTAACGAACGTCTCACTATCTGAGAACGTCGGCAACTCCAAAAGCAGGCATAGCTCGCGAGAAACATGGGGTAGTAAGCTAGTGGATCGTCCATTTCGCAGCTCTCTCGCGAGTAATAGTGAATATGTTCCACGTTCAAAGCTAAGAAGGTCCGCTAGTACATCTACCCTCTCCATTTCGGCGTCAAAGCCCTCGAAACATGGCGTTCTTAAAGAGCCTACATTCGATGACTTCTTTGCTTTAAGTGATGATGATATTGCCGAAAACCAACCACTCACTCTTGACGTGCATACCCCACCCACGTCCCTTCGCAAAGATGTTCGCAACTCCTATAGAAAGAGTCGTGTGTCAAAAAATCCAAGTCCACGACATATTACGTTTAAGCCAGTTCAGGAAGAAATAACTCCACCTACCACACCAACACGTTGCAATCTTCTCGCACTTACGTATTCGCCCACCAATCCCCGAGACACTCTGGGAGCGCTTCGGGCTGCGGCACTCGCTAAGAAATACGACTTTGCTGTTCTGTACGTACTAAGCCTCTGGCCTGTAGACGGTGACTCTCGTCTAGACATCATGGGTACTACCATAACAAGCGGGCCTAAGACCGTTGATATGACGACCAAAGACAGGTTAGCTGCCTCTGCCAAGGTAACAAATGTAAGTGGCCGTCTATTGGCTGCATATGGTCTTAACGAAGTTCCATCACCTTTTGAGATCGTCACGGACACTCACCTCGCTGCGCTAAACTGCGATTACTGGAACGAGTACCGAAATGTCGATGCGCGCCCCGATGATATTTCTCGTGGGTGGATCCGACCGTTCTACAGTGAATACGCTCCTGTCTCATCGTCACCAAAGGCAAGAGGCGGTCTCCCAGCTGACCATCCTAAGAATCGAGGTATTGTGTTTGCAGCCTACTCAAAGCAGACATTTAATCCCGTCATCCCCATGAGGACTTCTGCGAAACAAGCGCTGCTTCTTCAACAGCTCTACCGTGATGCAAAAGCGCTCGTTGAAACCTTGATTGAGCCGCCATCTGAGTTGAGAAAATCACCGACATCTCGTCAGGGTGCGAGAAATTCGGTCGCGAAAGTTTAGTTGCGACGACGCAATGGCTCTCTAGTCTAATCAAGGTGCATAGTGTATCATCATCATCTAGAGGATCGACCTCAGCTCAGAGCTCACTCAGATGTGGAATATATCGGGGCAACAGCACAGCAGATATGGGCGACGAAGCGATGCATTTTTCCAAACGTTTTTTCATGGCTTGTATCCAACTATATACGTTAGCTTATACGCATGAAAATCATGCCCGAGTTGAAATGATCCAATGTACGAAAAAGATATGACGATGTGATGAATGGATTTGATGGGGAGGGCATTACGCAGGAGTTTTTGAAAATGTATGATTATGAATAACTACTCAGTATTAATATGAGTAAGAATCACTCACTATGGAGAAAAAGAACAATTGCTTTCGTGAAGGTGTCTTGCGTGCTTTGCTTAATTCAGTTAACAGTTAAGAGCTAATCGTGTCTACAACGAAAGAAAAGGAAGGAAGGAAGGAGAAAAAAGCAGACAAGAAAAGAAAAGATTCTGAAATCCCAGGACCATGTACGTTGATTTAAAATTACTCGTAATTATGCTCTATTTACCATCCATCGTATTTATTTTAATGTTCATGTTCTTTTTTCAAAGCCTTTATCACACCCCCTCCTTCCCACCGATAGACACCTATTCCATCCGCTCAGATATTGATCCATCTATCTACGTACTTCTTTTCTCTTCTAGCACAATCAGCTAGGTAAGTAAGGTAAGGTAAGTTTTACGCCATCCCGTACTCAGCGGCGTCCATATACAAATCAACAAGACACCCGGCGCTCCAGGCCTGCGTGGGACTCGAGTCAGCGCAGTGCTGGCCATCTTTCTGCGTGAGCTCGGTTAGGCCTGCCCAGGGACTGCTTTCTATCATTTCCTTGCAGCCGCTGAGGCGGCGCGTGACTTGTTGGAAGGCTTCGACGCGTCCTTCTTTCGTCGTGCGTCTCGCGAGGTCGAATTTCAAGAGGGCGCGGAGAAAGAAGCCTGTGGGCCAGAGCCATTCGGGGCCTTGGTGGTAGTTGCGGCCTTTGGAGGTGGCGAAGTCCGTGGAATCTTCGCTGTTGATGTAGAATGGGCGGTAGTTGAGGTCTGAGGGGTCAAGGGTCGCCATGCCTGTGGGTCCGCGCAGGGCTTTGTCCGCGAGGATAAGGCAATCCATTGCGTGGTCTGGATCGAACAGATCGGGAGCTACGGTCATGGCGATGGCGAAGTTAGGACGCAGCTGGTAATCCTCGTATTCTTTGCCGGAGCGGAACAGATCCTTGTAGATACCGCGTCTGTTCACGATGCTAGAGTTCACGGCGTACTTGTTGTCGTCTGAAGGGTTCTTGGGCACATAGTAGCTGTACTCGAAGCTTGACTTGAGCAAGTCGGCCCAAGCTGAAAAGGTAATCTCGCTGCCGTCGGACTTCTTGACACCGCTATACGGATACTTCCCCTCGGAATTCAGTTTAGCAAGCCATGTGAGAGTGCTATATAGAAGCCCAGTGATCTCAATGGCTGCTCCATCACGGGGAGTCCCTGGCACACCCTTCGAACCAGCGCGTTCGCTTTCACCCATCTTGTCCATCCATGTGCCACAATTAAACTGATTGCCACCAAATATGATTCCGTTTGACCAGTCCACATTGATTTCAATGTTGAAACCTTCGTCCCGCATCTGCATGTCAATGTCGGGACCAGCATTAGCTTCACGGAATTTCATCCCGGATGCATGTCGCTGCATAGCTTCCTGAATGACATCTTGAATAAGACTCTTGGTAGAGTAAGCTCTTGGATCGTCAGAGGCAAACCAGGTGTCGTCGTAGGGTAGGAACCTTCGTTTAACTTCCCTGGTCAAAAGACTCATTCCATCTGGTGCATATCGGGTATAATCTTGTATACACTGCAGGAAGAACCAGATTGAATCGCGGCTGTTGTAACGTGGGAGATTCCCACTGCTGAGAAGATTGGGAATCATACCATGCTTAAGAACACTTGCAAAGGCAAAGATGTGTTCGGCAGCCTCCTCATAGCGACCAGTGGCAATATAAAGACCACGAAGGGAGATGAACACATCACGTCCCCAGCAGCGAGCCCACTCAACTGCAAAATGGGGAAGCCCGGCAGCTAACGAAGGGACAAGCTTCTTCGGCCATAATGACGCTGACTTGATAATTCCTGTCTGCTGTATGCTGACCATACCAAGGCTCTGAAGAAACCATTGGCCATTGTGTACATGATCACTCATTAGCTCAAGACCCCTTTCCCAAGCGGCCGTATAAGCTGTCCTAATGATTAGGGCGAAATATCGTGGCATAAGAAAGCTTGGAATGCTTCTTATAGCGTTGAACCGCTCCTTCAGCCATTCTGCTGGCTTTGATAGGCTGGTAAACTCCGGCTTCTGGCTGATTCTCTCCAAGCGCCCGACTATGTAATCCATGGCCCATGGTCCATCACGGAGGTTCTGACACAGCGGGTGTGCTAGGTTGTTTTCTTTGATGATGTCCTTCAAAAGGCTCCACCAGCCCTGGAGACCAGCATATACGATCTTCCCGGAATTAGGTATGTCATATGCGCCATCCTTGCCGTCGCTACCGTCTCGTTCCTCTGCTTCACATCGGTACAAGAGGAAGTTTAGATCCACCAAATCTAACTCTGACATGGCCGCCTTTGAGCCCGATGTGACATAGTTGTCCAGACCAGCGGAGTGTTCTGCGGTTGGAATCCACGTTTCAAATAGAGCGATACTTCCGGGCGGAAACTTGTCGCGAACAGTAATCACAGTAGTATCTCCTTTGACTTCCATACGAATTCCGGGGACATCAGCCACACGACTAGGGAGACCTCGGAGGTACTTCTTGTCGCCCTCCACATCTTGCCTGGTTTCGTCGCTTACATCAACTTCGAGCATCCAGCTTCCCAAGTGACGTGCCTTTGTACCGCTCAGATTGACAGAGCTGAATGCGCCATTGCCGTTGCCATAACCAGGATATGCGGTATGGGCAATCAAGAAATAACCTTTTCTTGACTCAGGATGTACCCTGTGGACTGTGATATACTGATCTTCATGATGAATATATGTTTCATCATAACCATCTTTACCCATTAACGTATGAATCTGATTTAACAGTTTCCTGACCCCGCCTATTCCGCCCTTTCCACTGCCGGTTACGATCTCTTTCGCTTCAGAAGACTCAGACGTGTAGAGCCTCGTCTCACCAACCAAGTCGATGAGTTTAGGATATATCTCATCATAACCCATGACGCTTCCTGCAGCGCTGGCGCACATACATACTAATGCCGCATTGGGTAGTGTGTCCCGAGCATCCCTCTTCTGGGCGGGCACTTCGTTATCATGCGTGCAGTCCATGAAGAGTGCTTGTACTGGAGCAGGCTTGATTTTATGTACTCTCTCGCGGGTAATAACTTCATCGCTCGCAGGGTTAGGACTTCCAGGTGCGCTGTTGGGGACACTCCCAGAGCTTCCCTTTGGCGCTTCATCAAGCTCGAAGCTGCCGATTGGGCGACCACCATGGCGGTGAACAAGCCTACTCATTTCAGCTGTGCTCCAGGCTTGCATAGCTTCTCTGATCAAGGAACTGAGGCCGAGTCTCTTGACAAATACATAATCCATTTCCTCCGATCCGGTGAAGAGCTCTGCCACCACATACAAGTTGGGCCGAACACGACGAGCTTCATCTAGAATGTGCTCAGCAACATGCAAAGGAGTCGAGTGACAGTTGTCGATCCTGAATCCTGCAAAATACTTCGCCAGCATTCGAGCATATTTAGTCATATATTCCCAAAGCCAAGGGCTATCCTCTGGACCTTTTCCGTACCGCAGCTTGACACAGTCTCCCCAAACGATTACTTCTCTGCGCAAGTAGACCCGTGATTCGGGGCCCGCGTTGTCGACCAATGCATTTCCAGCCCATACCCAGCCATTGTTGACGAGAACTAAATCTTCTGCCTTGAGCTGGTCTGATGCTTCCGATTTGTCGAGGCGGGTGAAGTATGATTCGATCAGTGGGTTGTCGTGGTTGATAACTCCTAGTTTGGGGCCGTGGTCATCCAGACGGACATATTTGATCCGGTTGAAGAGTTGCTGTAGAATAACTGCTATCTCCTTGTCATATTCATCGTAAAACCGAACGTTTATAGCATCCAAAATCTGTACAGCCTTTTCACGGATAGTAGACTCATCAGCTTCGCCTCGGTATTTCCCAAAGGTAGCCGCTAAGAAAGAAGCTAAGATGTTGGGGTCGATACGACGTCGAAATCGCTCGCCTAGCCTATCATTCCCCATTAAACCCTTCGAAAATATGTATTCGACTTGATCCTTAAGGCTGGCATCTTTCAGACGATCAAAGTCTGCTGCATCTCCGTTCACATCGTTGGGTTGGCCTTGGGCCCAAGACTGAACGGCTGCATCGGCATCTCTGTCCACATCTAAAGCGTAATATTCCCAAAGCCGAATTTCCGCAACGACGTGTTTCTTGATGCCGTCCATAAGTTTAACAAGATCGTCCACGGATTTCAAGTCAATGGGGTATCCCAGCTCTTCAAGCTGGAAACTAAACTTGAGCAGCTCAGTGTCAAGGACGTAAGCAGATTCCAGCCACGGGGCTGTGGTCAGGTTGTAACCTGCTTCTGGATGCTCCAATAGCCACTTGCTGTTGTGAGCGGTGTGATTGAGAACAATATCAGTCAGACTAAGCAGAGAGTGGTTCTGCTCCAGGCTGTTAACCATCTGTTGTACGTCTTCTTCTCCACGAGGAAAACAATCAGGGTCCCAGCCTAATTGATCATACAAGCTATAAGGAGAATTCGAAGCACCCCGTATCTGGAGTGGCGTAAAGTGTATCATATTGTATCCGCGGCCGCTAATACCTCGCAGATGCTTTTCCCAGCTCGATGGGTATTCACCCATGAATTTGCTGATGACAGAGAAGATGGACAGTGCAGGCAAAGGCAGAGGCCGGCCGTCGAGAGATAGGCGAGGGGCGACATCGATGTAGTATAGAGGAGTTTGTTTTTTCGGCGGCGGAGTGCTACCGGAGTCGATCGTATTTGAGAGTTCGGGGAGTTCGGAATAGGTAGTATAGAATGCAAAGGCACCAGCTCCGTATATGGGGATGGAGATCTCGATATTTCGATTGAAGTCTGGGACGAGTCTAGTTTTTGAAGTTTAGAATATTGGCGAACTCAGAACCCTCACACTGCAGCAAACACGTACTTGTACTCAGTGAATTGGTTTCGATGAAACTCGGACCCTTTCGTAGGGATGTTGACCCAGAGGCTGCCATTCCGACATATCGAAGAAGTACCTTCGATTGTGAATCTTATTGTTATCGGATCATCGGATGCTGGAGCTAGGTATATGTATTCGTCTTGTACATCAGGGGCTCCATTATCTTTGAGAGGCAGAAGGTAGACTTCGTTCGAAGTTACTGTTCGAGGCGCCATGGTTTATTAGACACTCTCACACTGACGTGTGAGAAGAGATACAGGTTCAACACTTGTGAGCACTAAGCGAACATTGGCATTGATCAAATGCAATCCCACGAAACGAATAGCTGCGAAGGTAACCAGGGTATGGCAAGGAAGAGGAGCAATTAGGCTTAAAGAAAGCAAAGAGTTGTGTCGGCGATGGCTTCGCTATGGAGTGTCAAGCTAGGCAAAGTGCTTGGTTATTTGGACGGGAGAGCGATGTCGGCGTGCCCAACAACCAAGAGAGGCAAGAGGATGAGAACTGTCGAGGGAGATAGGGCACTCAAGGTAGTTATACGGAGAGAAGCTGGGTAGGGCAACTGACGATATATCCAATGGCGGTTATGACAGAGCTAGTTGGATGCCGCCTTGGAAACACCCTTGGTCTCTGTTAGTACATGTAAGCTTGGAGGCTTGGACTAGGTAAGTAGCGCAGCTAGTAGTAGCGGGAATGCAACGTGCGCGCGCGCAGTCGCCAGAAGTATCGTCAAAAGTATCGTCAGAAGACGCAACGAGTCGCAACCAGTGTCAAGCCCCTCATATACCAACGAACTGATGGTGGGAGAAAGGGAAGGAAGAACACGCAGTCCACAGCACCTAGTAGAAGAGAGAGAGAGAGAGAGAGAGAGAGAGTACTCTGCAACATGGACAGGCGCGGGAAGCAATGCGCAACTTCCGCTGCAGGAGCATCATCCATCATCACGCGGTATGCGACGATGACCCCTCGAAGAAGAGCCCCTTGACCAATCATGCCAGCGCTTTCTGTCGATAAGTAGGCGTTCTTTCGCGAGCTACCCATGTCCGTCCCATACCCATCCCATGCTGTGCGTGCGGCGCGCGGGGCATCATCCCTTGTAAATGTAAGGCCATGACGTCATGTATATATAATACGTATCTACTCATAAAGTAACTGTCCAGTGTACGGCGAGGTAGAGACCTGGGTTTCTACACATCATGTAGGCGAGGTAGATACCTCCAAAGCCCCAACTTGTGCCTATAATAGTCTCTTTGGCTATCATTGTTAGTGGACATGCCTAATGCAACGCTATTCGCTACGTTGAGGGGCGGTTGCGGATAGTTGCCTGTTCCTGAGAATCAATTTGGCTGCATTATGTTGTACTAGATTAGTCATACCGTCTTGACGATGAACGAGATAAACTTATGCTTGGGATAGATGTTGATAGCATCTTACAATCCATCTTGAGAAAAACCAGCTTTTGGTAAATCAATGATTCAATCCATTCTCTATCCCAAATGGCGGTGAATAATAGTTCTTCGCGACATAAGTACCGCCAGTGGATCTTTACACCCTTGCAGGCAATCGGCGATGCTGTGCATCGTGATAACCCTAGCGCAAGAGACACTCTCACGCATGCCTCTGACAACTTACTAAGGATTCAGGTACGCGGGCATTACTCCCATCGTATCGTCCGAGAAACGTTTACATCCACAACGCACTGCAATGCCGCCTTTGCTAGCGAGCTTGGCCGCAGAACAGAGGAAACTGGTGTATCCAACATACTGGTATTGAACGAAGATGCTTGATATGTATTTCCGTTCTCTCTAGCAATGTTGTGTTAGAAGATAGTAACATCTACATGGCATCGCCATTTAAGTATACACGATTCATAGCATTGGCTATGTCGTCATCTCGATCCACTCCAAGTCTGTGGTCAAGGGATAAGAGCATCGTTGAGTACCGCCAGTGCTTCGATCTTGCGGATGACTTGTGGCACTCTTCACGGGGCTGGACGATGAGGTGCAAAAATAAGTAGTTTTTCAATTGCCAATGAAGGAGACAATCATATGAACAGCAGTCATAGATCTTTATCAATAGCCGAATAAACATATTGAGACTTAGAAACTATGGCGTGCACCACGACTATGTAGGTGCTGAGGAATTGCTTGCTGCAAAAGATAGCAGACTTAAGCAGGTTACCAAGCCCTGCAACCTAGGTAATAGGCGAAACTAGGAGCTTGGTAACCAATCTAGATCGTTCTAACGCGGCTCCTAGCATTCCACCATTGAAGTCTTGGAATCGAGTGCTACGTACATGAGCTTCGCAAGCTCACCTCTAGCTGCTGAGATGTATTACTATGTAGTAGTAGCGAAGGCTAACCTTGCTGAAATACTACTCTGCTAATTGCGATGCTACACGCCTCAAACATTTCCATCTTGCCTAGCCCGGTCCAGTAAAGCAAAAATCCAGTTGCTCAAATACTAGTTGAGTTAATATTTCAATTACTTTGGACATTTGATAACTGGAGGCTTTGCAGGCGGTCAGTCTATTACATATTTAGTACCCAGCGTTTATGAAACGCTTTATCGAGTTGTTGATGGGGCTGCTTAATGATGAAAGCTTCGCTAATAGTTGCTTGAAAAATTCTGTGAACTCGACGAGTTTTGTTGTCAGAGACGGGTAGGTATATGTAATCGTGTTGTGGGTAACAGAAGGGTCAGCGTTGCAAACTGCGAGCAAACCTTGAACCTCGGCGAGCTTGAACGGCTGTTCCGCCGTCGTCGGGGAGTTGTTAAGGCAATAGACATCTGGTTTTCAGAACGAGAAGCATTGTTTGACGCAAATATCCAAACCCCTTAGATATACTTGTTGTATATACCTTGGCAAGATGATTTACCTACCTAAAAATAGTGACTGCTCCAACGCCCGAGCCGTTATAAGTGAATGAGCATGTGACAGTGCCTCGGATAGCAGCTAGCGCTGTCTTGGTCGTCGGATCACTTTCGCCTCGGTGATTAGACTTACCTAGAGTATCAATGAAAATTGCACGGTTAACAAAGGAAAATGAACGACAGTGTATCTCTTGGAGAGCTGTTCCTCGGTTGCAAGAGCTGTGGCAATCATCGGCATTGCACACTGCCTAGGCAGAGAGAGAGAGCATCAGCTCAATCAAATGTCCATTCTCGTGCTCTTTGCTCTTGGAATCCCGGTCCCGTCATAACCAGGCCGTCGAATCAAATCTTTCAATACGAACTTGGCCGGCCCCTGATCCGTTTTGTTGGGTCCTCACCCCTCGTCGCTACAGCCGAATGTGGCAGGCGGTAAAGTATTTCCCATCCTGTGCGTCATTCCAAGTGGTGCAGAGCTCAGCGCAGAGGGTGGTGTAGAAGCGGCAGAACCATTGGCGGGCAGGCAGTAATAGAGACTAATAGTGCTGTCTCTGAGGTGGTCACATGGACTGAGTGAGGAGACAAATTACCTTTGCCTTTACCTTATCGTATAAAACTGATCGCACACGCTCGATCCTTCTTCTCGTCCTACCAAAATTGTCCTATATGAGAATCATTACCTATCTATTTCGTCCATCCATTTGTTCAGCGTTCTCTGCCTCGACTAGGTTTCCTGCTATTCGATATATCTCCCATTCCAGACCACTTTCCACCCGCTTGCCCACCATGTCCTCTGGATTACTCAACGTAAATGGCAATGGGAGGCCGGAAAAGAGACACAAAGTCACAGTCATCGGCTCAGGAAACTGGTTGGTCGTCACTCGGAGACTCTCCGCCCAAGAAGAGTAAGCTAACAGTCTGTGTCGCCAGGGGCTCGACCATAGCCAAGATTGCTGCTGAAAACACCAAAGCCCACCCCGAGCTGTTCGAGGAGAAAGTCCAGATGTGGGTATATGAGGAAGATGTCATGCATGAGGGCAAGGTTGAGAAGCTGTCAAATGTTATCAATACCCACCATGAAAATATCAAATACCTGCCGAAAATCAAGCTGCCGACCAACCTCGTTGCGAACCCTTCCCTCGAAGATGCCGTTCAGGGCTCATCTATCTTGATCTTCAACCTCCCTCACGAGTTCATCCACAAGACCTGCACAACGCTGAAGGGAAAGATTGTACCATATGCTCGCGCCATATCGTGCATCAAAGGTGTCGATGTCTCAGACGAAGGCGTGTCTCTCTTCTCGGAATGGATTGGCGATGGCCTGGGCATCTACTGCGGTGCACTTTCCGGAGCCAACCTCGCTTCTGAGATTGCTGAAGAGAAGCTATCCGAGACTACCATAGCATATGATCCGCCGCCCATGGACAACTCTCGCAATCCGTCCCGCAATGCTACCCCACGATCAGCCACACCGGCTCGTGGTGACCCGCGGGAGCTGAGCATAACACCCCTAACTGATATGCAGCACAGAGACGCTCGTGGGAGAATTAGTAAAACCCGCCTGACCCCCGTGCCGCCAGAGTACCCCCCACTTGACCATGACACCTTCAAAGCTCTGTTCCAACGCCCTTACTTTTTGGTTAGCATGGTTTCCGATGTAGCTGGCACCTCTCTTGGTGGGGCGCTGAAGAATATCGTAGCTCTGGCTGCTGGTTTCGTTGTAGGCAAGGGCTGGGGAAACAACGCCAAGTCAGCCATCATGCGTGTTGGGCTGCTAGAGATGATCAAATTTGGCAAGGAGTTTTTCGGCGAGACTGTGTCTACTGCCACCTTCACAAAGGAAAGTGCAGGCGTTGCTGACCTGATCACGAGTTGCTCGGGAGGTCGTAACTTCAACGGCGCCAAGCTTGCCGTAGAGCGAGGTGTCTCGGTCCAAGAGATCGAGCAAAAAGAGCTTAATGGCCAAAAGCTACAGGGAACAAGCACGGCAGCTGAAGTATACTCATTCTTACAGAAGCGCGGGGTAGAGAATGACTATCCGCTATTTACGGCTGTGTTCGACATTCTGGAGGGCCGGAAAACAGTAGACGATATTCCGGCGATTTTGGCAAAGGCGCAATCATAGACTAGGACGGGTTTACAGCGGTTACAATTCAGATATACGCAACTAGACCTAGATACTATGCTCCAGCCCGTATAATTATTGGAAGATACGATATTATGACTTAGGCACTGACGGTACTGATTGATCTAATACACAAACATGTAATGGGACACCTTACATCTTCCCTGATGTTATGCTCAAGCAATTCGGATATCTTTCTCTACTGTAGTTACGCATCTGATCTATTAATACAGTGACATTCCATCCAAGCTCTTCTAGACCGAAACCCGGAAGTCCGGCTCATGATGCAGGGAGGGGCGTGTTCTCGCCATCGACCTCCACGATCGCGTGATCCCGACTCTATCCAGGTGTATGTATATATACGTTACAAATCAAACTGAGGCATAAAACAAAAATAAAACTAGAAGAAATCTGACAAAAAAAAACTCCTACCAATCACGCAATAACCTACTCTTCTCATCCTCCGTCAGCGCAGCCCTACTCCTCCTCCTCACCCTCACCTTGACCATCTCCTCGTCCGCCATGGTGCGCTCGCCATCGCCGAACAAAGGCTTGTAAATACCATCGTACGTCTTCCAGAGCAGATTCATCCACACCGTCGTCGCGACGCCCAACCAGCGCGGGCTGCGCCCGTCCTTATCGGCCAGCAGCCGGCCCAGCCCGATCATCATGAGAAACCCCGGGAGCGCGCTCAGCATGAACACGAGGCGTCCGATGCGCTGGCGCACGCGCGTGATGGTGTACGGCTGGAGGCGTCCCAGGTACGACTGGTAGTCGTCTGGCAGGGCGTGCTCGCGCGCGCCGTCCCGGATCAGCTTTAGATAGCGCGCTGAAGGCTCCGCGTCGTCGGGGCGGTGCACGGGGAGGAACAGGCGGCGGAACCAGGGCTGTTTGCGCGGGTCTCTGTCATTGCCCCCGTCGTCGCGCCCAGCATCTTCCTCTTCTTCTCTATTCTCCTCGACGCTCTTGCCCGGGTTCTCGGGATCGTCGGGTATATCCGGCAGCCACGGCGCGTATAGAGTGTGCGCGAGGAACGGCTTCGGAAGCTCGGGGATCGGAGGCTTCTCCGGCACGTGCAGGGCCGGGGGCAGCTCGAAACACGGCGTCAGAACGTCCTTGTACCCCTGGCCGCCGCCCTCGGTCTTGATTATCGTCGCGTAGTCCTCGGGCGTCACCTCGTAGACGACGCCGTACAAGCCCTTGGACCACGTCGGTCGCTTCGCGGTGGTGCTGCTGGAGGGTGGTGGCGGGGGAGGAGGAAACTTGGGCGGCTTCCCTGGGAACGGAATCTTCCGCGGCCGCGTGTTGGCGAAGCAGGGCTCGCTGTAGGCGATCCCGGGAAGATCGAAGGAGAGGTCGAATGCGGGCGCAGAAACGTTGATCTGGCTTATGGGGCGGATCCCGCGGTACCCTAGGAATGTCTCCGCGGAGAGATTCGAGCCGTATGCGAGATACAGGATCGTCTTGGCGGTGGCGTCGCCCGAGCCGTTGTCCGGCGAGGCCAGCGCGAGACGCTCATTCGAGGTCCGGGGAATACTCGAGATGGGCGGGTATGTGTTCTTCGGTGGCGGCGGGGGACGGAGCCAGGTGGGCGAATTCCATAATCGCCGCAACCAACTCTGTGCTTGCTCGGGCGCTGGGGCATCTTGTCCGCCCTGTCCCTTCTCCATCTTGGTGTCTGGCTGTTCGCTCATGGCGACGGGATCGATGCTGATCCAATTCGAATCAGGAAAAGACAAATCTGTCTAAGTATGCAACTGAAACTGAAACTAAACCGAACGCAGTGTATCGGTACATCCACAAAAGAAAGAAGCAACGCTCGCTGTCAATGCAATCACGCAACAAGTCACGATGATGTTGTCTTCCCGCCGCCTTTTATGTGAAAGAGGGTCGGGGACGGACGAATACGATACACATTTCGTCCGCATTCCACTTACAAACTAATTGCTAGTGTCTGCCTGGATTAAGTGATCGACTGGGTCTGACTGGGTTGCCGAGCGGCTTAATCAACTAGATTTAGCGGGCGTTGGCGGACTTCCGTACGTTCCTTGTCCTGGTCTACGAGGTTCTCTCTTTTCTCGCTCCGCATAATGAATAACCTAGGGCCGCTTGTCGAAAATGCTAAAGTCTCATACCAATCAACGAATACCCGGCCAGTGTCATCGAAGCAATGATACCTCGTGCTTCACGTGATTTAAGCAATTGTAATGGAATATATTTCACGGCTTCGACATGGCGATTCTCAAACCGGTGAGTTACGGGGTTAGGGGCCGGACTTTGGTCGACGGCTTGGCGTGGAAACACCCCCGGGGATTTCAAAAATTTCTCCAGTTGCTGCTTATTCATCATCAATCGGTTGGCGTCATCCTATTTACCTATTCTTCTCCGATTAGGGATGTTAGGCAGACAGCGCAATACGTCTTTTCCGTTCATTTAGAAAAAGGTATAAGCGCCGTATCGATTGCCTACCTGCTATGTAAGTTGTGTTTGCCAAGAGGAAACCTTATGAATCAGAGATGTTAGAAGTTCAAGCCAGAGACACTTACTGTAACCCTCTTGTGCATGTGTAAAAGGCTTTTGTAGGCTCTAGAAGTTAGATACTGTTGTCTATGTAAGTAGTTTGGGGTTAATGTGTCTTAAACAGGGAGCTGAAGAAGGATGAAAGCTACGAACCCCCCCCCCCCGCCGGGAAAATGCTCCCCTTTTTGAAAAGGACCGCCGAGTCGTGATTTCGCGCTGTTCGGATACACATTGTGGTATCATATCTGATCTACGGGAAGAAAGAAACCACTTCGAAAATGTCGTGCAACTTCTCCTTCAGTAAGCTCTATGTGCCTCCAATGGAGAACACGGCAAACACCGGCGCTGAATCCATATCGCTTACATTATACCCGCTCGGTAGTGACGAGTCCGAACAGAATGCTATTGACATGATCCATCGATCTTTCATAGATCTTCATTTGAAACTCTGGGATTGGCGGGAGAGCTCGGCTTAACTAGAGTCTGCAGAATGCAAGTTGATGACACTTGCTTCCACTAAAACCTTACTATCGTATCCAAGCAGCTACACCTCCGTCCCGTCTAAGGAAACATGCCGGACTTATCAACGGAGCCAATGCTCTTTGGCACCGCCTACTAGATGATACCATCTCCAAGAATCGGCAAAGCGATGGAAGTTGTAAGATGCTTTGAGACCATAACCCGGCTGCATAACAATCTAGAAACTTTACCAAGGAGATCGTCTTCGGCGCGATACTTAGCCCGTGGCTTGGAATTAGCTATCCTTGCATGAAGAGGTAGACAGCCCGACTACACATCTATATTGCGAGATCCTGGTGGGGAACTCGACGGTCGATGAAGACGCGAATAGCTTCGCCTATAAAACCGACTATGTTCCTCCTTCTTGCCCGATCCTCATGAGTCATCTGTGAATGCAGATAAATCAACTCCCATCACTTCCCATCAAATACGCAAGTAAAACTTCTCACGTTCCAAACATGTTACTTGACCCGGCCCGACTTACGAACTGGCCCGCTATCCGGGACTTCGTCCCAACAGCACACCAGGACACATATCCCTTCATCTCAACGGGTGCCGTCGACCTGGGCGGCAAATCCGTGTTCATCACAGGGGCGTCCAGAGGCATTGGGAAGGGTGTGGCGCTGAGCTTCGCACGGGCAGGATGTTCGCGGATCGCCGTCGCCGCACGCAGGGGCGTCGAGGAACTGAAGCAAGAGATCCTCTCGGCGGCCGAGAAGGCAGGCAGGCCTAAGCCCCATGTCCTTCCCATCGCTCTCGATGTAACGTCGGAGGCGGGCGTCAATGCGGCTGCGAGCGCTGTCGCGGATGCCTTTAGCGGCGTCCTCGATATCCTTATCAGTAATGCTGGCCACGTCGATGCCATGGTACCTCTGCCTGAAAGCGACCCTGCTGAGTGGTGGAGGACCTGGGATGTCAACATACGCGCGACATACTGTGAGTAATCGTAACCTATGACTATGAGCGACACTGCCTTTCTTAGGGAACCCGAAATATATGAGCAGAATAACACGCGTAGTGAGCTTCCAGCTAAACGTTAGTGGAAATAGTATGCACCCGGGCATTTCTCCCCCTGTTGCTAAAGAGCAGTATCCGCACCGTCCTCATCACCTCGAGCGCGGGCGCACACATGCTGATAGGGAACATGCTCGGCTATCAGACTACGAAAACGGCGCTGTGTCGCTATGCCGAGTTTCTCGCCAAGGAGTACGAGGAGGAGGAGCTCGTGGTCCTCGCCGTCCACCCCGGCGACGTTCTCACGGGTATGGCGGGCATCATGGGCGAAGAAATGGCCGCCATCTTCAAAGACAAGCCCGAATTGACCGGCGATTCGCTCGTCTGGCTCGCGAAGGAGAGGAGGACGTGGTTGAGTGGTCGCTTTGTGAGCGTCACCTGGGATATGCAGGAGCTTGAACAGAAGAAGGAGGAGATTATTGCCAAGGACCTACTGAAGTTTCGGCTCACGGTCTAAGTTTTCGCACCAAGCGCTCTTTCCCAGCTAGAGGTTATTATGGTGTTGTAATCTGACTTTTGCGGTCTGAGCGTGGCTCTATTCATTCAAAAGGTGTCTGAAACTGAAGCAGAAGTTAAGAGCCAATAGATAAATTGAACAGACACAATTCTCGAAATTTTTCTATCGTAATCAGTCTTACTATTAGAAGGGCTTTGATTTGTTTGAAGTGATGTCATGAGCGCTATTGTGAATATGAAAGCTGTTTGGAGTCGTGTAGCTATACCAAACTCACACAAGGAGAGCTACAGGTTCACGGATCTATAGGATAACCCTAGATAAGCGATGTAGTGACAAATTGATACCTACTAAGGCTTTAGATTTTCTCGCGTACTATTGCCACAAAATGAAACGTAGTATCTCCAGTGCTACACGGTACTGCTATCTTGTGGTTGTGTATGATTCGAGAAGACATGTGGCAGTGGAAAGCGGGAACAAATTACCGAGACTTCTGAAATTTAGTGTATGCAGTCCCGTTCAGCTAGCCATCCTGTACAGTGCTGGCGTCCGGCTTCTATCCACGTGTAATTATTTACAGTATAACCAAGAGGAAACTGTTATGCAAAGCTTGCGGCAGTGTTGTTCTAGCTCGGCCTTAGTGCAAGAGAGAATAACAGTTAGGCTGGTAATGTCGGTATCTAGGGTCCAATATCGTCTTCTATACTATAGACTGGAACTTGGTATAATCGTAGACTACGAGATGAGTATAGAAGGCCCAAGCTGAATTCAAATGTCACGGTAGCGGTTCATTTGATACCACCACCGTGTCGCATTGCATATGAACCACCTCGCCAACTCTTGCGTCTCAACCTGTAAACCTCTGGAACAGCTTGGCTTATACATAGTTTGTCTTCTAATAGTGAGTGAGGCAGATGGAACGCTGTAATAAGGTGGTATGCGTCTTATGCTTAGGCGTATGCGCCCAATGACCTGGTATAACTTCTCCGACCCTCCTCCTTGGGCATGAATACCACGAAAATGATGGCCTGGAACGCACCTTCGTCTAAAGCTTAGTTACTATAATATGTGGTTACAACCTACTGTAGGTTAATAGTAAATAGCCGATGGCGAAGAAGCTAGAGGTGATGGCATTAGTCCCCAGATATACGAAGATATAGCTGGGATCGGCCGTTGATATGTTTTTGACCTACTCTTGAATTCTCTGCATCCCGTTAACTTTTCTTCAGTACTACTTGGCAAAACCATAATGCATACATTCAGCGAGCACATAAATTTCCCCGACGTAATGCCATTGTTGCTTGACTGGTCGAGACTCCAACAGCAGTTTCTCGCCCGTTGCGCTGTAAACGGCGCCCGGAGGACGAACTATGATCGACAGCTTGATGCCCCAGGTCGCCGGGGTTGACAAGGGTCAGATCAGCTAGCTAAATCCTAGTCTGCCTGAGCTCAAGGTGTATATGTAAGACATTTTTCTACATGGGGAGTAACTCCACTTTGTTTGATTGTGAAGACATATCAGTAGTGCATATCTACCTTTCCTACAACATCTGATTCCTAACATATCTGATTATAATATAGCGCATGCCACCTCGATTTTGATATATTTACTATACAAAGTAAGTATAAGATATCCAGAATTTGGAAAACGAACAAGAAGATGGGCTAGCGTAGGATTCTAATACGCCGGTTCTGGGATAATAAGAGTATAGGTATTCCCTTGCGGTACGTCCCGCGGCGTACACACGTCGTCGACCATTGGCTGTCACCTTCGCGAACCCCAGCACCGGTAATTCAGATCACTGCCCTAGCGTCCTCAGTGGCCCTCCATGAATACCGAAACACATCTAAAGGCTCAATGACAGGTGTCTTGAGGTCCCTTTCGGGGATGCTACCGCTCCCCTTTCGGGAAGCTCGCAAGGTGGCGTCGAGCTGAACCAGCGGGCTAGACCCGAACCATACCAGGCTTGCATGCGTAGCGTAATGACACCCGCTTCCCATATCTCGCAAGCTGGTGGTATTGGGGGATTTTTGTGTTGCGCAAGACTCAACCGAGCTGTTGTGGTTCATGGAAATACCTACCCTACCTACTGTGCCAGCTCAAGGAGTAACTAAGTAGATCAGGGTACATTGTACAGTAAGTAGTGTAGATAGGCAATAGTGCTCGTGCTCAGTCAGTGCTCAAGGGAAAAGAAAAACGCAGCCTCGTCCCTCGCGTGTCATGGCTCCCTTTGCTCTTTGCTCCCTGACTCTTCGCGTCTGTCGATGTAGGCGCCTGGATAGTATCAGCTTTCCACACACGTAGAGTCGCTGCCGAAACGACCGAGACACGATGAGTTCGTTCTTCAGCGCCGCAATGCGCCTGCTCACGCAGAGAAAGCCGAGCGAAGGCCACATGAGTAATGAGCATGAACAGACTTTCGCTGGGAGACCCCAGGCAGGAGAGCCTTCCATGATACCTCCTGTCCACCAGGAGTCTGGTGCTGGCACAATCGTACCACGGACAGATAACCGGCCTGTATACCTCAACTCCAATGAGGATTCCCTCACTCTATTCCGCCTGATGTTGGGCATCCAGTCTACACCCTACCTTGGGTTCACACTGTCGAGCCCGATAGGAACACGGTGCGTACCAGAATAGAGCTCTGCATTGTAGTATTAGAGGCTCCTGACTAACACGTACCCCCATACACGCAGTCCCGCCGCAAATATCGGTCTCTACGCGCGCATCGTCCACTCAGAGCAAAAGGCAAAAGACAGTTTCAAAGTATTTTCGGTAGTCATCAATGGATGTTACTTTCTACAGATCGTAATAGCCGCCGCTCTGACGGCTCTAGGAGCAGCGGGTGCAAACTCGGGCGCCGTTACCGCTTTTGGTGCTCTCAACACCGTTATTGCAGGTTTCTTAACGTTCCTCAAAGGAAGTGGATTACCGGGGAGGTTGAAATACTACGGCAACGAGTGGAAGAAGATCCGGGAGTTCATCGAACAGCGCGAGCGCGACTTTATGCGACCAGGGCACAATCTCAACGTGTACGAGGTGATCGACACAATCGAGAAGATGTACAACAACCTTAAGGCCGATATTGAGTTGAACACTCCCGACAGCTACACGTCGGTGACGAACCAGCGGCGCGTGGGCGACGAGAAGGAGGCGAAGATTGGCGGCATCGATATGTCAAAGCTCGAAAGCATTGCGACCAAGCTGAAGGGTTTCGATAACGAAAAGCTTGACAGCCTAACAGCGAGCATCACGCGCAAGACCGAGGATGTCACCAAGTCCATCCACGAGCACGAAAAGCAGATAGGCGAGGAGGTCAACAATCTCAAGAAGGACGTCATCCGGGACGTGCAGAGCCACAAGGCGCACCTAGACCGCGAGGCCAAGCAGCGGGAGGCGCAGGCCCTCGCCGCCATCAACGAAGGGAAGCAAACAGCGCGAGACGCAAAGGAGAGTGTCGAGGGACACGTAGTGCGACTCAATCACGAAGCCCAGAATCGCGAAGCGCAAGCGCGCGCCGCTATCACCGAAGGGAAGCAGACGGCGAGAGAAGGTGTAGAAAGCTTAGACCGCGAAGCTCAGGATCGAGAAGCTCAAGCCCGCGCAGCCATCACGGAAGGGAAACAAGCCGCTGTAAGCGGCGTCGAGGGCCAAGTCGCGCGGCTAGACGACACAGTAGACGACCAGCGAAGGCGCCTCGACAACGCGGCCAGCGAGCAGCACGCGCGCGCACTATCCACGATCAACGACACAGGGCGGGCAGCGCAAGAAGGCATCGACGCGACGACAAGCCATGCGACGAGTTCCATCTCCGGCTTGGTGAGGGAGATAAGCGACATCCATCGCACCGCGTTGTCAGGCGGACGGCGAGCCGCGGCGCAGCAGATCCGGAGTTTAGCCCTGAGACTAGGGGGACATGAGGACGACGACGACCACGAAGAAGGAGCAAGACCAGGAGCGAGGAAACCCCAGGGAAAACCCGGGTCGTGACATGAATGACGTACGGGAAGAATGAATACCGAATTAGCGTAAAATGTAATATGGCCGGCTCTCTATCTACGAAGCAAGCGGGCGTTCAACTTGGATTTAGCGGTACCTGACTTATCTTCTGCTTGCAAATGCTACGGTAAAAAGTAGGCAGCGGTTCTCAATTCTTAATGCTAATAAATAACACACTTGTAGTCTTGCGCTCATATGTGACTGCTACTACACTCCCCATGTAGCATGTAGCTATCATTTGCCAAGGTCTAAGGGGGTAAAGTGAATCGATGTAAACTATCTACTAGGCGTCTATTACGAATATGCTAGCAAATGCTCTCTAGGACGCAGTGTTTGAGCAGGAGAAAAGAATATGCGTGCCGGATTTTTGGTTTTTCTTTCTAAAATACCTGGTTAAAGCTTGGTCGGGGATATAAATACAGGGTGTATCAGAGAGTCAGCGGTCGATAGTTGTCCTCTACAGAGCGGAAGCTAGCCTAACATTGCAAATGACTCTCTTTTTTTTTTTTTTTTTTTTTTTTGTTTAAGAAGGACTTAATCTAAGTATCCATTGTGTTGACCTCGCGTAGTGATTGCATGACCATCGATTCATTCATAACACTTAAGATGCCTAAGAGTAGAATTTGCCATAATGTGACATGGCTTCCACTAAACAGATGGTAAGGCATATCATTTGCATTGATTTGCCTCCTTCACTGCTTTCTTAGCCTCCGCCAGGGCGGCATCGAGTAGGTACCTAGATAATGTGTGAGCGATGGACTCGACTCGTCTTGACACAGCTCCCTCCGCGGGTGTTAAAAAAGCAGTGCACATTACCAGAATTTCGGGTCACCAATCAGCGAATCGAGGTAAGCTGCGCCGCTCCTGCGCCGCTCTTCACTGCTTTTTTAGCCTCCGCCGGGGTGAGCATCAAGTAGACAATTGATGAGCCTAACGCAGCTCCCTTTGAGGGGGTTAAAAAAGCAGTGCAAATGCAATGCCATTTCAATGCGGCCGCGACAAGACCTTGACAAGGGGATTGGTGTCTAGATGGGTATACTTCAGCATTCTATCTTATTAAAAGAGAGTATAAGTAGAATCAAGAAATCACTAGCAAATATTCATTATATATTACTAATATCTTGCTTGCGATTACATCGTCTTCATCCTGCGATGAGTATCATTCCTAGGTAGCTGAATGGAGAAATATAATGAATTTGGTTGTTTCTTCACCAGCTAGATGTACTGAAGACTGACTCAGCAGGTAAAATAGCTAGTTTATGCGACAGTGACCTGCAACTATTTTCTTTTTTTCGATGCCGATGCGCACCCATGTATGACATCCCCAATAATCTTTTGCCCCTATTTTCCTAAGAGCAAGTAGCGCAGCAAACAACAGTTTTCGCTTCTAGGACTATTTAAGCGAGTAGACATGATAAGCGATACAGAGTCATCACTCATTCAAAACGCCCTTGCCCTTCAACATGGTCTGTAGACCAATAGCTAAAGGATCATTCTCATGAGTAGGCGTATCAATGTTCTCCTTCTGTGCGACGAGAAGCTTCTGCAACTGTGATTCTACAGCTTGTCCCTCAGACAGACTCATATCAAGCCCCTCAAGATTAGCGCCACAAACTACGTAGTCATCATACTCACTAATCCGTCGTACCAGCTTGTTTAAATCGTCGCCGCTGATACTAATAGTCGAGGAGAGAACATAAGTCTGATATTCCGGAGGGGTATGCTGTAATGGCATAAGAGAGCTCTTCACCCGGCTCATCTTTTTTAGCTTCGCATCACCCCCCGCTGCAGTTATGGACTTCTGCCTACGTAGGAGATAGGCCCTGGGATCACCTATGGGCAGAGTCGTGGGAATTGGTTGCCGGTCTTCTTGTGGATTATTGTTGTTCTCGAATGTATTATTCTGGAGTACTTTGAAGGGTTGTCTTTGACGTGATGGCTGCTGATAATGATGCCGTTGAGATCTATTACTGGGGGTTGCCTGTGTCACTAGATCTTCATGCTCTTTATCCATCCGGGATAACTGGTAGTTCAAATTTCTTTTAGCTGCCGAAAAGAAGTCCTGCGATTGAGCATTCTTGTCAGCTTCACCTTTGTCCGACATCGCCTCAATTTGCGTTCCATCTTGACGGCGATTTGGCCGAGTACCACCGAAAGATATTTGAGTTTGCTTGAAACCGTCTGCACGTGATGATTTCGTCACATCGATTTGTGATACGTCTAGATAACGATGCTTTTCAATCGAAGATGGCGGGGTCCATGGTATTTGTTCTCGACGACGACGAGATGTATGTGAGTTGGGGGATACTACGGATATGCCTTTTGGTTTGCCCTGTAAAGGACTTGCCATTGGACTGCGATAAGGGCCACCGGGAACAGTAGCTCGTTCAAGGCAAGGAAGTTTTCGGCGCTCCGTGTCTTGGTGGCTTCTAGGAACGTCAAGATCGCCTGGTGGTGCCATTATGTGACGGAGAACCGGAGGTTCTGGTGTTAACGAACGTCCCGAGGAACAATCCAGAATTGAGCCTAATGGTGCTTCACTCAAATTATTTCTCTTTGCAATTACCCAAGGGTTAAGATGATCCCCTACTCTAGGGTTCCTCTCTATTTCTACATCTTGGGAGTCCAGAGATTTCTGCATCGCTTGAGGTCGATGCTGCTGTCTTCGTTCGGGGCGCTCGTTGAGATCAACTGACGTATCGACATTCCACTGGTGCGTTGTCGCAGGAGGTTTCCTCTGTTCATTGCTGGAACGTCTTGGTTGCGAAGAGGTAGCACAATGTGCCGCATTTATTGGTGTAAATGACATCGAGGTTGGCATCTGGGCCTTTTGGGGGTTTCCACCGGCTATTGATTTCTCAGTGGCTGTATCTTGATCAGCGGCGTACTCGGAGGATCTTTGGGAAGATTTCCAAGCTTCCTGAGTAGCAGGGTCGGAAAGATTGGGTCGAGTTTGCGAACTTTGAGCTGAACTAGGTTGGCTATGGTCTAATATCCCTCTAATCGGCATATTAGTCTTTCGACAGATCTTGGTGTTCAGCGAACCTTGTTTATCAGTTGCAGTTGGCTTATATACCTCACTACATAGATGTCTAAATGCGTCTGCGACGGCTTGTTCGTTCGAGATCAAGACATCATCTTTGGACGGCTCTACATTAGCGTCATAGCTACCGGATAGGAAGCGTAGATCAAGGCGAATGAAGCAATCACTAATATCTTTCACCAATGTTGATCGTTTCAGATGTTCTAGGTAGATCCTTAATAATCGCTTGGCTACGCCGCGACTAACGTTCAAAGGGCGGCCATCAATGGAGCAATAGTGGCGTTTGGGCACGTTCTGAAGGTTTGCTTCCGGATTGGCAAGAAGCACTTCAAGTAGAAAGCCATTAGTCGTTGATTCTGACAGATTTTGACACGAAGATTCGCCGTTTTTTTCGTGGCTCGATTGAAATGTTTTCAAGAGGCAATTTGATGCCACCTCAACCCCAAATAACTGCAATGCTGCCTCAATCACAGTCACATTACAATTGGAAGAATAAGACCATACTTTTGCTGGTGTGTGCAGGATCTTGAATATGATTCTAAGCTGCGGCCGAGCCATTATATAGGATCGTAGGAGTTCCTGGATTTGGTCGAGGCTTTTCTTCGCCTCTCTGACAGCTACTCGCTGACGTACGGGCTGGCGACTGAACAAGTTGATGACATTCACTGTTGTCCCTACAGGGGCAGAAGATGGCTTTTGAGCTAGGGCACCGCCTTCGTTAGGTGTTAATTGAAAAGTGGCGGCGATAGGCTCGGAAGAGGCTTTGGTGGTTATGGTAACAGTAGCCACAGAGTTTATGCTCGCAAGAGCTTCGCCACGGAAACCGAGGCTCTTCCCAGCGAGGGTTGCAAGCTCCTCGATCTTCCTGAGTTTACTTGTGTGACCATGTCTGCCTAGCGAATCGAAGTCATCGGGATGAATACCGAGGCCATTATCTCGGACCTCGATCCTGGAGGTGGTGTCAGGAGAGATAAGTATTTCGATTGAAGTGGCTTTAGCATCGATTGCATTGTCTAATAACTCCTTCACAACTGTAGTAGGTGAAACAACTACCGCATGAGCGCCTATAAGTTGAGCTGTAGAGTCGGCTAGAGGAGATATGGACGAAGACATGGCCAATTATGATTTCAGATATCAGACAGATTTGGTTGGATTGAATGATACAACAAATACAGCTTTTCTTAGGGAATAGAATATAAAGTAGGGGAAAAAAGTGTATTAAAAGGAATATTCACTTATAGTCAGTCCCCTTTCAAATTTAGGATGGATATATGTATGAACTGTGATTTGGTGGGATATACATGTATCCTACCACACAAATGAACAGGGTGCTTTTCACAAGAACTTTAACAACCCAACATCATGAATGGAAGTGACTCGGAGAGCAACCACAGCTCCTTCTCCGTGTCGAGTCCTGGTGTAACAGAACAGGTGCGGCCCCCGAGGCAGCTTCCTCTCACACCCAATTGCCGATCCAGTTAGCTCTCCATCGCACTTGCTCAACCCGATTGTGAATCGCGTCGATCTGGTGTACGGGGAGATTTGCAGATAGACGAGTAGCACCTCGCACTTGTGGCTATGCGACTATGATCTCGTGCTTGTGTCCGTGTCACATTTGTGCTTCACGACGCTGAAGCTACCTATACCAATCAATCCGACAGCTTCGACAGCTCCTACGAAGTAACCTTTGGGATCTAGACCCCTGTCTCCACTGCGTCATGCCCCGCATTTGTGTCACTGCTATGCTCGTCGTTTGACTGTTGCACACACTCACCTCAGCTCAGCCGGTTCGCTTCAAACCAGCATTGGAATCTCATCTCACTTTTGCTTCAATTATTCCCGATTACCATCACAAATCATCTGTGAGCGAAGCAATCTCATTTACTTCCTTCTCCCTAACCCTTAGCAATCAATCAATGGCTGACCAATTCTTAGTTCACAAGCCTCTCCTTGATATCGTCACCCCGCCATCACCCCACCTCGACTGAAACGCTCGCGCAGCCTTCATCACATTCATTCGAGGACCTAACAAGCGAACCTTCACTCTCCGTACAATACAATTTAACGAAAATAAGAACACCAAGATGGCTTCCCATTCCCTCAAAGGTCCCAAGCCAGAGGAGCACGACGGCAGCGCCCTGCGCATCGGCATCGTGCACGCGCGCTGGAACGAGACCATCATCGCGCCTCTGCTCGAGGGCACCAAGGCCCAGCTCGCCAAGTGCGGCGTCAAGGACTCCAACATCGTCGTGCAGTCTGTCCCTGGCTCCTGGGAGCTCCCCATTGCCGTTCAGCGGTAAGTCTCCGTCCTACATCCATCCACATACGCGCTCCTGTGAACCTCTGACCCCCGTCTTCGATCTATTCTAGCATGTACACGGCCTCGCAGATCCAGCAGTCCTCGTCGGGCGGCGCCTCCACGGCCGGCGATCTCCTCGGCTCCTCGACGACGGACCTGACCTCTCTCGGCCCGGACGCGACCTCGTCGCGGCCCTTCGACGCCATCGTCGCCATCGGCGTGCTGATCAAGGGCGAGACCATGCACTTCGAATACATCGCCGACGCCGTGTCCCAGGGCCTCATGCGCGTTGGCCTGGACCTCGGCATCCCCGTCATCTTCGGCGTCCTCACCGTGCTTAATGACGACCAGGCCAAGGCTCGCGCCGGGCTGCTCAGCGGGAGCCACAACCACGGTGAGGACTGGGGTCTTGCGGCCGTCGAGTTGGGCGTTAAACGTGCGGCTTGGGCCCAGGGAAAGCTGGACTGAACGTGTCCGTTGGCGATTATTTATGCGACTAGTTAAAGATAAAAGAATAAAGCTCGAATACCGGGACCTCGATGTGGACAGGTAGATCAAACAGACGGGCCGTATGCTGCATTAACTGTAACTTTGGATACAATAGTGTCCGATCCCTACACATTCAAAGCACAGTCGACAAGCAACCATGTTGGGATTACACAATGACAAGCCGTCAAAAGAAAATGTTTGCGCTTTTCCGTTGTAGATGCCCGTCTGCAACATCTTTGCAAATTTATATTAGATTAAATGTAGTGGTACGTAGGCTTAGTCTATCATAAATCCAACCCCGTCGCCACTTGAGATCCCTGATGATCAAGCGAGAAGAGACCTTTCACGGCAACTGCTGTTTCTTTAACAGTGTGGCAATTTCTGCTCATGTCGTGCAGGCCAAAGAAACCAGTGCCATCACATCTCTATCCAACATGATCCCTACACATATACAATAGTCCATCGAAATCTCCCTTACACATGGCCCCCCCACGGATACAATGAAAGTGGAAAAACAAGCATGCTACCGCAGCAAGGTGATATAGACGCAATGCTCATATGAGGTGGTAGCAAGATGCTCCTTCTTTTTTCTAGCCAAACAATGATGTTGATGTTAGGGAACTGCAGAAATCAGAATGCATTCAGTTAATAAGAGCCCCGATGCTGGAATCAAAGGTTTTTTTGGACCGCCACAGGCTCTTCTTTTGCTCTCGCTTGGCCTTCATGGCTGCCCATCCTTCGTCATCGTCTTCGTCATCGTCCCTCGCAACAGTAGCCACCTTGGGTTCAGCTTTGAGGTTGGATGGGATATGGTGGGCAGCACCCCCCATGGTGGACGTTCGACCAGATTGGTCAATATTAATACTAGAGACAGGTCGATAACGGCCAGGCAGCCCGATGTTACTTCGTTCCGAGGGTGCAATTGACGGAGCGTAGCCACCCGCTTGAATGTTGATTGAAGGGACATAACTTGGCTGTGGAGGTTGCTGAATCCAGGATGCTGAGCTTGGCTGAACCATGCTCATGGTTCTCATCTGTGGCCCTAGATGAGGCACATCTAAGCTCAGCCCAGATCCCAGAGCGCCAGTCATGGACGCACCAATGAATGAACCCCGATCACCACCCATCATTGAATTGCGCGACATATCACCCATTTGCCCGACTGACTGCGTTGGCATATGTCCCATGGGTCTGGGTTGTCCCTGAGTCTGTGAATTCTGTGTGGCCATCATCTGCATGAATTGCATTTGCATTTGCATGAACTGATGCATTTGCTGATTCATTTGAACTTGTGCCTGCTCACCGACCGTAAGCATTGGTGGTTGTGGTGGCTGCATGCCCATCGGGTACATCATTTGTGCTGGGATGCCATTGATAGGGTCGAATCCCGGGTTCATTTGCAATTGAGTCATACTGTTTTTGGCGTTGTCAACGGCGGGACTACCTCGTCTTAAGGCCCGAGCCCGCTCTTCGTTCGCAATAACTCCTACTAGACCGCCGGTTGGGAGTGATCTTGATGGAGCCGGTGCACCACCTGCAAAGGCAATGGATTCCCGTGGGGCCTGGTTAATGAGTCCAGCCCCAAGATATGGATCTTGTGGTAATTTTCGAGCAAAAGGTGGAAGACGACCACCAGACGCGCCTCCCGCATTACTATCACCAGCCACTGAATTTGCACCGGCAGTGGCTGACTGTTGCATCATAGAAGCTCGAAGGTTTGGTTGTGAGCCCATAGTACTGAGGCGAGTCGGTGGGCGATTCTTGTTGGGAAACCCATGTGCCGCAAGTATAGCAAGTGGCACTTCCTCATCTTCTTCGGAACCATCGGACGGTGGTGTAGGCGTGTTGCCAGTGTTCAGAGCATGGTTTATCGGTAGATTAGGTGTGCTTAATGACGTGGACATGGCGGGTCGCGGTGTGGGATTTGCGCTCTCACCCGTAACCTTCATCATTTGTTGCCGGTACACTGACAGATGGGCTTCTTGCTTTTGACGTTGCTTTTGTATCTGTTTGGACCTCTCCAACTCATCATCCTCATCATCATCATAGTTGATCTCATCATCTTCTTTGTCCGACTCGTTAGAGCCTATTAATCCGAGCTTTTCTTCCTTTGCTTTATTATCCCGATACTTCTCAAATTCCCGTGGAGTCATAACCTTATTTCCGTTGTTTTGCGTTGAATTGGAGCTGCTACCAACCCGCGTTGCAACCCTCGGCGGCCGGCCAAATGACTTATCAAAGATATTGTCCTCATCCTCGTTAGGATCATATCGTGTTTTGGAGTATGATCCTTTTGAACCAGCGGGAAGAGCTGATCGACCTGCATAGGGACGATCAGCTGCACCACTTGCCAAAAATTTGGAAGCTGCTGATAAATCGCTCAATAAAGTCGTGTCCTCCGTATCCTCCTCCGATGCACGGCGCTCAGGGTATCTATTAATTGGTTTCGAGACGTCTGCGACTGGTGGAGGTGGTGTAATTTCGTCTTTGTGGACAGGAGACGAATACACACGACCAGATCCAAGTAGTCCCTCGTTGGAGTGTTGGCTATTCCACGACTTTGGGGGCGGTTCTATGGGGGCAGAGTGGTCTAGATGGAGAGGCGATGGCTGGTTGGGCCTACTGTTGTTTGCGTCTCGTTCTTTCAAGGTTGCGACACTCGAACGTTTGTCGAATTTTGTCAGCATACCGCTGCTCCATTCACCGCCTAGATCTAGTTTGAAATCTGAATCTTCAAGCTTCGGCGGCGTCGCACTGGTGACTGTCGAAGCCGTCGCAGCCCGAGAGCGGGCGTTCGGGGTTTGGGGGGTCTTGTATTCTGGCATAGGAGGAACGGTCTCCTCTGATGGTATTGGCGGCAGTGTATGTTTCTTGTTACCCCCAAACGAAAATGTCCTGGTTGCTTGTTTGAGAAAGCCAGAGCTCTTGTGTGCAGGTGGCGCAGGGGGAATCGCATCGAAATTATCACTTGAAGGCAAGGGTTTTCTGCTAGGGGCATTCCGCCATTCATCTTGCTGAGGAATATACTCGGTAGAGGAGGGAGTCATTGATACATTACTATGACGGGAGGAATTGTCAGACCCCGTTTTAGTAGTATTCGAGCTGCCACTGCCACTAGGAAAAGATCAGCAAAATCGCTCAGCACTAAATCAGCCACGGCTGTTATTAACGAGGCTATGGCGGCATGAAGGTGAGCGCTCTGTCATGTACCATGACCAGGCCTAGAAAGCTAGGATCCTAGGCGCGTAGCCACCAATTTACTGGTGAACGGTGTAATATTGAGAACAAACAATCCACCAGTAACTGACGTCTAACATATGCAGGCATCATTCCCAGAAAACAAGGCAAGAGGAGAGGGAAACATACCGACTACTGTTCAAACCTGCAAAGAGATTATCTTCCATTGTCAAATCGTGAATATTGTTCTTCGGTGCACCACCAGCTGTCCTACTCTGCCTCACGCCACCGTCGAAGGTTTTAATATGGCTGCTGCTAGGTCGTTCCAGCACTCGGAACGACGGTTCGGCTACCGACCCATTTTGATCATCGGCTGCGGTCGATTTCCGCCGAAAGTTGACTGGAAATCTAGGCATATAGAACAGCTCGATTTGTAGTAGTATTACCACGAACCCATAAATCCCGGGAGCTAGTCGAGACTGCTAATGGTCGTCCGGAGGCTCGTTTGGGCGGAGCGTCGGAGAAATGTAGGCAAGTATACGAGACTACAGTTGTGACACCTCCAATAAACCCCGAACTAGGGAGTCTAGACAGGCGTCAGGAAACTGTGACACTAAGTGAAAGACTGCATGGTGAGCGGTTAGCTATCTTTCTCTCATGTAAAGGCCCACCGGTCTCAAGGCCAGCATGGAATATACACCCAGAAAGACTGTCATGAGATGGGCGTAGCGGAACTAGAGTAAGCTTAGGGAGAACGACGAGCGTAATCCCCAAGCACATAGGGTGGTACAAAGGATCATACAACACGAACTACGCCAGTGTCTCGCCCCATGAGTAATACAGACTTGGTATTTTGAGCTCGGTAGTCAGAACACCAGGGGTTATCCAGGGTACAGGATGTGGGAAGAAAATAAGTTCACGACCAACATGCAAAAAGGTTCCTACTTACATGGCGGGAAACGGAGTGATGGGAGTTCACTAACGAGAATGGATGCAGTGTATATACGTGTATAGACGAATATGGTCCTAATATTAATGGCAAGCAAGTACGCAATGCGATGGACAAATGCAAATAGGCCAGTTGATCGAACGGAAACGAGCTGACTAGTGTTTTTTTGTGTATGATGATGGTGTGGTCGGACGATGACAACAGGATGAGGATATCGAACAAGAGCGTTGTTGAATAAGGTACCACAGGCTCGAGGATTCGACCAAGGTCGGCGAGACAACCAGCGAAGGGCTCTGCTGCAAAGAAGCAAAATAGGGGGAGGATCGTCGCCTACAGTATGTTGTAAACAGAGAATGCAAAATGAAGATGAAGGGGAAATTATAAGCTGTATTGTGTAAAACGAGAGCAAAGACAGAGTAGGTCTGCAGCAGGGCAACAACAGGTCGTCGAGAACACTTGCACCAAGCTCAACAATACCGGACACGATATGCGGTTGCGAGATGCTGAAAAGACAAGGAGACTGGGACTGGGAATGAAGACGGAAGATTTTGGGGGAAATGGGCTTGCTTGTTGTTAGGTAGGTACGTACACATCCTTGGGCACCTGAGGTAGCTTAGCAGAAAGCGATCGAATGACTTAATGGCGGCTAGGTGAGGTACCTACATGCGCTACCAAGGTACGCTACGGGTCCGCCACGGGCAGGACAGCAGCGCAGACTTGCTGCTTTAGGCATATTGCACAGTGTGGGCTGGGCGCTACGGATAGGGTTGGTGAGGAGTTTGGGCACGCCATTACAGTGACGTTACCCCTTCACGGACACTGTAACGCCTGCTGTGGTGCTAGCAAAGTACCTAGTGCATATACCTACGCGTACAGTACCTAGGTAGAACCTCGGCGTGGTGCATAATCGTAGCAGAACGCTCGGAGCACTGTAAGGATCCGGATATCATAGCATCACTCATCGTTCCAAGTGAGCACGCACCATGCATACTCAACGTGTTACCTACCCACTGTATCTGTACCTAAGTAAGTAGTACCGTTAGTCGGTTGGTTCGTGGGTGCGCGTGGTCGGGTATTACTTACTTAGAACGAGTCTGAACGAGGTATGGTAAATCCAACTTCCAAGCCAGGTGGCCCGGAAATCTCGACAAAAACAAGTACTTAGTGTAGGTACGGCACAATATCTGTATCGCCTGCTACCCCGGGGTACTGCCAGGGGGAATCCAAGCAGGTCAGGTACCGATATTAGGAATACACCACTAGGCGGTACATAGAAATAAGTGAATGGGCAAGAGGCCTGGGCAGCAGTACTGGTAACAAAACGGGCAGCTGTTGAAATTATCTTCGTGAGTCTACACTACATGCACATCCATCAATCAATCAAAGGAGAGCATGCTAGCACGCGCTTACTCACCAAGTAGGTACACGTACCGGAGTTACTATGTAAATACCTAGAGTAGGTATACGCATACCGGTACATATATTTGTATAATTATACGTATACATGTAACTCGCTTGGTTCTTGAGTATATCTAGCGCGTAGGTTGCAGCACGTGTAAGTACCAAGCGACGTGTTGGGTGTCCACATCGCCCTCCTGCTTGGCCACTTCTAAGAGGCTCTAGGCTCTAGGCACTACCTGGTATTGTTTACATACTAGTAGCACTGTTAAGACGCCAGGGGGAGGGAGTTCGAGGTGCCAGGACAGGACGTCCATGTCAAAACAGGATTCTTCTCAATCAATATGCATACTCTGTAGGTTAGGTGAGGTACTTACTCTAGGTATGGTCCCAGGAACCGAGCATCTGTCCCCGCTGTCATTTCCGTCTCTGACTCCAGAGAATCTGCAGTAGCGCCGCCGTCGCCGCCGTCGCCGCCATCTCTCTTCAACACGTCGTCGACTTGGGATGACGGCTGTGGCTTACGGCAGGACTTGCTGCTCGTGCTTCGGCGTGCCCATACGGCTTTGTTTTGTCTTGATGGCCCTGGCACTATTTGCCCTGCCTGGATCTGGCATTGTCACTTTCAGGACAGGGAAGGCTGGCCAAGCTGCTGAAATCGGCGAAGCATTGCAGGAGGCTCGGCCGCACCAGGCGGTTTTAGGAAAAGCTTGCTCAGTGGCGTGCCCGTATGCTGGAGGACGGCGCCTCAATAAGCAATAGTAGGGAAGTATACGACCGGACTTACAGTCCAAAAGGAGGACGCATCGAACAATGTGTGCCCCGCCACCACGATCTCACGCTTTAAGTATTACGCGGAACACGTTGTTATTCTATTTTTATTCTTAATTTTTTTTCTTCTATTCTCCGCTTCGTTCTCCCCATACCATGGAAAGTCCAGTTGGCAGGTCATATACATACATACTTTAGGAGTCTACTCCCCAAAAAAAAAATCCGAGGAACATACACTATCTACGTCAGGATCGACAGGAGACACAAAGTCCCACCGATTCGAGATCTACGGCCAAGGCTCATCACGATGGACGGAATACCTACAAATAGATTAATCATTCGCTAGGCTCATTGACATCAATGGGTCAGAAGAGAATGCCCGCTGACGAGATGCTTAGAGAACCTGCGCGGATGACAGCACTCATCATCAAGGACGGCTTCTGGACGGCTATTCTAAGTAAAAAAAAAAAAAAAAAAACCCTGAACGCAGTGGGTCTGGTATACGTATGGTCTCTATGCTGTACCTAGTTTACTTAGGTTGTACGACACTACACTCTGTGTGAACTGTTCCACAGTAGCTGGACGATATTGCCTGTCTGGGCGAGTATGTAAGTGTGTATCATTCCATGTGATGTGATGCGGTGCGCATGACAACACATTACGCAAGCCGCCTGTTGCAGGTTTTCTTGATTACCAGGTAACTGGCAATATATTTTCCATGGCTTTTTTGTCGATTTCATATGCTTGATACTCTCGGCTCTTGCTTTTATTGTCAGTGGACAAAAGGCCGAGTCTGGTACGTGTGCTCCCGGATGCGGCGTAACTAGCTACCTACCCATCCGTCTTCTTGGCTCAAACACACCGCAATGAAGGATGTCAACACATAGGTAAAATAGGTAGGACTGCCACTGCTATGTGAATGTAGCATTCACCGGGCGTAAAATCCAAAGGTACAGGGCCGCGAATAAAATAAAATAAATAAAACCAACAATACCTACCTACATGGAAAAGAAGCCCGTGTTTCCCCACACATCATCTATGTACGAAGTAGACTTTGTGCAACTACTACTTGTTGAGTTAGCGAGCCATAAGTCTGCTCTAGCGTGTAGATCTTAGGTTCGTATTCAACTTCAACCAATCAATGCCGTTACGGCTGAAAGGCTACCCGGTTTTTCTTTTGCAAGCAAGCAAGATCCGGGATTTTCTAAATCATGGGTACTTTACCTACAGTAAAAATGGACTTGCACTACACCACATTCCGCATGTAGATAATTAGTACGATAAATAGTGTACGGGGTGCAGGTATTTATTCCATATCGGTGATCCATTATATGTGTAGGTACTATGTAAAGGGAAGACCATCCGGCACTTACATGAATGAATATTAAAAGGTCGTGGTACTACTATCCGCGCGTCTCGTCCCAATCTCATTTCATCTCGCCATCGGATCGCCAAGTTCTGCCATCTCAACGCATCCCATTCATTCTACGGAGAGGCACTGCATAAGTGTACAGTACCCATTCTTTACTAGGTACATCGACAAATTGGTCACATGGTGGCATCTTGAATTGCGCCCGCATCTCAACCAAATTCCTCGGGCATGAGCCAGATTCACATTAACGAAGCCATCCAATAGAGCATACCTAGCATGCACAGCGAGATGCCCAACAAGCTGTTTAGGTAGTAGACACTAAAGGGAAAGCGATGTGACGGTACGGTTACGATCGATTATGTAAGGATGGGATTTCATTGACGAGGTTTGTCGGCAAGCCCCTGGGTCCGGACTCTCCGGTTGGGCTCCCTACCGACCATACCACGGCGCCAATGGTCAAATTTCTCCGAACAGGTCGAACATCTGATCGGTATACGTAGTATTCATCACAATGGCTGCCTTCTCGCACTACCGTAGGAGATCAACGTTCCCAAAGAAACATATATGTGGGAAGCGGCTTATGTACGTAGCAATGCAGTCCCAGATTTGTAGTTTCAGCTAGATCAGTGGTGCAACCTAAGAGAATCAAGTAGATACGCACGAATCATGATACTACGTTTTATATCCCACTACGAAGTAAGTAGTAGGTAAACTGGAGCTAACCTAGCAGCGTCACAGCCGAGTCTGAGACATAGTATCGTCATTTGGTACATCATAACCCAAGGCCACCTTACCCATCCTCTGCCCATCCCTCCTCAACCCAGTACCCATAAATCTAGACTCTAGTCTACTGAGTACATAGTATTTCCTATCCAGAAATCCATTACATGTACTTCGAGGCATTTCCTAGTATGTATCAGGAAATCTGGTTCCTATGGTATTCGTAGAACCAGATGACAGCTTCCAGCCCGTCAATTACCTACTCTGACCTACCTACCGCAGTAGTCCCAATGTTGTACGCATTATGATTCTGATCACCGAAATGTGCATATTTTGAGGTATACATGCTGCAAACACTTGTACCTATGATAGTACTTACATACACTTACATCCTAGATCTCCTCATTGCCAATCGTGCCAAAATATTCATCTCAAGATCATCCCCACTTATTCACATGTAAGTATGTAGATGGACCTCTTGGCCTGTTGTTTCTTCCTCATGTCTTTCGAGGAAAGTATCCTCTTTGAAAGTGCTGTACATGTGACATGTGTAGGCAGGGAATTGAATGTGAATGTGCAGCATTGGTAGTGTTACGAAACTTCCGAGTTGCATCGTCAAGTCTGTGCCTAAGGCCGTAAGTAAGGATGAGGGGGGAGCTTGTGGTACAACTTGAAAAACGTAGCCCTTTATCGGAAGCACTCGTCGCGCACGCGTCTCATTCCGTCTCATTCCCCGCCATGAATTTTCGAGCTAAGACATTTGTGCCCCTCCACATAATTCACACCCACAATAGAGAGGAAACATCTGCTCTCTCAGTGTGATCTTTTTGCGACCAATTAAGTACGTAATTCCTTCTTCACAAGTAAGAAGCGCGGTGGACTGGTTGGCTGGCCCTGGCCTTGGTCCTCAACCGCTCATTCGGCCCATTCCTGCCTTAAACTCCCCGTTCTACCCGAGCTTCAAACCATGGTCGAATACAAGGCGAGGATCAGCTGCCTTGCCTCAGGCAATGGCAGCAATCTACAAGCAGTACGCATTTCAGATTCCAACTCCTCCTCCGCCTTGGCCAATACGGTAGCTTGCTTCTGAAACCCCGGAACATCAAAGAAGCTAGCTACTTTTCATGTTACCTACAAGCATCACTAACTAAGTCGTCAACTTTTATAGCTTATAGATGCCAGTGCTTCAGGTATCATCGCAGGCACCATCGTCAAAGTCACCGTCAACCGAAAAGATGCCTATGCGGTAAAGCGAGCGGAAAGCGCGCAGCCATCGATCCCTACCGACTACTTCAACCTTGTGAAGCATGGCTTTCTGGCGCCGGGCGAGAAGGACCCCGAGAAAGTCAAGGAGGCTCGCTTCGCTTACGACACAGCTCTCGCCGCGCGGATATTAGCCGATAAACCTGACTTAATAGTGCTGGCTGGATGGATGCATGGTGAGTGATGATGCGCTTCTTCTCTATCCCAGTGGGCAACTATGTTGGATCATGGACGCACTGCCATCTATAACGCATTGCTATTTTCTTTGAAGATACTCTGGCTAAAGTAGAACAACGTAGTAATGAGCCCTGGGTTTCTCAACCCTGTGGCCGCCGCTGGCGTTCCAATAATCAACTTACACCGTATGCTTACCCTCCCCCCCAAGTGTCACTTTCAACTTGCTCTAGCTGCCCGTAGAGGCGAAAATTCCTGATAGAGCTCCTTCAACCCTCCCCCTTTTCACGTGAAAGAGGAAATACTGACTCTAGCAATCCATAGCTGCGTTACCAGGTATGTTATCACTTACTCTAGAATTCTGTTCACTGTCTAATAATCTTCTACTAGGCATGTACGATGGCGCGGGGGCGGTAAGACTGTTCTCTTCATCACCATTCTTGACTACGACTGAGGACAAAGTTTCTGCCACGTCTGCTTGATACCACTATGCCCGAAAGGTCACCTACTTTGGTTCTACGCTATGAATAACTGACACCTTGGCTTTTGGTAGATTAAACGAGCATATGATGACTTCCAAGCTGGAAAACTTGCGAATGGCATCACAGGAATCATGATCCACTACGTTGTGGAAGAAGTCGATCGTGGTGCGCCTGTCTTGACTCAAGAAGTGGAAATACGCAAGGGAGAGAGTCTAGAAGATCTCGAGCAAAGGATACATGGATTCGAGCACGAGTTGATTGTGAAGGCCACGGCGTTGCTTGCAGAGAAGATCGTAGCCGCCAAAGGATCTACAACTAGCTAGGACGGAAGGCTCCGAAGCACGGGGTGTGAAGAATGGAAGAAGGCTTGAACAGGGCTCCCATTCGGGAATCTTCTGCAGGCCGAAGCGGATATGCTACGGGGATGTTACTGCAGCTTCTTGATGCATTTGAGATCTCCCTCCACCGCCACGGCACCGAACAGGATTCAGGTAGCAAACCATCCAATTGCCTTCCACGGTGCCGGGTAGCTCGAGATAAGAGTCGAGGTCTAGCGAGAGTTTTGCATCTTGACCTCCCCTCACGCAACATGTGCTCCAAAGCCTACCTAGACGCACTGCGCATCGTCAATTTTCCAGGAGTTGTACAAACTCACACTGTTTGTGCCTTTTTTTTTTTTTTTTAACCTTGCTGTTACCAGTAGAGACTTTCCATGACCAGGTATAATGGTTGTTTTACGTTCGCACCGAGTGGTCAGGAGATATCATCCAAACCATCCAGGGACTTTGGATGATTTTGGGTCCCACTTGAGTCTGTTCTCAAACGAAGTGACCATAAAGTGGCACTTTCTGCGGCAGATCCGTACTCGGAGGGTCCAGGGTCGCAGACGGTATGTAGGTTGTTTTGATCCAAGCCAATCAAGGCGTGCTGGTTTCCTGCCCAGGCATAATTACCCTGGTATAAGCGGGCTGACAGGCATTTATACCTACATTATCTTACATAGCATACGAGTCATGATATGGTGACCGTATGCAGACCCCCCGCATTCGACGTGATGAAAAGCAAAGAATGCCTGATGATAACAGTGGAAAAATTTGACGAGGCCGTGAAGCCTTGACTGCTGACATGACCTGCGTGTACTACAGTGTGTATCGAGGGGATCAGTGTCTACCTTTACCTACCTACTCAAATATACCTCAATTGCCGTTACTAGTGTATTTATCCTACCTACTTACGTAGTATAGCAAGGGTAGCTGAGACTTAGTCCTTACTCGACTACGTTTGCAAGCTCGGACAGAGAACTCGGACAGAGAACTCAGGCTTGGTTAGAGCAGAGCAGAAGCAGAGGTTACCTAGAGTAGCATTCCAGCCGTGCGCCCTGGAGACGGCCAAGGAGCCAAGCGCAGGCCTAGGCTGGATTCTGCAAAAGATCGGACCCCGTTTAGCGGAGCTTCGTCTCGGAATCACGCCGCCCACTGTGTTACGGGCTGCACGCAATGGCGCCTGCAGTCGAACGCCCAGCCATGTGCTCGGCGGCGCGCGCGCGCACACTCGCTCTACTTACCTACATAGTGTAGTCTCTCTCCTATTTGCTGCTGATCTATCTGACTTACCATTACTGTACATAGTAATGTAGTAGTCTCGGTAGGTAGTCTAGTAGATAATACCGCAACTTCGCCGCACCTTTGCCTGCTGCTACTTTACTTACCGGTACTTACTTAAGGACTAGGTTGGTATCTGGGGAGTATATACTGTATGGAACGGCCAGTATCACCTTCCAAACCCTCGAGCTCCTCCTGCGACCCTCTAATCCTCTACTTAATACCAGGTACCCTAGTCAGTCCCTACCTAGGTGAACTGAGTTTGCGCTCAGACCTCTGGTTCGCCTACCCATTGTTTATTTTGTGCAAAACACATAAGAGCTCCCTCTCGTCTTGCTCGTTAACATCAATAAAACAAAAGAGAAGAAAAGAGAAGAAGAGAGAAGAAAAGAGGGAAAGGCAAACCGAGGCAAAGCAAACCAGATAAAGCTTAAACCTTGATCGAGTAAGAAGCAGCTGCAGCTTCGAAGCAAAAGCGGGAAGAAACAAGCAACCAATCAATCAATCTACCTCGTCATAATCATCACTATGGACTTCACACGCTCGGCCTCGACTTGGAGATCCCCTTCTCGCGGCCGTAGCCGCAACAACAGCACCCACAGAGGCCATTCTGACCACCCGCGTGCCTCGGCCCTCACGCAACTGCTGAGCCGCTCTCATCCAAGTCACACCTACGGCACTTCCTGGCGCGGGGGGGTCATTGACGATGAGGAAGCCTTGCTGGCACATTCCATTTCCTCTCACGAGCTCGGTGATGATGAGCATCGCCGATCCCAGGCTGATGAGCGCCGACTCAGCCAGATCCTGAACAGTGACCCTGTGCGGTCCATGCGTTTGATTGGAAACTCAAACCCTCGCTACAAATGGGAACGATACTGGAAGTCGGAAGAGCAATTGAAGACCTTCTCGAAGCCCGTGCGGCAATACTACGAGCGCATCAACTACCTCGTCCAACAATACCTATACATTGACCGCTTACTAGACAGCAGTCTACCCCACGACCTTCTCAATGAATACAATGACCTCCCACACAACTCATCCAAAGGTGTTGTTGAAGTTCCCGAGACCATTACGGAAGAGACTGGGAGTTTACCGAAATCTATCACGATTCCCGTGGGCAACAGATCCTCGAACGACACCGGCTCGGACGGTGTTAGCGGCAGCCTCACAACCCCAGATGATAATTCTTCATTACCAAAAACAGGTTCAACAAAGAAGGTCAAGCGCACACCCAAGGACATCTATCGGCCCTCGGAAGTTACACCTCTGTTCAACCACGAAGAGGAAGACGAGGAAGACGAGACACCTAAACCTGAGGTCCCCGAACCTGAGGACGACGATGACATCGATAGTAGCGATCCAATTGTCACACTTGCTATCTACGTAAACTTCGCCGCGAACTTCCTCTTGCTTGCCGGAAAGATCGTCGTCATGATCTCCGTCTCGTCCATGTCCGTACTGGCAAGTTTGGTCGATGCGATCCTGGATTTCCTGTCCACCGTCATCGTGTGGATAACGACGGCCCTGATATCCCGTCAAGACCAGTACAAATACCCCGTCGGAAGGCGGAGGCTCGAACCCCTAGGTGTCCTGGTATTCTCCGTTATTATGATCACCTCCTTTGTGCAAGTAGCACTACAATCTATCCAGCGACTCGCATCGGGAGACCACAAGATCATCGAGCTTGGTATCCCCGAGATCTCGATCATGGTTGGTACGGTTGTGATCAAGGGCCTTTGCTGGATCTGGTGTCGACTAGTGAAGAACTCGAGCGTGCAGGCCCTCGCCGCCGACGCCATGACCGACGTGATCTTCAACACGGGATCCATCATATTCCCTATTGCCGGCTTCTACTTGGGCATCTGGTGGCTCGACGCGCTGGGCGGTCTCCTGCTCTCCCTGGTCGTCATCAAGAACTGGTCCCAGACCTCGCTGCAGCATATCAAGAACTTGTCAGGCTTCTCTGCCACCGCTGATCAGCGGAACATCCTCCTCTATCTCACCATGCGCTTCGCCAAGACCATCCGCCAGATCCAGGGCATCCAGGCCTACCACTCCGGCGACAAGCTCATCGCCGAGGTAGACATCATCCTCGACGCGAGCACGACATTGCGGGATTCTCACGATCTCAGCGAGAGTCTTAGCTACGTGCTTGAGTCGGTCCCGATTGTCGATCGCGCGTTCGTGCACGCTGACTACTCGAGCTACAACTTCCTTCCGACACATATGGAGCAGCAGAGCGGATAGATATCGTGTTTATCGCCGCCACCTCTTTCTCAGAAAACAAAGTCTTGTAGAGCTGGGCGAGAGGGTGCGGTATCCCGTAGATTAGCCCCCCAAATCGGCGGTAGATGTAAGAGGCGGTGCTGAGGATGAAATGCTCCCCGACAAACCACCGCCTTCCTCCCTCCTTGTAACATTAAAAAATACGCCTTGGACATAAAAGTATGGTATGAGCGCGGAGTAAAGCCAGCCACACGATTCCTTTAAAAACCGGAAAGAAAAAAAAAGTGTGTGAGTCTCATCGCCCATGTTTTATTTATCTCTTAGCAGCACGTTAGCATTTTCCATTATTCAGCGTTCTCGATAAGTTCAAGGTCATGTAGTAGGTAGGCGTCTCGTAGTCGCTCAACTCGTTCGCTCGGTCGCTTTTAAAAGTATATTATCCTTTCCCCAACTTTTCATCCTTACGATTTGCAAGGATAGCTGGGAAGGGGGGAAACCGGAAAGAGAGAGTGAGAAAAGAATAACAAAACTGTCATTATCCCGTCCATGTTGTGTGTGTGTGTGTGCGTGTTCGTTTTACCCATCTTGCCCGAGTGCCTGCCACGAGAGATAGACCTGGAGCGCGCCCTCGACGCTCTGCACGAGGCCGAAGAAGATGGTCACCAGGAACACGAGGATGGCGACCCAGAACGTGTACCACTGCACGCCGTTCCGGCGGTCGTGCCACCACTGCGACAGCGTCTGCGGCCGCGCCTCGTCGAGCGCCTGCCTCAGCACCACGAGCCGGTCGTGCCAGTAGACGAAGTTCTCGAAGCGGCGCGCGCGCGCGTTCAGGCTGCCGCACTCGGCGAGCGCCGGGTCCAGATCGTGCGTCGCGACCTGCGCCGCCAGCCACGACGCCGTCCTACTGTCGTTCTGCGGGAGCAGGAGCGATAGCGTGCGCAGCGTCTCGTCGACGAAGGCAGGCGGGAATAAAGGGTTGTCAACGGCCCGTTGGAACTTCAGGAACGCCGCGCAGTCGAAGATGGATACCGTCTTGTCGTCGTCCACGAGCCGGAGGTGGTCCGCGAGGTTCCGCGTCCATTCTATCCGCATCCCGCCTATCCTCGTCAGATTCAGCGCCGTGAAGATCCGCCCGATCTGCGCGTTGTCCGGGTGCAGCTTTACGCCGCCGTTGCTGGCAGGCCCGAAGTACGCGCTTGTGAAGTCCCGGAGCGTGCCGGCGTCCCAGTGGATCGTGTTCGGGCCGTCTGTGCCCAGGGGCGGCTCGCCGATGCTCGTCATGATGAGGAGTCTGGAGCACAGGTTTAGGGACCCGTTGACGCTGTTGTGGGTGTTTGGTGAGCTTCCTCCGACGAGTTTCTTTGAGACTTCTTGGTGAAGGCTTGTTCGCTCCTTGTCTTGGTGGATCTGAGATATGATCTCGACTACGTCCGCGTGAGTTGAGACGGAGACGTGTCGGCCTCCGTCTAGAAGGAATTTATGACATTGGGAGGCGTAGTCTAGCGCGTGTTAATTGCCATATTCCGACTCCTTGTTCATTTCACTCACTGCGAGGTATTAGTATCCATGATTTGATGATGCATTCCGTAATTGGGTGTTTCACTTAAGGTGTTGTGTTTTCTACATACCAGTTAAAGTAAAAGTCCATGTACTCAAGATCTTCTTGCGTTGGATTTGCTGAACCCCATAACTTGAGAAGAAGCTCATCTCTCGTATCGGAGTAAATTGGGCCCGTTAAAGGAACGGCTAATCGTGCGTTCATGATGATACTACGTTGCTTAAGTATTTATCAATAAGATACGAAGATTTTCGGCATCAAGCGAAGAGCGGATGAGCATGCCTTTTCTATTGGTGCTCTCGATATCGAACCTCCGAGACTGGCTGGCGGTGGCGCAGTATGTCGAGAATGCCTTGACTAGGCGGACATGGATCTCAGCCCCATTCATACCGCATCTTGAACGGCCCCCAACGGCATTCTATATAAGAGCAAGCTGGAATTAACAGTGCGGGGAACTCCCTTCAGTCATCGAAATGTGATACCTCAGCCTTTATCTCAGTAAAATCTTATGGCGTAAGTAGAATGCATTTTCGGGCTGTTTTGATGCTATAGTTCGCGATGCAGAGTCTCCTTCGACCTCAGACGTACCCGTATGCGAGCTCTTCAACGGGGCCATATCGGGGACTTTTAGTTCGCAAGTATCCTTGTTGGGATGCGCAAGGCTCTGTGAGAGACACCTTCACGAATGAGATCGCGGGAAAGATTAAGGAGTGTCTGGAACAATGTCTCCCGGAATCTAACTCTTTCGTCGGGTTTTCGCTCTTCATGGTCGGGAAAGTTCCAGAGAAAACTAAGCCCACTATAATGATCGTATCGGATGATAAAGTCCGCAGGAAGGCGGCTTTCCAGATGGTCAAGACAAAGAAGATCCTATCCAAGTATCCGGGCTTCGAGTTGGGACATTGTTCCGTTGCAGCCGAATTCAAGGATCTCAAACCACTCGGGACGGATACTAGCCCGTCAGCGTCTATCCTAGAATCTACCGAGGATGATGGTGGTCTCCAATACATAGGAGATGAATATGGTGCTGGACCGGAAGTGCTAAGCTTGCTCTCAGCAGAGGTGTGTGCCTTCGAGTATCCGAACGGCATAAAACCTACCCGGCTCTACTTCCACACATCACCACACTTGCACTCGCATTGCTTGGCCTCTGCCACCTGTGGTGGGCTGTTCAGGTTTGAGGGTGACATATACGCTCTTACGATGGCTCATGCTATCAAGCCGAATCATTGTGCCAACACGAGCCCCCAGCAATGGGAAGCTCAGACCGACTCATCAAGCGACTCGGATGATTTTGAGATCACTGGGATGGATGATTGGGATGACGAGGAAGATGGTTCAGACAACAGGACCTTAACGGCTATCACAAGTCCAGGGAGCAAAACTCCCTCAGAGTTGTCCGACTCTGAGGAAAGCTTGCTGAGTTTGCTTAAACGCCACGACTCACAACGCTCATCTGATATGAGTACCCGAACACGCATCACTAGCGCACCGTCTGTTATTCTTGAAGATGATGCTGCTGTTGATGCATGTGAGTGCAATGAGCTTGAGTGCGAGGATGAATTACCTCTAGATTGCGTGCGGATCGGCACCGTGGTTGCTGTTGACCTTGAAATGGATATTGCCGTGGTTAAAGTGGACGCAGAGACCTATGGAAAGGCCGACCCTTTAACACATTCGATTTCGGATGCGCTCAACCGCGATTTCATCCACGATTTCTTCAACGATGACCTAACCAACACGTCTACTACGGTGGAAACTATGCACCAATGGGAGATCAAGGGGCAACGCTCCCAGGTGCCCTTTTTTGGCCGACTTCCTGGGACGAGCAATTTCTTAGAGTTACACAGCGTACGACTAAGTACATCGCTTCGCCCCGGTGATAGCGGTAGTTGGGCATACGATGGTCAGGGGGCATGGGCTGGTTTCGTTGTAGCTGGAAATCCGAACTCCGTGTCATGTTTGTTGCTTCCTGCTAGGCCGGCTTTACAGTCAATGCTTTCGCTACTGCGCAGACGAGTGCTTGCCGAAGCGCCGCTCCATTCCGACATGTCAGAACGACAACTAGCTCGGAACCTACAGCGCAATTTTGATAGTAGCAGAAGTCCTAGCCCTGACTCCAAACCGGTTCCCGGCAAAGGGGATATCGGCAAAGCACTCTATGATTTTTTAGCCCCTCTCAGACATAAGGCAGATGATGATACGAAGACTGTTGCGAGCAGTTTACCTCCCCCTAGTGTGTTTAGCCAGCGCATGGACCGTGGCACACCATCTACGACAACGTACTCTGTTGCAACGTCGTATGAGAACAGACATCCTGTCCAAGAAAGTCCGTTTCAATATGGCGCGTCAACGGACCCAACTTCTGTAAGCAAAAGCGATTTCATGCAGGGTCAAGTAGCTCAACTACGACGAGAACTCGAAAGGGCATGGGAGATCATACAGGAGAAAGACAAGCGTCTATATCAGTACATCACAGACCACACAAAGAATGACACATCGGCCGCGAGGAACGATCTTTTCCTTGTCCATCAAGATGATCTCGCATCTACATCACAGCTCTCTAGCCAAGACCCGGCACAGACACAGCAACAATCAAGTCCTTCAGGTGAATCACCTCCTCAACTTACCTTCGTGCCGGAGAAACCCCACGCAGAAACTCCCCAGACGCCGGTAGATATCGAAGCGGCGCGACTGAAGAAGTTCAAAGCATTGCAGACTGAGCTGGAGACTAATCACGCCGTTATGAAAGAGCTGAGGACGTCGTGGCAGAGACAAGTAGATGCAAATGAAGCACTGCACCGGGAAAACAGAGAGTTGAAAGGGGCCATGTCGCGCGCGATAGCAGCAATTGAGCATATGCAAATTGATGGGGGAGATTCTGGAGGATTACCGATTCTTGGTTCTGACTTGCGACACGCGCTTTTCAAATACACCCCCTCAGGATCCGCTGCTACCACGATCAAAGGCAAGACGGAGCCTGGCAAAACCAGCCTTAAGGATACCTTATCCTCGGAAGAGCTTAGCAGGAGGATGAAAGAGCGCATCACCCGCGACAGTCGGAGAGCTCGGAGAATGGAACGGCTTGAGAACCCTACAACAAGCTCGACGAGGCCGAGCGTCACGTTTCCAGCGAGCAGAAAAGGAATCGAGAGCGTGCCGGAACTAGACGAGCCCGATTCCGAAGCAGATGATGCGCCTGTCTACCAGGAAGGCAGCTCTGAGAAGGCAATCATAGAGAGAATGCCTTGGAGAGGACCAGTCAAGTCTAAATTCGGCAAATGGGCCTTCTCCTAGAATTTCGCCTAGGTCCTGCGTGGAAAGGCACAATTAAGATAACAGGGGGGACAATGGGAGTTAGAAGCAGACCCCATCATTCATCCCCATCGACAAATTTTCAGACACACAAGGGCCTTGTGGAAGTGTCTATTTCTTTGTTTGGAAGGGAGCTTAGCCGCCTTTGAGATAGTGTTCCAGTCATATGAACAATACGAACAATAGATACAAGCGGGTGGGTGCATGAATAGGTACTATTGTCAAACGGGCGTACATTATTATTATGTGTGGTCTTCCAGGAACCCCATGCATGAACCTTGTATCTAGAAGACTCAAGCAATGAATGCGAGAAAGACCTTTTCTAGCAAACCTCCCGATGTCAATGAGATTATTGTATCCAACGCGAATCCTTCCCCCACGCAGCGGCCCTCCGCAGCCCCTTTCACAACTCGCAGGCATGCTAGTATATAAGCCCAGACAATTCCACGCTCGCTCCCCTTGAATTTGTACATGTGCAGTTTTCACGAAAACCTACTCGAACTCACTCCTCACTTACCCTAATTAAAACAACCTCAGACGAAAATCTCGAATTAAACAAAATGCGAAGTGGCTACGATTTATCCGGCGGCGCCAAATACGAGCAGCGCCCACAAGTATGTCCATGTTCTTCGCCGCACCAGTGCCATCACCAGGTGCCAGGATTTCAAAACTCTAGTTCACAGGCAAGTCAGTCCAAGAACCAGAATCCCCTTTCCGACGGTACCCAAAGTCAGTCTCAGTCTGGAGCTCAGGATCGAACTTCGACTCGAAACTAATCTCAAGCCGACGTTTCTTACCTTGAGCATGGTCGGGGGTCTCGTGCAGAATGTTTTTTTTTTCAGTAGAAGTTAGAAGTTACCAAATCGTTAGAACAGAATGTTTCAATATAACAAAATATTTGTATTGTAAAGCGAAAACATTTGAGTGCCGCATATCAATAAACCCCATTCAAAGAGTATTATAATGATCAAGTAACTCGTTATAAATAGTATTACACTAGAACTGATTAGTGAATTAGAATTAAATACAACAGAAGCTCGATTAGGTCTGCGAACAGGAACTATTCCAAACATATAAGTAGATCCGTTGTGTCACATTCTCGCGTATCTTAGTAAGGAATGCCGTTCGTCATAAGCTGGAACTGATCATAGACCATCGTGCTGTAGCTTCCAGCACTCCTTCGGACAAGGTCCTTGACAAATTCGGCCGCTTCTCGTTCGTTCTTCTCAAGAACAAAGCGCTCTCTAAAATGCTTGACACTTTCAGGCTTAAAGCATGGAAGACCACTTTCCATCATTAAGAGAACGATCTGGCTAAGCTTCTCAGCGTATGGTCGACAGGCAAGGAAGGCCTTGACGCAGAGCTCCTCAAATGACTTGAAAGCTTGGTGCTCAATATTGCCCCCCATGACCAGGATCATCTCGTGGGTAAGCTTGAAAGGCGCACGCTCAAATTTCACGCCACCCGGAGCAATGTCAAAACAGAAGCCGAAATCGATATGGAGAATGTGACCCGCGTCATCGATCATTATGTTGCCATTATGACGGTCCTTGAATTGAAGGAGGAACGATATGATGCTGTAGGCGGCCATGCTCTTGACAAAGTTGCTACGAGCGTGCTGAAAGCGGAGTGAGTCCTCATTTCCGTACTTGCTGATGAAATAGTCATATAGGCCATTGACGGCTTCACGTCCCAGCATGTCTCGGGAAATGGAGTTTGGTAGAACATCAATCACGCCACAACCCGGCGCAGTTGCTGTAACGCGATACGGGAAGACGAAAACATCGAGTCCAACATTGTGGAAAATGCCGCGGAAAGCGGCAATCATTTGCAGAGCCAGGACATCTTGACGGCAATCGTCGCCAACCTTGAAGATGGCACTTTGCCAGACCTCGACTGTTTTCTGAGGTTGTAATTCACTTTTCTTGCCCACTTCCTCAACGATTTCTTCAGATTCTTCCACGCTGCTGAGAGACTTCTGAATACGGAAAGTGGCCATGAATGGCGCTTTGGCATGGGATTGTAGAGGTTTACCCGATTTGCGATCAATTCCGATAACTACACCATCGGGGTTACTGGGTAAATAAACTCCCACAGCGACTTGAATCTTGCGGAGCTCTTCTTCGATCTTCTGTTTCTTTTCAGGTTTATCACGCTTGATTAGAGGCTTCAACTTCCCAGAGATACCGGTAACTTCATCGAAGAAAGCGAACTCTCTCTCATAGAAGCTCCTATCTTCTCCAGAGAAACTGTCTACTAGCTTCGTCATCACTTTATCAAGCGCAGGTTTGATGGCGTCAGGCTACGACACGTCAGTCTTGAATGCGGTATTTTATACTCATAACTTACAATAGTAGCATCATCATCTTTGTAAGAATTAGCCTTCATGTTCCAGATGATTTGATGTGCAAATAGCTGAGAGAACTGTGCTGTTTCAATAATGTACCGTTCCACGTAGCCCAGAGCGTCAAAGCGGAGACTTTGGACTATTTGGGGAACGTAGAAAAATGTTACATCGATAGGATGGTACTCCAAGGCTCTCATGGCATACTGGATAAGGAATGGGTGGTTCTTATACGTTGGCAGGAAATAGGTGGTAGCGGTAACAGGATTAACGGGTGTCCAGTATAGTAAATACTGAAGTTGTTAGCACTGTATTATGGTTAAAGGTCAAGAACCCTACCTTGAGTTGGAATCGAACATCTTGAGGAAGTTCGCCGCCAAACAAAATTGATAGCGCCTCGGCATCACATAGCGCTTTGGCAGGAAAGTTCAATAACAACCAACGAACCTCCTGATGCACACTAGGCATTGTAAATCTGCTCACCAGTTCGATAGCCAGCGAAGGGCTCTCAGCCCAGGCAACGCGTATCAATGGTTTCAAGGCGGCCTAAAAATTAGCTGCGGGCTTCTCTTTAAAAGTCACCATGATAGACTTACCTCGAGTGTAGCTTTGCCATGACTTGTCATTATTTCCGGTCGCAGCAGATGCCCTTCATTGAGAGGATAGACCCAAACGTTAAGCCTCGCTTGTTCGCTGTCTAGAAGGATCTCAAAAAGTGACTCCTTTTGGGCTACAGAAACAAGGCCGTTTACAGGCTGGGCATGAGCGATGTGTGACACGGCCTTAAGCCCATTCTTAATATCGTTAATCAGTTTTACCTCTGTCTTTAGCTGCAGCGAGTTGCTACCAAAAGACCACTTTGGTGCAAACTTGAACCAGCTTAAACCTGCTGATAGAATCTTGTCTTTTAGGCGCACCTGAGCTGTCACACCAGCGGTTTCGCTCACTCTTAGCACTTTCAGACTAAATAAAATTATCCTCAGTCGGATTTCTCGAGCCAAAGGGTGCGATATCGAGGATTTCAAAGCGTCTAGCGTTTTGTCGAGTAGCCGAAGGAAGATTCTCTGGGTATCGGAGCTGCCTAGACGAGTAGCATTGAAGTGGCTGTTGAAGAAATGCATCAGATGACTGTGAGGAGCCAGGAGGTTATGTATTTGTTGCCGTTGCTTGTTAAGAGCTTCGTTGTTGCTAGGGGCAAACTCTTCCCTCAGGAAAAATGGATCTGGATGCCTGGTTGAACTGGGTTAGTATGCGCGACTGGCAGTAGAAATGCTTGATCCTACATGAAACTTGGATTAAAAAGGCCCAATTTCCTTTGGATTGTGAGCTCCCATTGCTGAGCAATTTCACTTAATAAACGTGGTTCCATCCGGGGATTCTCGTGTATTACACCGAGCCAGAGGGAAACTCCGAATTTGATAGACTCTTTGCTGAAAATGCGGAACGGGATGGTGACAAGGTAATGCGCCACTGCACTCTCGTCTTTCTGGCTGCGGCATAGCAAAGCAGCAGCACGTCGGAGAATATCTCTAACATCTTGCAAGGGCGTGATCTTTTTCCCAGTTAAACGAGATGCTACGTGGGCAAGTGCCGCAACGGCGTCGGCACGATCTGAAGGCGCGGATTTCATGAAAGAGTTCCTTCGAACCATTGGCATGATGTTAAGCAAGTCCACCCCTTGGTTAGGCAGGGTCTCTCCGTAACGATACTCTTGACGAGTGGTATACTGGGCAATGAAGTCAGAAGCCGTGTTGATGGTGGTTTCACCAATTCGGTCCATTGATGTCAGCCTCTGGTCAGTTGCTGGAATAGCAGAACCCATTTCTACCGCGAATGAGCGGCCAAGCGACATGTGCCCGTATGCACCCTCATCGTCAAATTCTGATAAATATGTTTGAAGAAGACCTTTCACATCAGTAGGTGCAAGGTTAATTGCGAGTGCTACCCAAGATTTTGCTTGCTTGTAAAGATTGTTGAGGGTTGTCTTTCTGAATGCAAAGTCATCCGACAGTTCAACTGTAACCTGTCCCAGTTCCGACGTGAAAACTGATTGAGGACTATACAATTCGGTTTCCGCTTGAAAACAACTCAACCACATAAGAGACAGAAGCTCTAACAGTGCGAATAGTGACGACTTTTGGCAGAGAGCAGAAGGAACTTCGCGGACCATTTTATCTGCGCAGTAGAACGCCGCCTGTTGAACACGCTGGATGCGGTGGCAACAACCACAGAATAATTTTGCAAGCTGGGACGCGGCGTAGTGTGCAGAGAACATTGAGATTTTTGCATCGAGTGTTTTGTTCAGGTATCTTTCTATTACAGCCGATGCGATACCCTCCATGACATTGCGGACATCATCTTTTCGCATGCTGGGCTCGAGGAAGTACGAAAGGGCCTTGGTGCAATCGCCAGAATCGGCTCGTAGACTTTCTACTAAGTAAGCAGCTTGGAGGAATATCACTTTCCTATAGCTCAAATTTCTAATGTGGGATGCCCTGGATGGTATAAGACTGGCCAATGATTTCTTTTGCTTAGCTTCTCGTTCCGATGTGTTAGCTCGTCGGAGAACGGTATTGAGTTCGATGTCACTCTCGACCTGCTCTCCACGTTGTTCTGCTACAAGTGGAGGTGAGTGTATCGCCATGTGCCGTAGTTCGTTGATGTACTTTTTACCCCTTTCGGTAGTGGGAGTGAAACCGTGAACTACGATGTTAAACCATGCATCGCGTATTAGAGCAAAACCATCGTCATCTTGGCTTGACATATTAGCAGCGAAGTCATTAGTTGCCATCAGCGTAGCTAGTGGTTGAAGGAGTTGAGCAATCTCTTGTGCGGCAAATTCAATATCCGTCTCCTTCATGTGATTGGGTTGATTGATGTCTCCCTTTGAAACTAAGTCTTCTAGCATATATTCAAGGTAGATATCGAATAAGGGAGAGTGGCGCTTTATGTTAGCCGCAATGTGGTTGCGAGCTTTCATGACCTTCACGTAGTTAGCATGTCGTAGCCTTTCATATAATATGCTCATAATCTTACCGCGCCAAGCAAGATGGGGTCGTCTTCTGCCACAGCTACATGACATATCTTCGAATACAGTCGTAAAAGCGATCTGAATTCCAGCTGTCCCGAGTTGAGTGAGAGTATGCTAGCTCCGACGAGAATGTGTGCATCAACCGCCTGATTGACCCTTGTCAGCTTCTGCAAAAGCATGGCTTGCGCAAGTGCAGTGATTTTTTCATCATCGCAAGCGTTTGCAATGCAACAGATTGTCTGGATGATGTTAGAGTATACAACGGCTGTATCTCCCTCGCTCTGAATTTCCAGGGAGATGTCACTGCCAGTAGATTGTCTCCCTTGGTAAATATTCGATGAACCGGTATTCTCTCCAGCTAAGTCTGCATTCGATCCATTCGGCATCCCATGCTCCGGACTTGGGCTCAGTACGTTACCCAATGTATATAACGTAGAGATAACCGCATCGTTGGAGAGTTTGTGCAAAGTGAAGGCCAGACATTTCGAGGTTATAGCAACAGTATTAGCTGAAGGCGCAGTTTGGACGATAAATCTGGGAAGAAGTCGGATGACAGTTGGCGCATAATCTGGCATAAATCTAGCAAGAATGGCCATAGCTCGAGGAACAACAGATGCTAAGGTATCTTCAGATATCTGATCGGATTCTAGAGTTTCTGCAAGCCAGTTCATGAGACGATCCGGATCCGCCGCCTCCTCGTTTAGTATGGAGCAATTCAGAAAACTGATCAAGGCCGATGCTTTCACAGCATGTGCTAACCTCTGTTGCGACACAGGCGCAAGCTCGAGGAAATCAGCACTGGCTTCAACACGCTCCATCTCTTCTTGAGCAAGTCTAGCATACATTTCAATAGACTGGAAATCGACATCACGGCTACTGAGAGAGTCTGATTTCAGAACACCACCGTCCGAGATGAGAACGTCCAGGACGTGCGTATCTCTCAAATGTTTTGCATCAACAGTGAGTAAAGATGTTGCCGCTACTAACAACCAGGTGAAGCTCCTCTGTAACAGCATCGGCCCAAGGGGACGACCTTTGCTAGCATAATGGCGTAGGCATCTTTTCCATTCTTTAACCTGACGATCTGAAGAGTGGGAATTTCGGATGGTGGAGAAGGCACCATCAACGGTCGTTAGGAAGGAGTCTGATAGTAGGTTGTGAACTCGCTGAATCAGGGCTAACCTGCCTCCATTCCTCCAGAAGTCAGCCCGTGCCGAGGCTGCGTCTAGAAACCCAAGGAGAGAAATGGTCAAAGTAGCAGTTCGAATCGCATCTTCCAAATTCTGCTCTGAGTCGCCTTCCGGTCTAGGTGGAGCGATATTTTGTATAGCTGCTTTCAAACTCTCTAAGAAGCCCCGAATATTGTCGGACACGGTCTCGTGTAGATTTTCATGACGAGTACCAAGGGATAGTAGAGCAGCGGTCAAGCTTGTTGTGAGAGCTTCGTTTGGGGAAGGCTCGATTCTGTTGAAGCCGGGCGATGGCAGAAAGCTCTGAACGTGAGACTCGAGAATGTAGGGCGTCAATTGGTTGACGAGTTTCTGGGCACTTTGACAGCTCTGAACCATAGGCGCGGTTTTACAAAGCGCGATGAGAACTTCATATTCGCGAATGGTCTATCAACATGTAAGAGACGGGGACATTATTTTCTCTAACTGGTATTCTTACCATGGGAACTTGGCCCAGTGAAGGGGGTGTGCTCTTGATTGCGCCATTGACAGCTTCTTTTGCCCTGTTATGTAATGATGTAGCTCTGCACAAGCGGTCTAGATCGGATCGGTCGAAAGAAGTAGTCGAGTTCGATGCTGAGAGTGCTGCGATCTTCTCGAGCGCCCGTTGGCGGATATCGCGTACCATGGTGGCCGAGCAAACGCCAGTGACGTGTAAGGCATCAAAATTCTGGAACCAAGATAGTTCAACGAAGCAGGCAGCCGACACGGTAGCTGCTGCGCTCTCGAATGTCTGTGGCCGTCAGCCAAGCAGCGCACAAAACAGCTTCGGGCAACAATCGTGAATACCGTCGTCGATTTTGTTGAGCGACGGTAGATCCCAATAGGAGACGGACGCTCGCCAGCCAGCCAGATTTACCTCGAAGGAGCTGTGCCATGTAGGTATAATTGCATGGTTACGGTTGATTGGTCGACCCCTGTTCAGATGCCCACTTGGGCAGGCAGGAAGGCTTAGTCATACAGAGCTCTCCCCTGCGACTTCCATTGCAGACCCGCTAATGAGGGATGGCTCTTGGTAGGTGCAGCAGGTGCATAGGTGCGGCAGGTGCCTCCAACAAGGCTGCAAGCTGTACGCGTGCGTTAGAGCTACCTAGAAAGCTCCAACATCCAGCGACATCACCATTCACCACCACCATAACCCGCCAGCCATCATCGACTTATCTGCAACACCACTGGCAGCATCCAACCGCTGTGCGATAATACTCAGAATCTCCGAAGCCCGAAATAATACGCAGCCGAAAGCGAGAGGCCTTCCAACTCTGTCACCATGGCCATGTTCAGCCAGAACCCCGTCCTCAACGGACCCAACTACTCGTTTGCCGAAGTCCCCAAAGATACTGTCGATGGTCTTCGGGAACACCGCTTCAACCCGTAAGGAGTGCACTAGATCTAGTGGGAAATTGAAACAAGCTTGGAACTAACGTTGTTGCTATCACTGCAGATATACCGATAACGGTGGTTCGACACTTGCCATTGCTGGTGCCGACTTCGCTATCATAGCCGGCGACACCCGTCTAACATCAGGGTACAGCATCAACACACGATACGCACCAAAGGTGTTCAAGATTGGAGGCTCTACATCATCACAGGATGACGCCAACATCCTGCTGTCGGTAGTGGGCTTCGCTGCAGACGGCGAGGCCTTGAAGGAGAGGCTAGATGCCGTCTGTAAGATGTACCGGTACCGACACGGAAAGCCTATGAGTGTCTCGGCATGCGCAAAGCGGCTCTCCACCATCCTTTACTCAAAACGCTTCTTCCCATACTATGTCCACGCCATCCTCGGCGGTATCGATGAGGATGGCACGGGTGCCGTCTACTCATACGACCCCGTTGGCAGCTATGAGCGTGAGCAGTGCCGTGCTGGCGGAGCAGCTGCTTCCCTTATTATGCCCTTCCTTGACAACCAAGTCAACTTTAAGAACCAGTACATCCCTGGCAGTGGTATCGGCCATGAACTGCAGGAGCGTGAACGTGTACCTCTACCCCGCGATGAGGTCGAGGTGCTTGTCAAGGATGCCTTTGATTCGGCTGTGGAACGACACATCGAGGTTGGTGATGGTTTGCAAATGATGATTATTACCAAAGACGGTATCGAGGAGAGACTTTTGCCATTGAAGAGGGATTAAGCGATTATGGCGGACTGCGTTAGCAAGACTTGGTTGGTCGCACGGGGTAAGGTCATGCGTACTATATCGAAGTATGCGAAACCAGAAGGCTATCATTGCGTCCTAAAGGTGCACCTCGACGACAAACTTTGAGGTTCTGGCCCCCCTCTAAGATCATGTCACTTGCTTGACTTTAGCGAGATTACAAGATAGATTCCAACTGGGCGCATCTGTTAATTCTACGAGATTCCGAATACAGTTGCCTGTGGTAAACATCTTTATTGAATTGTTGTAAGGCAGGGCTACAAAATGCGTCCGCGATTGCTGCTTTGGTATTTTGCTTAACATATCTTGGTTGGTACTGAAATTTGTCCTTGTGAGGCATGCCGTTTTACATCAGTACATCCAATTTATTTGAACACAAGCCTAACATAATGTTAGGCTGAGGTCATAAACTCCAGAAATATCAACCTTTTCAATTCAACTGTCCCGAGCTTTGCGTTGTATACATTGTTAGCTCTTCAAATCCCGGACACTTCGGGCATTGAGGAAATGAAATAAAACGATGATAGCTTACTACCGAAATATCAAGACATTGAACACTGCTTTTGCAACGTCGTAATGCTAACTATAAGCCTACCATGTCACTAGGCATTAGAGAGTATCTCCTTTCTTGGTAATCTTGATGACGATCTTTGTTTTATCACCAGCAGATTAGCATGCCATCTCATCTCGGTATCATCACTATGGGAGTTGCAAGCGAAGTCCATCCGCTTATACCTATAATGGCATGTGAACCAATAACTCTCGGGCAGATATATGTATTGATGGTAGTGTAGATCGTGTCTAGAGGCATCGCAGCCTACTGCGCCACACATGCTCGCAGAGAAATCAGAACACAGCATGGGATAACACTCGCTATACAATGTTTACGGCTGTCAGCAGACTAATCTTCATACGCTATTTTGCTCGTGACATGATTACTTACGCTCAGCTTATATTTGTTGACATCGTCTCCTAATAGCGAGTCCTACCTCGAATGAAATGCGTATGCCTAAGTCGCAGTTATGATGGAATATCTCAGCACAGAGCCTTCGCGCCATGACCTAGTCGTCCTCCTCGAACGAAGCGCTATCTCGAATGGTGCCGTCTAGACCCTTCCAACATCACTTGGCTCACAATACGGGGGACGTGTAGGCCGTGCTTCCACGCCCAGACATCGTAAGTCTGTTTTCCCGGCGCACAGTTTGCGGGGCATCATCCTCCATGAGACCATGTGGCAACACTGAGTACCGGAACGCAATGGGAACAACGAGACGCACGCTTGCTAGGTATATAGAAGCGTGGAGTACATATGTTTGCATCAAGTGATTCTACAACGCTTCCACTTTTTGGCCACTTTCAGTTGGTTACAGCGTCGCACTAACACAATGATACAGAATATGTATCATGTCACGCGAAGGCTATGAGTTCGACCCTCATACCGAGCATATTACAGAGTACCGGTCCAGGAAATTTCGTTTTATCCTTCTTTCACTTTTCTTTTTCATCTCTGCCTTCATTGTTTTTCAACCCAGTGCGTAATTATTGTTATCATTTTCATATTAAGATATTGGTATAAGAAATGAACTAGATCACTGGCCAAGAAACTAACAACCGTCAGTGATGTCTTGTGTTTGAAGTCAATACCGGTGTATCCACAAATTCCTACAATCTCAAACACCTAACTCATGTAATATGACTAAATTATAGTGATCACAATCAAAGTTCGACTGACGCCAAAGCTTGGTTTTAGACATTTTAGAAATACTTGTCTACAGGTCATCTGAGAATCTGGAGTTTCGCCATCTAGTCATGTTGAAGATGGAGCTTTGAATCGACACTAATGAAACATGATGAACATTCTGTCGAAAGTTTTTAGCTTTCGCCTCCAATCAACAAGGTTCCTTCTCAGAGGGCCGCGGCTTACAATTGTGCCCGAGTAAATAGATCCTCATAACACCCTTAAGCATATGAAAATCGTACCTAGGTCAGCATTGCTACGTGTAGGTAGGGGGTTTGGAGGTTCCTTTTTCGCAAGAGTCTAATCGACGCCCTTAGCGTACATGAATATAGATTTACATATCCTTCATTGCGGGGAAGTATCGGGATAGCCCATCTAGAACGATCAATATTCGCAATGGAAGTCCATTAATTTCAGATCAGCTGGCATAGATAGTCTCGACATAGTAACACTGATGAGAGCTCCGCTAAGCTTACCACCAAAGTTGAGTAAGCAGGGAGATACGAAATTAATCATAATTTGTGGGATGTTTTTAATGTCCTCAAGATAGTGTATAATTACCTACTTACTCAGTGAGCAAGTGAATAGACAGGGGTCTCTACCAGCCTCTACCGGCCCAACAGTGCACTTGTTATGTACGTAGAGTTCAGCTAGAGTTTAACCAAAGCCCGTTGATCTCTGTTTGCTTGTGAAGCGGGTCGTCGGATTGATATTAAGTAGAATTGAGCTCTTAGAATCAGGCAGAGTAGCTATGACGTGGTGATGGGGACGGAGTGAGCTTGGTGCACTGTACTGTACATGTACATAGTAGATGCCCATGCTCAGATGAGATACAGTAGCCGAGTAGCCTGTCTCTGGAGCACTTAACTGGACCATGATATACTTGTAGGGTACGAACCTACACAGTATTGAAGTTATAAGACAGTCTTACAGATAGCCAGTCCTGTTGGCTATTACCAATGCCACACATAGAGATATTCGAGAACAACCAATTTCCTTCCAAAACTCTGGCAAACATCTTCGAGGCCGATATGCCGTCATCCTGATTACTGTTGACGACGAAGCCTGGGGGTTTCCTATACTTGTAGATCACCGAGTTTAGGACGACGTTGTTACCAGCAGACAGACCGAGAGCGAATGCATTGGCCAATCCACAAGTTCCAAGATAATCCAGAGCTAAGAACGGGTAGATAACAGCCGATACTGCGTTTAGTATATGTCCGTGTAGCGGCATAATAGCTAGGTACATGTATCTACATAGTGCTCATAGCTACCCACAAAGGCCCCAAGCCAATTTTAACGTGGCTTACCTAACGACAGACGCTACATACATTATGATACATAGTACACGTACTTACTATGTATAGACCGATCCGAGTTGCTCAGCGAAGCTGCTTAACACGCTCTTATCGGAGCTTTTGCTCCGGGTCTAATGTTGCTAAGCTTACGTGTGCATGGGGTTGCCAGACGACGTGAACTGCGACCCAAAGGCCAGAGAAACCTTATTGAATAGTGAAGCGATGATGATTCAATCACAGTTGGCAATGAGCGAAGTAGGAAGGGGTAGGTTGAGTAGGTGGGATATAATACCAGACTGCCGGCACTAAATTGGGTCACGAACGATGGTTACAGTATCAAGTTTGGAACAGACGCACCAGGTACAAGGACGGACTCTGGACGGAGGGCTAGTTGCATCTGATCTCTATGTATATTGGTGAAAACCTGATACAGTAAGTGGTCGTCGTAAGGCCGTGAAAGGGACCTATCGTCTTGGCCCTTATGACGGGTCAGCTATGGAGAGCTTGTCAAGTCGCAAGTGGCAGTGATGGGACAATGACGCGAATCAGAGCCAGCGATTGGAAGTGGCGAAATGTCGGTGGCAAGGTCACGCAGAGTCGCGCCTCATCCATTCCTGACCGTTCGGGCAGGAGAGGGCAGGAGATGGCTATCATTTGCCACGATGTGGCTGTTACCCTCCTCGCCCTCCTCGGCCCTGCCCAGGTGCCTCCCCATCAGTCCCCATCAGACCCCATTTTCCCTCTTCTCCCACATCTGCTGCCACATCCTTGCTTTTGTGGGATTTTGTGGGATCGCCTGTACATGATGCTACTTCGGTCTGTGCCACGCCCGCTGCATGGTACCTCCTGCAGAGTGATGGCTAGACGCTCGAGGACCGTCGCCAAGATCAATTCTGAGTTACCTTACCCGGGCTGTACCTAACTGTACGGCATCAGGTACTGGCCCAGGTACTGACTGACCAAGGGAGAGCGGTAACGTTCTGTGCTCTGTACAGCACCGAAGAGCGTATCTGGGCGTACCGGATCGAAGCGTGAGCAGAGACCAACCTACCGAACTGCCAACCTAGGTACCGAAGCTCTCCGCAGCCCCCACCGCATCGCGCAACGCTCCGGTGCCTACAGATACATGTACCACGCGCCAGGGAGCTCTCGGCTGTGGCACTTCTTGAAACTCGTCCAGATTCGTCAGTGGCTGGGCCGTTTCCCAAGATCAGTCACATCTGGCGGGCAGACAGTCAGATTCTGTTAAGACGAACACCATCAGATGACAAATCGCCTAGGGAGTCTCGTCTCACCAGGTTCGTCCAATCGTACAAAACCTTCGTTCTCGGCCGTCGGAATCATGTGACATGCACGAAGACATACGAGAAAGCCTCCATTGCCTACATGCCTGTAGCAGACCTGTAGGTAGGTTCTGGTAGGTATACCTACACATACATCGTACATACCTAGACACGCAGAGCACTGTACTATGTATGGCCCTGAGCGAGACACCATCGCCGGTTACTAGCAATGCATTACGCTATGCTGACAACAACGCAACATCGAGCATCCTAGCTAGGTGCCGAGGGTGCATCCTGGTGTGCTCGAACTCTAGCCTCAAAACTCACTTACGCTGCCTGGCTCGCCTGGTAAGTACATACAGCAGATAGGTGTCTATCCATTCTCTCGAATGTGCTCGTATGTACTCAGTAAGGTTGGACACACGCTTGCGTCTACCTACACCATGCAGAGTACCGACACGAGTGGCAGGTGGTGCATCTACCGATCTTCCGCACAGGGGCCAAAGTAGGTCAATCCTTGCCTGGAACGCCGCTGACGCGCCATACTGTCATGGGATGGAGTCTTTTGCGGTACACTACAGATACGGCATGCCATGGCAGTGACCTGGTCGCAACACTACGTCAAGGACTGGTCAAGGAACCTAGTGCACAAGTTGTCCACACGTATCAGAAGCCACGCAACTAGTGGCCCGGTAGCGCATCGAATTATCCAATGTTCTGGGGCGTCTCGGTCCCCTATTCTGCCCTAGCCCACCGACAGGTCGAGAGTATGGGAAATCGTTATTTCTCCGATCTCAAATTCCCCCTCTGGATACCAGAAATCGATTGCGGCTCTCTCCACACCATCTGGAAACATTTCATCATACCCAACTTTACGGCGCTAGACTGCCGATCACCAAATGACGCGAATACCGCACAACATTCCTTGTTCACCACTCAACCTCGGCTACATTTGTATCAAATATCACAAATAACGAGCGGTGCTATATACGTGACCAAATGAATTCGATAGACATTGCTATCTGTGCCTACTTACACTACGGACCTACATAGGACTGGGCTTTGTATGAAGCACTTGCCGGGCATGGCACTAAGCACGCCTTTATAGATGCGCCCCCATAGAAACACGTATTGATATTCATCAAGTCTTTAGCCAACTTCTGGGAAGTGTCCCGGTGCTCGAATTCCGCTCCGCCCCGGCCGAGATGATGGCGCATTCTCCGATGTGCCTGAACCTTGGGTCTCGGTTCCTTACTGTTGTAGGGCTAAATAGCCGCCAGAAAATTGATGAGTAGGGCTCATTCAGGAACAGGATTTCTGTCCGGGGTTAGCCACCCATTGTGGTAGATCGCTACGAGCAAGAGCCTCTAACCCATAGCACTTGATGGGTCACTTGGCTCCCCTTGCGCGACTCTGCGCGACTTAACGATTTCATATGTACACGGCAGGAATCCATAAGCGTGATCGACCGGCCTACTTGATAAAAAGACCTGTCTAGACCCTTTGTGGCTGGGCCGGCGCCTATCAGACTAGGGGACCTCATATGTGTGCCCTGGGAAAAACAAAGGTATCGGTTTTATTAGGGTTTTTGTTGGGCAATGCATTGGGAGACATGAAGTACAGGACCAATGAGGGTCCCCTTCTCTACGAACCCCGAAACACGAATAGCTGCCCATACTGGGCTGGCACTTGATCGTACTTGGTGGCGAAAACCGACGCCGACACTACACAGGCGAAAGCAATCCTATGGCTCCATCCCCGTTTCGCATCTTTTGCCCAGACGGCTTCTCTGTTCATTGGTTGCTTGTTTGTGCCCACTGACTCCCGAAACTACCATGGACTTCTTCTCGGTCCATATCAGGTATCCAACCCTTCCCATTCCAGCGCATGTGTTCAAGACGGGGCCCGGGAGCTCCTCTTTGCCTTCGCGATGACGGTTCCTAGAACCCCCTCTCAAAACCCTTCCTACTGTAGCGTCCCAGCGGGACTTCACTAGACTCTGTAGTTCCGTACCACTTCCGAGTCGACGTGCTAGAAGATGGCCTAATAGCCTGGGGCCACCCACAATGATGCGGTTGTGCCCTGTTTAGTTTCCCGGCCTGTCTCATGCTCCTGCTCTCGTGTCCTTGCTGCATAACTGCAGGAGAAAAAGGCAAAGATTGTCGCTACACCATGGTGTTTCCTATTCGATTTCCCATGAGTACTTGCAGTACAAGTACATACCCTGGTTGGGGCTGTAGAAATCACATTGGGCCACATGGTCGACCAAACTAGCCACACCACCTAATATCTAGTACTCTTCAGTATGCCAAGTTCTCGACCTATTTCGTTCTTGGTGACTTACATACTATATATTTTGATTTTATTGGGAATCTCTAACTACTTGTCCCCCGTGTAAAGAGGGAAAAATCCCAACCGTCCCTCCATTCACTAAAGCTCAACTCTTCCTCCGTCCTTGTTTGTACAATCTAAGGCTCTCGCCGTTATCAATTTAAAGACTTCCTTTCCTTCGCTTAGCTCATTACTTTAAGCAGCTGTACATTGTGCAGTGTCGAGTTCTCCGAATAAGACAGTAACGGGAAAGGCCGTTTGGAAATTCTGAGGTTTTCAGTACGGATTACAGAACATCCTTACTACCAGGGGGCTTCTTTTGAACACTCTTTTCACGAAATTCTCCTTTGCTCGGTTAAGCGCCTATTTAGTTGGAATATTGTTTCCTCAGGCATTGAGGTCGCAAGAGTCTATCAATATCTTTCGTCTCCTCCGCTATACCACTAAGCCAACAAAAAGTCGGAAAGCATCCAGCTGTTGCGTCGTCAAAAACTATTCGACTTCGATCCCTCTACGAATCCCTTACAGCCCTATCTTCGAAGTACATTTATAACTACGTTGGAAATGGGGGACCATGTGCCATCTGAAACCTCTGGCGGCAACTATGCGAATCCGGAAATACCCAGTGATGCTGCTCATGGAGTAAAGTTGGATGGCGATTCATCACTCGACCAACAAAGTGTCAGTCCACCGGATAACAATGCGTTCCGGGGACAATACCAACAAATATATGCTCCGCCGTCGAATGCCTTCTCCAGCCAGCTCGAACTACCTCTTGCCCAAGGATCAGGCCGCCAGGGACCGTACGATATGAGCGGAATGGCAAATGCGCTGCCACAGTCAGGCTACCGACAAGGATATAGTAGTGGGCAACAACATCAGCGATACACGCCTGCTGGCACCGGCTTAATGCCACAAATGGTCCACTTTCCCAATCAGCTGCACATGTCGCAGATTACGAACCAACAATATTATCTCCCACAGCATCAGCAGGTTCAGCCGTACTTCAATACTCCTAGTACTCAGCACCATGAACAGCTTGGATCGCTACGGGGTAGTATGGGTTTGGGGTACTATACCAATATTATGGCGAACCAGTCCCAAGTTCCGATTCCTGGATATTACTACCCCCCTTCAAGCCAATTCTCAGCACAGACTTCGCCAATACACAGTCACTTGGCTCAGTTGCAATTCTACTTGCCTGATGGCTCTTCCGGAGATCCAAGGGCATCGTCGCCTTTACAAGGCAACAACCACATGGATGGCCTGGGAGGGTTTGGACCCAGTGAGGGTATGGACTAAATCAGAAACCAATTTCCCATCTAGCCTTTGATTGACAGCGTATCGCAGAATCGGCAAAAAATCGGCCGAGTATTGTTCGTGGTCCGCCGCGCAAGCCTCGTCAAAGTGGTCAGTTTGACGTACGTCCCACCCAACCGAGTTTGGTTAACATGATCCTTAGGGCATGCGATATGGATTGGAAATCTCCCACCGCAGACAGAACTAATGAGCTTGGTTTATCACATTTGCGAAGAGGCAGCCGGATTGGAGTCTCTCTTTCTAATTTCGAAAAGTAATTGTGCCTTTGCCAACTTTAAAGACGAAACAAGCTGCGTCACGGCTCAGCAAAAACTACACGACTCGAAATTTCAATCCATCAGACTCGTAAGTCGACTACGGAAAAACACTGTCGAGGGGTCGTCGGGCCAAACTGCACCAACAGGTCCAGCCGCTATATCACCCAACGCCCAAACCGCATCACCGGAAACGACTGCATCCGACTCACCTAGTAAATCTGCTGATTTATCGTCCACGAAAGAAGTTGGAGCGAATACTAAGAGCACATTCAATGCAAATGGGACGCAACAAAAAGACAAATTCTTCATTTTGAAGAGTTTGACAGTGGAGGATCTCGAGCTCAGCGTTCAAAATGGCGTATGGGCAACTCAATCGCATAATGAGGAGGCACTCAACGAAGCGTTTGGGGTAAGTAAGCTAATATATATTTAGTAACGAACATTTAACTCAACGTATACACAATAGGCCGCCGATAATGTCTATCTTATATTCTCTGCCAATAAATCTGGCGAGTATTTTGGATATGGCAAGATGACTTCGCAAATCAACGACGACCCCGCCGCAGCGATTGAATTTGCGCCTAGGGCACAGGCTACGAACGACATGGATTTACCAAAGGCGATACCCACTCAAGCGACTGCAGCGTGCCCCCGTGGACGGATCATTGACGACTCAGCCCGAGGGACGATATTCTGGGAAGTGGAACGAGACGAGGTTGACGGCGGGTCAGACGCAGTATCTGAGGATTCAGAAAGCGCTAGGAGTGCGCACGATGGAGAAGGTGCACAAAAAGCTTGGGGAAAGCCGTTCAAGCTAGAGTGGCTTTCGACGACGAGGCTCCCATTTTACAAGACGCGTGGCCTACGAAACCCTTGGAACTCGAACCGCGAAGTGAAGATCGCTCGAGACGGGACAGAACTCGAACCTACCGTGGGGAGGAAGCTCATCGGGCTGTTTGCACGGGTTCAAAGTCCAGTAGCCTTGCCTACGATGGGCATTGCTGCCGGATACCCTCAAGCACCACAGCCGTTTCCTCACCAATAATTTCCATCGACCCGAAGGAGAAAAGAAAGCAAGAAAGGTATCGACAAAATCTACGGGATGGCCTTGGCGATGCCAGTCATCTACAGGGTACTCACCGCGTTCCGCTGTGTTTTGTCGATAGCGCCTAGTTGTTGAACAAAGGCCCTACTAATTAACATTCCTTTTAAGTATCGCGACTAGATAAATTCCCCGATATGTGCCAGCCCGGTCACCGAGTTGTCGAGGATAGCCGTACGCTACAGTGAAACAATTTTTACTAGAATACACGAACCATTTCCTCCCCCCCAAGCGGTTTCTTCTCCGTGTCTGACAGCGGTATCATGATAGAGTGACAGTCGAGCCCCCGAGCCCTGCGCTGCGGAGGACGGCGTGGCGAAACACGGCGGGGTGGGGTCGCGATTCTAGACACGTCGTGGTGGCGAATCTTAGAAAGCAGGGAGCTATTATCGCCACAACGCTGTAGGTGAGGTCGAATGCGGCATGGCATTTTTCTCCAGACAGACGGCATTTCCACGACGCATCGTCATCAGCATCATCAGCCCGCCTTTCCGGCGGCCGACTATGTATATTCGTCATTTGAAGACTATTACCACGCTGCACCTACAGTAGCACCAAAGCGAGGCCTAAAAGTCGCCCGGTCTTAGCTATCATAGGCACGAAGAAGCCACGTCATAGCAGCAAACGATCATACGACTCGGACATGGCAAAGTGCGCTCCCTGTATCGGGTTTCCACATGCGCGCACCGCCTTGGCCTACATTACATATTACATGATTACATGGGCGGTACATGGGCGGCTGGGTGCAGCGGGTATGCGGTATAATGGGCCATGTATGGAAAAGCATATTGGGCGGCATTGGAGATGGGAAAAATGACGACTCGATTCAAGAATTGTAGGGCTAGCAGGGCCATTACGTAGGTGTGTCTAAGTACTGTATGTTTGGGGGCTTTTTGGGGGTCCCTGGCGCGCTGCACGGCGTGTAGCTCTGCTTGTAATTACAGTAGCATCTGGTCGTCGCAGCGGGATGACGAGGGACCATGTGACGGTGCACGGCACTTGGGCTGCAACGCGCGCGGGCTAGCGAGATATCCAAATCCCACGAAGTCGGCTGTGATCGACACGGAACCTTGTATTTTCCCCATGAACGTGTCCCGCAAGTGGCAGATTCTCGGTAGGAACCAGACGTGTCCGGCCAGTTCGACAGCATGCAAGATGAGATAGGCTGGGTATGGCCATTATGACGTCAAAGGGTCCCCTGCCAAGCAAATTTCCCTTGGACTTTTTGGCTGGAGGCAGGCAGACTGGAGGGGTTCAGAAGAGGCCCTAGCAGACCCTATACTGCCCTAGCATGTTAGACCCTACCAAGCCTTCGACTAGGTAGCAAAAAGAAGCTAACAAAGTAAAGCTGCCTAGCACCGCTTGGCCATGGAGAGAGGAGGAGAGAGGAGGAGAGAGGAGAGAGAGCCATAGTCCGTCAGTGCCTAATGTAGACAGTCAGAGCCAGGATCTCCGATAAGTCCGAGTGGTAGAGAATACCTACATATGTACTTACTTACCTACTTACTACATAACTATGTACTTGATCAAGGCGCTAATATGTACTGTAGATAACCACCAGCCACAATCTAAAGCTAGGTATGTACCTAGGTAGTTAGTTTATGGATGGGATGCTGACAAAGATGAATGACCGAAGGCTTAGCCAAACTTAACTACATAGGGACATATGTACAGTAGGTACTTAGTTAGATACCTAAGTACGGTAGGTAGTAGCTACCAACCAACCTTGAGTCATGTACCTGCCTCACAGCCTGAACAGCAACTCGTCGCCTTCCAACAATCGAGATCAAACAAATACCGGTGTATAATGAATGATTCGATTGAATGAAATAAAGTCGCAAGATAAGTTTATTTCGGCGGGTTGCACTTAGCTAATAGTTAATGTGTTATGTGCATCTTGATCTACGGTAAGTAACCATCGTATCGGACAGGGGATGATGGACCAATCCGGTAGGTTGTAGAAGCTTCTAGTTCGTTCCAGCAACACCACGCAGCATCGTGAGACGACCAGGCATCATCGTAAGCTTGGTGAACTGCGTAGAAACGTCCACACGTTTCTTGTATGCTGATGGCATTTCGATATGATTATTCAAAGCCAGAAGTCTCGATGTTTCGTGAAGATGGTAGAAACACGGCTTCATCTATATAACCGTGCTCTTGAACCTGATGAGATGATTTCCTTCATTCAACAGAACACAACAAGAACAGCAAGCAAGCAAGCAAGCAACGGCAACAACAGACTCATATCACTACAACTTCAAACACAATTCTCTACATCAACTCGATCAACAACTCGCCAATAACCGATAACAAAATGTCTGTCTTCACTCACCACCCCTTCTACACTGTCCACAACAGCAACAACAACAACGATCTTGGCAACTTCGGTAGCCTGATCCGCTTCATCGACGACTGGGACAAGACCTTCTGCCAGCCCAACAGCCGCAATGGCAACTCCCCGTCCCGCCAAGGTCGCCGCCAAGTCCAGACCTTCACTCCTCGCTTTGACGTGAAGGAGACGGAGCAGACCTACGAGCTCCACGGCGAGCTCCCAGGTGTCGACAAGAAGAACGTGGAGATCGACTTCAGCGACCCGCAGACCATCGTGATCCGCGGCCACAGCGAGCGCACCTACACAGCCGGGAACCCACCTGCAGGACTCCTCGGTGACGCCGCCATGAGCGGCGCCATCACCAACGAGCCTCACAACGAGGAAGAAGCAGAGACCCGCTCCAACAAGTCCTTCCAGGCAACTGTTGAGGATGAGAAGGAGGAGGGTGCGGGCGCGGCCGACAACGACAACAGCACGGTGGCGAATACCCCTGCCACCACGGCTACGACAGCTACCGAGACCCCTAAGCAGGAGAACGCCGCTAGTGGCGAGCCCAAGCACAAGTATTGGGTCTACGAGCGCAGCGTCGGCAACTTCTCGCGCTCCTTCACCTTCTCTAGCCGCGTCGACCACGAGGACGTCAAGGCCTCGCTCGACAACGGCATCCTGACTGTCGTCGTGCCCAAGGCCAAGAAGCACGAGAGCCGCCGCATCGCCATCAACTAAGTAAGCGGCTCGCCACTCTTGAACCCACTCACTCCTTCACTCGCACACACTAATGTGCTTATCTCATCCTCAACACTCCTTTTCAACATCACGATGTCTTTTTTTCCCCTAATTACACCATACCACGACGACCAACGCGACGAATACTTCTACTTAGCATATCCTGTTTGGAGTTTCTGCGAAAGGGAACAGCGAAAGGGATTTTTTTTTCTCTGTGAAAGCATTTACATTGGCGCAATGAATAATCCTGCGAGGATGAGCATACTCGCATTTTACATGCATTTGTACACATACTTAGTCTTTTGATTAATAAAAATTTTCCTTGATTTAAAATGAAATTGGAACTTTGTGAATGGTGAATTGTGAAAACTCAAAATGTGTGAGATTAATAGTGAAATGAGGAGTTTTCCAAGCATTCTTAAGAAATCGTAGGAGAATAAGGCGGAGCTAATATTAAACAGTTGCCCGATCAATGAAATAGGGGTAATTAATATTCGTCCGTTTCGATGTGATCATGCCTTTATATACTTGATGCGTTTTATATCATTAATAGAATGTTTTTGCTCTTGGTTTCATTTTTTCTTTCTCTTCCATTTTGGGGGAAGGGGGGGGGGGGGGGGGGGAAAAAAAAAAAAATTACCGTAATAGTTTAAAAATGCAAAAGTTTAAAAGGGTTTGGACCAGGAATTAAAAAAAAAAAAAAAATAGAATTTAA